>NW_024412376.1:117251941-117392475 GCF_014898765.1 Herpailurus yagouaroundi | reverse complement strand
GGGGGAGGGGAAGAAAAAAAAAAAAAGAGGTTAGAGTGGGAGAGAGCCAAAGCATAAGAGACTGTTGAGAACTGAGAGCAAACTGAGGGTTGATGGGGGGTGGGAGGGAGGAGAGGGTGGGTGATGGGTATTGAGGAGGGCACCTTTTGGGATGAGCACTGGGTGTTGTATGGAAACCAATTTGATAATAAATTTCATATATAAATAAAAAAAAATAAATAAAAAAAATAAAAAAAAAGATTAGATCTATAAATACAAAGAAAAACATGTGAACCCAATTATAACTTCATGAAAAAATAAAATCATCATATAATAGATTTTAATGAACTGTAGGATTTGTTGTCTTGCCAGCCTCAAGTATTATTACTCATTAAATGTATCTCTTAACTCAATGAGCAATGGCAAGAGATGGCTAAGATCAAATTAAACCCTGTTTTCTATGTCTTATAATTAACCTAATGTGTTGAACTGTCATCAGTAACTAAGTTATTCAAACTTACAAATATTATCCTGTAAAAGAAAGACATTAATGAATTCCTCTAGCCTGCTTCTATTCAGAAATACATAATGATAAGAGACATTCTTATGGGCAGTAATAGAAGCAAAAGGAAGGAACAGGCAATTAATCAAAATGTGAAATTTATTGAAAGACAGGACTGGAAGCAGTGTGACTCTATTGGTACCCTAATTGCTAATTATTTTCAGTATTTGCCTAATGAGTAAAAAGAATTCCAACTTACAAGCAACATGAGTAATCATTAGATTGCACAATGTGTGATACCATTTCTACGTTGGAAACATTTCATTCACAAAACAAAAAAAGGCAAGTTTTTTTTTTTTTTTTTTAACCAAATGGTAACATTTGAAAACCTTTAAAGCCATCAATACCATATAAGACTTTAATGTCTCTTTCAAATGTCTTTAAAACCTATTATAGGGGTGCCTGGGTGGCTCAGTCAGTTAAGCATCCAACTTCGGCTCACGTCATGATCTCGCGGTCTGTGAGTTCAAACCTTGCGGCATCGGGCTCTGTGCTGACAGCTCAGAGCCTGGAGCTTGCTTTGGATTCTGTGTCTCCCCCTCTCTGCCCCTCCATCACTCATGCTCTCTCTCTCTCTCTGTCTTTCCATAATAAATAGACGTTAAAATAAATAAAACCTATTATTAGTACATTAATGCTGCATGTTTATGCTGGTCCTGTACTTGGAGATATAACTGAAAATGAGATTGCACTGTGAAAGTGTTCAACACTTTTAGTACCTCTTTTTCTTTGCATTTTGTTTCAGATTAAAGTTTTACTAAGTTGATATTAGTTTGTGCTCATTGTTCTGCCTATGTCAATCCTTTTACTTAATATTTGATCTAAATTTTATTGGTTTCATAACTCAGTATGTACCATGAGAGTGGGAGATTATATTATTTCCGTTCTGAGTTCAAAATAAAAAGTGACAAATGGGCTGTGTTTACTAGCATTGCTACCACCAAGAATTTGTAAATCTAAACAATCTCACAGTGAGCCCTGCAAACACTTTATTCCTCAGTAACCTTTCCTTGCCAGTATGTACAAGAGATAGAAGATGAATGGTATTTGTTTAGTGCCCTTAGGAGAAAATTAAATATTTATTAAAAGTGTGTTTTTCACTTTGATAACAAATCCAATAAACAAGTGCTTTGATTAATGAATATTAGCATTTCTTATTGTAGGATGTATGGATTACTTACAGCTTGAAGGCAATTTCAGGCACAGCTTTGTGGTACAGAAAGTGACATTTGTTCAGTATTGAAAGTTTTAAGAAAATGTTTCTGGAACAGGCTTAAAAATGTTAGATTCTTGATCCAGCACTGGCATCTTTTGGTAGGTGACCTTGGATAAGTCATTCAATGGCCTTAAACTCAGTTTCTTTTTTTTTCAAAATTGGGATTAAAATAATACTTAAAATATTAATACTTAATGAATTCTGGCATTGTAGAATGCAAGGAAAACTATCCATACACCACATATCACATGTCCTTATTATGTTTCAGATGCAAAATAAACAATGTTGGCTAAATGGTTTTGCTTGGGAACTGTTCTATGGCTTTAGCAGTGTGTATTTTCTCTCTCTTCTTTGATTTTGTATTTTACTTATGGACACATAACAATGTGTTTTGTAAGCATCTTGAATTGTTTTTAAATGTTCAAGTGAAAGACTATATATGTCCATTAATATTATCAGAGCTTTGAGGAAGAGAGAGACTTTTATTTTATCTTTAACATCATCATTTAATCCTCAATTTTATAAAAAAAAAAATATCAGGACTTATAAAGAAATTACAATTTAAATCTTATCTCTAGGGGCACCTGGGTGGCTCAGTCAGTTAAGCATCTGACTTTGGCTCAGGTCATGATATCACTGTTTTGAGTTTGAGCCCCGCGTCAAGCTCTGTTCTGACAGCTCAGTCTGGAGCCTGTTTTGGATTCTGTGTCTCCCTTTCTCTCTTCCCCTCTCCTGGTCCTGCTCTGTCTCTCTCTGTCTCTCAAAAATAAATAAATGTTAAAAAAATTAAAAAAAAAGTCTCCACCACTTACTGAAAATAGGACTTTGAGCAAGTTATTTGTCAATTCTTTGCTCCACGTTTTGTATTATAAACAAGGGTAATGCCAATATTTTAGGGTGGATGTAAGGGTGATAGGAGAAAATTTACCTTATCTAATTCCTTCCAAGTTATCCTGAATAAATATGATGGTACTTTCCATTTGCATATTTCAGAAGTTTCTTTTAAGTCCAGATTTTCGATAAGAAGTTGAGAAAAAGGAATTTTTTATTTTTCCTTCAATAAATCACCTAGAAGAGTAAAAACTTTCTAATATACTGGCCTGCTTATTTCAAGGAATATGGAGATGAACTGAAAGAGATTAAGATAATAGTAGATGAACAATACTGTTTCATACTTGGAAGGAGGTAAAGATTAAAAAGAGATTTCTGTTCCTGGAAAAACTCTTGCTGACTGTTTAAGAGTCTTTTTGTTAGTATATTTTAAAATTTGGAGTCCAAAGTCTTATGTCAATAAAATATTAGGAGGGTTCAATTTCAGAGTAGATTCATGAAAGAAGTGTTTTCACACATGCTGTTTTCACCGTGGGTTCTTTAGAGAGGCTGCAAGTATATTTTCCACAGTTCAAAGTTTTATTAAATGATATAATTTGGGTCTCAAGATTGCACTCTTTTAGTGAAAATATCCTATGTAGAACTATTTCCATGATGGATGCATAAAACTGGAGGCAGCTCAACTCTACCTGGGATCCTTGGCATACAGTGAATTTTTAATAGAATCTATGCATTTGCATCTGCACATCATTTAGCGAAATCTCAAATGCCATGCACAATTACGTTTTCCACAAATTTATTAATATTAATTTTGCTTTGGTAAATTAATTATACATATTTTAACAGCAGGGTTATTCAAGTTAAGGGTTAATTGTTAAAAAATATAAAATGAAGTATAACACCCACCGTATTGTATAAAGTGTAATCGAGTTTTGGCTTAAGCTTGAGCTGCCATAGCGAAATACCACTGACTACCTTGAGAGAAATTTATTTTCTCACTATTTTGGAGGCTGGCAAATCTAAGTTTAAGTTGCTGGCCAATTTCGTTCCTGGTGAGAATTCTCTTCCTGGTTTGCAGAGAAGGCTGCTTTCTCACTGTATCCTCACATGGTAGAGGGACAGCTTGGGTGTCTTTTCCTCTTCCTATAGGGCATCAGAGTATCTGATTAGAGCCCCACCCTTATGTCCTCATTAACCCTTTATCACTTTCTCTCCGAATACAGTCCAGTAACATTGGGGCTAGGGCCTCGACATATGGATATGAGGTGAGGGGAGCACAAACATTCAGTCCGTAATGGATATCAAGATTTCTTTGTGACCCTACACACTAGTAAAGTGTGTCAGCTGATATCTATGTACTTTAATTTGAACATTTTGGGTTTTATTCTTATTTCATTAGTTATTTATTTAGTGCTAAATATTCAGTCTCCATCCTAGACAGGAGAGGACAGAGATTGAGAAATGCTACCCACATCTCAAGCAACTCCCGATCAACATTGTTCTGTAAGATACAAATATGGGTGGTCCTGTGAGAATGCAGATTGGCATATGCATCATACATGGAGCCGAGTGGGATTCAAACCGCTGAAGCAGAGGTGAGGAGTGGCCTGGATAGGAGACAGCATTCTCAGAGGTACAGAAAGTGATGGCACAATGAGGAAAATGTTATGACTGCAAAAGAATGATAAAAAGTTGTTACCGATATAATAGGGCAGGGCCATTTGATGAGGAGAGTTATCTGCTGAATTTAAAACAAACAAACAAACTTTATTTGTTTATTTTGGAAGAGAGAGACAGAGAGAGTGAGTGGGGGAGGGGCAGAGAGAGAGGGAGAGACCAAATCCCAAGCAGCCTCTGCACTATCAGTGCGGAGCCCGTCACAGGGCTAGAACTCAGGAATTGTGATATCATGACCTGAGCTATAACCAGGGTCTGATGCTTCACTGACTAGGCCACCAGGGTCCCCTCTGCTAAGTTTCTAAGACCGACGTGGAAAGCCATTTGTCTTGAGATTTAGCACCCAAACAAAAGAATTGTTGTTATTTTAAATGATCATTCATTTAAAAAGCTGTCATTATAATAATTGAAAAATGATGGCATATTATAAGGTGTCTAATTTATCAGCCAATAGTAAAATTGCTAATTAAATAATCATCACAATTTTCTGGTGTTAAGGATGTAGTAAGATGGAAGCCATTGTGGCTAAAAGGACAATTTTATTAATTCTGAGAAAACCTAAAACTATTGAGCTGGGTTTCTAGGTGTAAGACACTGTGTTCAATGAATTACGTATATTATCTCATCCCGGGCTTGCCATAACTCTGTGAGACAGATACTGTTATCTCCATTTAACAGATGAGGAATTTAAGCCTCAGTAAGATGCAAGAATTTAACCAAATTCCCTCAGCTAATAAGTGAGATTCCAGTCACATGTATCTGACTTTAAAGTCCACTCACTTTCCATTATTTTACCCTGCTCCTCTTGAGAAAGGAACTTAGATTATATTAACTTGCAATATGTAATTGATTGAGGATTTTAGCGCAGTGGCCCTCAGTGGAGAGATTTAGGTGACACCGGCCTGGGACACTAGAAGAGCGTCAGTGTAAAGAGAGTTGGCAAAATGGGTAGGGTATTAGCTGCAATACTTCTCTAGTCTTCTAAAGAAACGAACCACAATGAGTCACTAACAAACTTTGAGGTTCTTTCTTGCTTTTATAGTGTCATTTCTGTTTGGGTGAACTCAAAAAAATTAATTTTCTCTCTAACATTATAACTTTCGATCATATTACATGTAAGATATTTTACTTTAAAGCAATGTATTATTATCATTGTATTATCTTTCCTTTAAAAAAGTACACTAAAATCCAATTTCCTTAAATATTATTAAAATTCACATTGTATACTATTTGTGAAAATTATATACACATTAAAACTTTATTGAAAACATCCTTGAATGTTTTAAAATATCTGCAACCTTATGGGCTCAGTGTTTGGGAGACTGTGGTAGACACACTCGAAGGAAATTCTCAATTAGGCCCCGAGTGAGTCCCAGTGGAACATGTGATTTGCTTTTTAACCAATCAAAATTGCCAGCCACTAACTCTATCACATCTATTATAAACCTTGTGGCAGGATTTAATCTGATCTGTTTTATTGTTTGTTTTTGTTTGTTTGCCATCTAGAAGGTAATTTCCATGAAAGAGGAGATTTGTGTGTTTTGCTCACTTTTATTCTTCTTGCTTTTATAGCAATGCCCGGAATGTTGTTGGAGCTCAATAAATCTTTGCTGAATAAATTATTTATTTACATATCGTTTACTTGGTTGGCTTTTCTATCTAAACCTAATGTACTTCTTTTTTCATTTTTTTTAAACTTAACAGACTTCTTTTTTTTTTTTAACGTTTATTTATTTTTGAGACAGAGAGAGAGCATGAACAGGGGAGGGGCAGAGAGAGAGGGAGACACAGATTCTGAAACAGGCTCCAGGCTCTGAGCTGTCAGCACAGAGCCCACGCGGGGCTCGAACTCACGGATCGTGAGATCATGACCTGAGCCAATGTCGGACACTCAACCGACTGAGCCATCCAGGCGTCCCATAAACTTAACAGACTTCTTAATGAATACTCCCTGACAGCAGGAAAATTATCATCTGTCCTTTGCTCTTCTATGTTAAATATATTGAGTAGTATTTAGTACATAATAAATAATAATTAAAATTTATTCAATAAATACTACTTAATGATAATAATATTTATACATCACTTTACATATTAATATATTGTAACATACAAATTTGCCAATATATTTACATAAAGGGCTATTCATATAATCTGACCATACAAAGTTCATTTCTATCTGATTTGTTTCTCACAGTAACCTGAAAAGGTAAATATTACTACTTTGGGAAAACTATAGACTATAATAGCTTTAAGCAATGGAAGAATAGACTTGAGGGCAATTGATCTTAGAAAATGAAGACTTTTAAATGAAGAAAGACATAGTTACTTTTGTTTGTGGTCTTGTGCATAACCTGGGCTCATTTTCCATCATCATAGCCTTGAAATGATTCTTGCATCTTATCACGAAGCCTCATTACGTATAGGATGTGGCCTTAACTCGATGTACCCAAAGGTACATCTGCTTCTCAGCTAATGACCTACCATATTCATCTATTTTCTTAGTTCAAGGCCCTGGAATAATCCTTAATTTGACCTTTTCCTTTACCCCTCCCATCCATCCCATCAGTGAGTGCTGGCAGCTCTCCTCTATGTTCACCATCTCCTCTGTTACCATTTAGGACAAACCACCACTAATTGTCAATGGACACTTCTGATATCTGTCTGGCTAGTTTCCCTATTCCATACATTCTCATTCACAGTTCAGTCAGCTGCTAACTTCTGTTTTAAACATGTAATTAGGACCGTATTACTTTATTTTTAAATATCAACCAATAGATTCCCATTCTTAAAATGAAATGGTAATCTTTTCCATGTCTTATGCTATTACACTGTACCTGAGCTGTTTAACTTTTAGATCTCGAGTTGTATAACTTTTATTCTCATACAGTTTGGTGTGTCCATGTTGGCTTTCTTTCCATTCCTCTAACATGCCTACCTCTTCCTCCAGTTCTTGGTGTTTGTTCTTTCTCTGGCTCCAGCCCTTTGAGTGGTGACTTCCTCCCCTTCATTCTGGTCTCAAGTCTGATATTTCTTCTTAGCAAGATCTTCATTTACTGTGCTATTTGGTGTTGCCAACTGTTGACCACACCCATCAATCACACTGTATCACTTAATTATACTTACTCTTTTTCATGATATTATCACTATCTAAAATCTTATTACCTATTTGTTGACTTGTTTATTGCCAAATCGTCCTGCTGGATTGTCAGTTCCATGAAAAAGATTGCTTTTTGTATTGTTCACCTTGTTATTCTGAGCATTTTGAGCAGTATCTGGCACATATAACAGCAAATATTTGTCAAATAAATGAACATATGAACTTAACCTAATGAATGTACAATACCTTTTTTAAAATGCAATCTGATAATGTCACTACCTGTTTAAAATCCTACAGTGGCTCCCCATCACTGCTAGAACCATTCTTTAGTTTTAGATATGCTATCTCTCATTATTCTTGAATACGCTTCCTTTGAAGATAGACTGATTAAATTCCTAACTGAATATTTACCAGGTCCTCAGTCTGTAGCAGTATAAAACCTGAGGAATTTATAAACCTTCAGGTATGGCTGACATTTCTGCGTTGTTTTTATTTAATTTTTTTTTCATTGCCACACCCCAACTTGTTTTTGGGGAGGGGGTTTTTCTCAAATTTTTCTTCTATTACTGCAATTAACTATTTTATATATATATTTTTTAACATTTATTTATCCTTGAGAGACACAGAGAGGCAGAGCATGAGCAGGGGAGGGGGAGAGAGAGATACAGAATCTGAAGCAGGCTCCAGACTCTGAGCTATTTGTCAGCACAGAGCCTGACGTGCGGCTCGAACTCACGAACTGCAAGACCATGACCTGAGCCGAAGTCAGACACTCAACCGACTGAGCCACCCAGGTGCCCCCTGCAATTAATATTTTAGAAGTTGCTTCTCTTTATCAGGAATATTTGGTTATTGTAAATAAATTTGAATAAAACCTGGGATCAACATTGTCCAAACTAAACTAACCCTTGTACTCAAAGGGAAACATAATCTAGAAACCAAAACTAATCAAAGGTAATTCAATCCTTATTTTATTCTTTAGTGAGAAATGTGTGTTCTTAAAACAAGTGTGGAGTCCAACAACAAACCACTCCAACCTAGGCCACTTTGAAGATTATTTTGAGTTACAAAGCAATTGAAACCCAGCAGAATCAGGAAAAGCTCTTTACTTCCCCCTCCTCAACTGCCTGAAAAGAATTTAGACAGAGAAACAGCTCCAGGAAGAGAGCTATCACCATACATAATAACAATATGGCATAAACTAGAGGTGGTAGACAGAAAGGAACCTAGCAAAACCTGTTTGACCAAAGTCCTCTATGTCCCATTGCTTCTGAGAGGATCAGCAAACATTTGTTTACCAATTATTTACTTTTTCATCTTTCTGTGAAGTGCATTCCTTCCCTTTGAAGTTCCAGACTCTACCCCCTTTTGAGTTCCGAAAGACATATATACCTCTTTTTGCATGACCGTCTTTAGAATTTCCATGTGAATTCTCCATGTATACAAGATTAAATTTTATTTTCTCCTGTTAATCTGTCTCATGTCAATTTGATTCTAAGGTCAGCTAGAAGCACCTTGAAGGGAATAGGAAATTTTTGCTCCCTAACACAAGCAAATGTGTCTGGTTAATACTTTAATACCTTTCACATGGTGGCAGCTACTCTCTCTATAAAGTGCTATGTATGTAAAATACTATGTGCCATGCTTCATTGTATTCTAATCATTTTACATATATGAATAATATAATTCTTGCAATTCCATGAATTAATTATTTTTATAATTCTTAAAGCTAAACAAGCATTTATCTAGTACTTTTTTATTGTTGTCTTTTGGATTAAAAACAAAATAGAAGAAACAATTCATGACTTCAAAGATTTTAAAACTAGCTGGAAATGTTATAAAGCATACATATATCTATGTTCATTTTCTCACCACCCTATTTTGTAACCAAATATTGGATTTGATGTTACAGACTCAAAGGAATATGGTTGCTTGACATCGTATGTCTAGGTGGATATTTCTGTGATTGGAATAGTGCCAGACATCAAGTCCCTTAAGGCAACAGGTGATAAACCTAACTCGGGCATGGGAGAAGAAACCTGAGTCTGGCAAATAGGCTCCTGTTCAGTTTCTGTCACAGACTTCTCAATTTGACTTAATTTCTTAAGGACCCTGGATACTAATATCCAGCATTCTAACTCAAGAATTGTGTAGATACAAAATTGGCTTCAGTTACATCAGTGTACTAAGACCCAAACACCCAAGGCTACACCAGATGGTAGGTAGGACTTCTCTGGTCTTTACAAGGTGGTTAGAAATGTGATATGTGGAGAAGCAGTGTAGAAGGGTAGATAGAGCAATTGAACTGGTTTAGACATTATAGATAAAGGCATTTGAGGTATCAATGATGTATTAAATCTTTTTAAAGAAATCTTTGTTGGAAATAGTGGGAGTCTGTATGGCTATATTATCTACATCTTTCATTTTAGTGTACATATAAAATGCATTGTTTTGAAATATACTACTGTGAAAAATTGTGTATTTAAAGATGAAGATGTAGTTTTAAAATATTAAATTTTAATGTTTATAATAATCTCCTAATTATCTTTTAAATATCCTTAAACTTCATGTTAGCAGAAGTTATAAATTTCTATTGAAATTCTTCAGCAAAATAAAGTGTAGATATAGTCACATTGGAGTAGGTGCATTATGTTTTCTTTAAATACATAAATATTAAATCCTTTTGAAATCTGATTATATGTATATGTCATGCAATTCTCCTAATTCTATCTTGGCAGCCATCAATATTGATAAGAAGAATAACTGCACTAGACTTAAATAATATCTGCATCTGTAGTTACATTACAAGCGAAATATCAAAAGACAAATATAATCTTAATTTGTCTTAAAACTAATTTGCAAAAGCTAAATTAATACAAAGAATTTAACAATCTTACCTCTTTCCTTTTCTATGAAATACGAATCATTTATTAAGTTAAATTGTTAGTGCATGAGTTAAAAATATTTAGTTTTAGGATGTTCCTGTTTGGGAGTTTATACATTCAAGACAGAGTGAATATAAGGAATATTGTTATGAAGAAATATAAGTCGTCTTATATTGACTTATAAGTTAAAAGAAAGTCAGTCCAGATTCTATAAAAGTCTATGTGGGATGAAGACAGACTAGAGTTTTAACAATAATCTTTTTAAATGCATACTAGTTTAGAAAATAACTATTAACGAAGGTATGATAAGTACATTGAGTAGTTCGTATTGTTGATATTGAAAAGCTATGTGTAGAGGTCCCATAATATCTAAAGCAATAACAATTATTATAGCATAAAAAAAGCACTAATGTGATATAATTAATTATTGTTTTCATTTAAACATATTCTAAACAGTGCGTTTAGTTGGATCCAAATAACCTCATTATAATGGCTATTTTTGGTTTCTTAGGACACACTGATTGCCATCTTCATGATTTTAAATGTGGAGTTCAACAGTTCTAATTAAAAATGCCATGAAGTAAAGTTGAAGAAAACTTTGAATTATAAATGAGTAATATATGTATTATGACAAGATTATAGTCTTCACTGTTTATATGTTTTATATTTGAAAAATACTCAATGTTTAGATTTCATTGCTTAATCAATACATTTTACCATAAAGATTATTGCATTGTTTTATTATGAATACAGTGAAATTTTGTTTATAAGACATTTTGTTTATAAGAAATCATATTTAATATTTATTATATACAACAGTTCTTAAAATTATAAAAGTATTATATACTCTAATATAAACATTAGAAACCTAAATATATTATTAGAAATTGCATTTTATTTATTATGTAAGCGTGATACAATAAGAAATGTATTTTTGGTCTTTGTCTTTAGTTCCTGACACAGAGTTTCTAAAATCCTAAAACAGAGTGACAGGAGTGCTGGGAGCATCTTTTGTTATTCATGATGCTTTTTCAACCATACTTGTGTTTATGCTAATAAGGTGATGCTTAGACTTTTAGAGGTCTCCTAGATAGCTTCAAGATGGGTGCTAGCCTGTGGAAAGACCAAGGCATGATTAGAGGGTTGAAACCTTTTAGTCTCATCCCTGGCCTCTAGGGAGTGCAGAGGGGCTGAAGCCTTGTAGTCACCAATGGCCAGTGGTTTAACCAACCATGTCTATGTAATGAAATCTCTGTAAAAACCCTAAATGATGAGGATTGGAGGAGTTCTGAGTTGGTGAATACACTGATAGTGGGATGGTTATGGCTTCAAGTGGGCATAAAAGCTCCATGCCCTTACCCTATTCCTTGTGCTGTGCGTCTCTTCCATTTGGCTTGTTCTGAGTTTTGTCCTTTACAATAAACTAGTAATAGTAAAGCACTTTCTTGAGTTCCAGGGGTCATTCTAACAAACTGTCAAATGGATTTATACCAATCGATCAGAAGTACAGGAGGCATGGGAGTTTCGATTGGCATCTGCAGTGCAAAGGCAGTTTTGTGGGACTGAATCCTCAACCTGTAGAGTCTGCATTAATTTTGGATAGTTAGTGTCAGAGGTCAATTGAATTGCATATATGCACTTGGCGTCCAGAACATTGGAGAATTGGTTGATGTGAGGAAAAACCCACACATGTGAGGACAAAAATGCTGTGAACCAAAAACAGTTCATAGCCTCGCACACTATATGCATGTAAATATGATACCTTTATCAAGAATTAGATGTAAAGAACTGTTCTTGCTGTTGAAGATATTCTAACATTAAAAATATTAACCCATCATTTACACGAGAAAACGCTCTAATAACCCTTCACCTACTCCGGAAAAAAAGGGCCTTGGCTTAAAAACTATCATGCAATCATGTTTTTAGAAGATGTACCAGAAGGCCAAAATCTAGTCCAAAAAGTCTTCATGTGTATGACTAAGAAAAGTGTTTAGTGTGTACAGCTTACACTCCAAAAAAAGTCAAGCTATACAGACATAATAATTGCAAAATTACTAAAGTCATATCTCTTCTCTTTGCCAATATACATTGTTTCATACCTAGGTCAATATACGATTTTTAGTTTCCATGTCCAGGATATTTTTTGTAATCTCTTGAGAAAGATGGTATTTTATAAATATTAAAGAAAATCACTATATGTATTATGAAAAAATTAAAAATATAAAAATTTAGTCATTTTAACATTTCTTGAAGGAGAATTTTAATCTTATTTAGCTTAGCTCAGAAGTATTATAATTTGAGAAATGGCATCTCCCTGTAATCAAATGTTTTAAAAATAAGCTTATGAATGGTATTGATATAATGTGATTATATAATGTTAGAAGCCTTATGAAAATTAAATAAAGTATAAACAATAAAAAAAAGTAAACATCTATTCAAAACCTCAAAAAAGATTTCTTGAGTTTATAATTAAAGCAGTTTTCGAGGCACCCGGGTGGCTTAGTCAGACTTTAGCTCAGGTCATGATGTCGAAGTTCATGAGTTTGAACCCTGCATTGGGCTCTGTGCTGACAGCTTAGAGTCTTAAGCCTGCTTTGGATTCTGTGTCTCCCTTGCTCTCTGCACCTTCCTCACTCACACCCTATCTTTCAGTCTCTCTCTCTCTCTCTCAAAAATAAATAAACATTAAAAACATTTATAATTAAAGCAGTATTTCAAATCAATGGGAAAAAGATGAATTCTTTAATAAGTGGTTTGCAAAATTGGCTGAGTTTGAGAAAAAGAGCTTGATTCCCTCCTACATGCTGTACACAAAATTGAATTTTAGAGGAAATAAAGAGAAAAATATAACAATCTAAACTATAAAACTATTCATAAAAAATAAATGCAAATATCTTGAAAATTTTGGGGTAGAAAATGTTTTCTTAAGTAGACACAAATTAGAATTCATAAAGTAAATGACTAATGGGGATAACTAATAATTTTTATCTTATATTCATCAAAGATGGTACAAGCAATGCTAACAGATAAATGAAAGGCTAGAATAAGTAGAGTTGCTATTATTAACAAACAGTAAATATGCATGATATAAAAATTGCTTATAGTGCTATGCAAAAACCTAGAATTAACCTTGTATGAAAATGTATAAAAGTGGTATAAATGTGCAATTCTAAAAAAGTCCATAGATTCCAATTAAAATATAAAACAATCCACAATTTCACATATACTTATCAGTGAAAACAGTAGAGATACAGCATCCCACATTTAACTATGGGAAAAGTTAAAAAGAAAAAAAGAAAGAAAAGAAAAAAGACAAAAAAATTCAGACTGCTCATTTTTTGCCAAGAACTGGATTGGGATCCCAACAAGGTACTCTCCTAGCACTATCAGAGAGAATGCAAAATTAGACTATCCTAAGGAAGTGCATTATTTTCACCTCAGCAATTTTTTTTCCTTTCTCTTTTTCTTTTTCTGTTTTATATTTTAGTTAGTTAACATACAGTGCTTTATTGGTTTCAGAAGTAGAATTCAGTGATTCATCCCTTGCATAAGACACCCAGCGCTCATCACAAGTGCCCTCCTTAATACTCATCACCCATCAGTTTGTTCTCTATAGTTAAGAGTCTGTTTTGGTTTGTTTCCCTTTCTTTTCTTCCCCCGCTTTTTATCTCACCTCAGCAATTCTACTTCTAAAATCAATCTAACAGAAATACACATATACACAGAGATGTGTGTAAAAGGATGTTTATTGCAGCATTGTCTGTAATACAGGGAAAAACATTCTGACAATTCAGTGAGAAAAATGGTTAAAGAATATATGGCATATCCATGCTGCTTACATACAATTAATTAGACCTTTATGTTGACACAGAAAGATGTTTAAGATCTGTTTTTAAATGAAAATGCAAGTTGTCAAACCATATGCATAGTACGATCCTATTAGCATAAAATATGTATATATAAATGTCCTTCATGAACATGAAAAGGACTGGATGGAACACCAAATTTAATCTCTAGTTATGGAATATAAATGGTAGATGCGGAGGGAGGGTGCTGGCAAGAGGACATTCACTTGCTAATACTATTCTTTATCTGATATTTTTAAAAATGCAGGTTAGTTATACATCATTTATGAGACAAAAATGAAAAGTGCCTGCCCTCAAAAATGTATTTAATGTTCTGTTAAGAACCTTAATAGAAAACTCTCATATTTATCTCTTTCGAATATAAATACCTTGGTATCCAATTTTCCAAAAAGGATGGCTCAATTTATTTGTCTGAATGACTCTGGGAAGATCTGGGTGAGTGAATTAGATAACTTCAATATTATATCTGATTAATTATTAAATCACTGTTTAAAAACAACCACGTTATAGAAAATGTGGTGCTACTTTGGAATTAACTCGCTATGCAAATTTGTGTTGAACGTTTCCCTCCAACAAATATCCTCAGTCATCAACATGAGGGAAACATGCTTCTCTATCAAATGTTTTATTTTCTTCCCGTTTGTCATAATGCTTTCTCATGAAATGTTACCTAGTTGGAGCAACATGGTTGACATTTCTTTGCTAATAGGCCAATTTGCACCAGACATTTGTGTGAGTGGAATATCAGAATGACCAGCAAAGTAATATCTAGTAACACTTGATATCAAGATTGCAAAAATGAACTGAAGCTAGAAAAACCTATATTCATGCTAAATAAATATATTTTTCCGTTAGTCTGTAGCGCCACCCAGTGTTATAGAATTCTGTATGGAACCCTCTACAAAGTAGGCTATTGTGCCAAGGCGGAAAGGGACACAAATGACACTATGAGAGCTCCGTAGTTCTTCCCTTTATGGAACTTTGTTGTTTGAAAATAAATTCCAGGAAAATTGTTACAATTTTATTCATTGTGTATTTCAAAGTAAGATATTCCAAAGAGATGATTCCAGAGGCCATTATAGCTTCAGGCATACTTTATACTTCTGTATGCCTAAAATGAAAGTTTTCTTTTGAATTAAATTACAGATGAAAATGAGAATACATTTACAGAAAGAAACAGTGCAAGTTTTAGTTTTCTGTAGTGACTTTTACCATAAGGATCTGATGCTGAAGAGAGATGCTAGTTGGCAATTAGGCAACACAGAGCATAAATATTCATGTTAAGGAAGATCTAAAAAATAAAAAAAAAAAAGTAATGAAAAAGACATTTCTTCATTACTTAATTGCTGAAGTGATAGAGAAAATATAACATTTCATCTAAGTCCTCAGAACTTATGTAGATTTCTTCTAAGATAAATTCTAAGATAAATTACACTCTATACATCTTCTAAGATAAATTATACCCTATATTTCTCTTTTTATTGTTTCTTGAGTGTTCTTCAAGACTCTATTCCACCTTGTCTTACTTCCTTTAAAAATTGTGTCTAAGGCTTCTCTTTTAGAAGGTCAAAATCACATCAAACTTGGAACTTCTAACAGTCACATCAAACTTGGAACTTCTAAAACTCAATTTTTCTCATTAACATTGCTCTCTTTCCACATTCTATCTCTGGCACTAACAGTGTTTTATTTTCCTCTACTTGAAATAGTTCAGTCAGCACTTAGCAGACATAACCTGTTGCTATCATTCTTGCAGGTGTTATCCTCATCACTATGGTCATTACGTTTCACTCCTCTGTCTTGTATTTCTCAGGTCCTGTCTCCTGGAATGTTGACTCCTTTTTGCTGTCTTTCTTGGTTTGACCTTTTCATTCCTATGCCATCATTATGATTTAGACCCTTCTTATCTCATACTGCCATTACAATTTTCTCCTACCTAATATCTCTGTTGATCACGTTTTCTTCTTACAATCTAACTTGCACAGAACAAAATTAATGTATTGAAAAATTTTCTCTTTGCCTTTCCAAATAGACTGCAACTCTTTGGATGTAAGAAATATACCTTTCATTATATACTCTCAGTATTTGGCACTATATATTTATTTGACCTATGATATGTTGCCATGAGGTAACTAAACAGTAATCAGAGCGAACTACTGATTCCCAGCAGAACTGTGTTATGTAGAAAGATTCATGCTTTTTACATTGGTTTGTCATTGGAGATCACTCCTGAGATGAAAACACATGTCAAATTTTTTTTTTTCCCAACCAAAGATAGTTTAAAAATTCTTTCACTTACGGCTGCCTGGGTGGCTCAGTTAGGTGTCCAACTCGTGATTTTGACTCAGGTCATGATCTCACTGTTTGTGAGATCAAGCCCCACGTGGGGCTCTGCCCTGATTGCACAGAGTCTGCCTGGAATTCTCTCTGCCTCTCTTTCTGCCTCTCCCTCACTTGTGCTCTCTCTCACTCTCTCTCTCAAAAATAAATAGAGGGGCGCCTGGGTGGTGCAGTCGGTTAAGCGTCGGACTTCAGCCAGGTCACGATCTCGCGATCCGTGAGTTCGAGCCCCGCGTCGGGCTCTGGGCTGATGGCTCAGAGCCTGGAGCCTGTTTCCGATTCTGTGTCTCCCTCTCTCTCTGCCCCTCCCCCGTTCATGCTCTGTCTCTCTCTGTCCCAAAAATAAATAAATGTTGAAAAAAATTTAAAAAAAAATAGTTAAATAGACATTAAAAAAAATTCTTTTACCTATCCTAAGCAGAACGGAAACATAGACTCTCTGAGAGAAATACACTTTGCGGAATCTGGTTAGAACAAAAGGAGAGAAGTATTATATAACACTTACCAAGATTAAGAAGGAAAAGAGGGGCACCTGATAACTCAGTCGGTCAATCGCCCAACTTCTGCTCAGGGCATGCTCTCCCAGTTTGTGAGTTCGACCCCAGGTTGGCCTCTGTGCTGACAGCTCAGAGCCTGGAATCTGCTTCCAATTCTGTGTCTCCCTCTCTTTTCCCTTCCCCCACTCACGCTCTGTGTCTCTCTCTCAAAACTAAATAAACAATAAAAAAGATGAAAATAATAATGACTATCTTAGATTAATGGTGAAAGACTCAAAGACTCAACACATGTAAAACATGTGTCCAGGCAACCAGAGATAACAACAGGATCAAATGTAGACAAAATGAAGACAAGTCAGACAAGTCCGAAGCACACTCTTATTTCAGCTAGTTTAGTTCTATCCTCTGTTTCTCGATAAGGAGCAAATAGAAGCTGTTGTTGTAGTATATTTAATCATTGTTATTAATTTTATCTATTTATACAGTGAACTTTACATTTCAATAACTGTGTTTAAACTCTTTCCTTTTTAGTGAATACTTTTATTGTCTTTATATAGTCCTTTACTAAAGATCCTTTATTGCATATAGATATCTGAAAAAAAGCAGATGTTCCTGGATATTTAGAGTCAAAGCTTTGATGTCTAGATTAGGATGGGGAACATATACTTGTGGGAAACATCAGCAATAGTGAGCTCTCAGGAGTTTTCTGGTGAAGATAACTTTGTTAATACTTCAAGCTTCCTCTTTTCTTCCAAACATGACAAAACTAAAAATTTAAAAATACATATATTTTCACAAATAGTTGCTAATCCCATGAGTATGCTTGTGTTAAGGATTCTAAGTAGAGACGTTGTATTTCAACTCCTGTGACGTATAATATTGGATGGCAAACCTGGGGCATGGACAAGAACCAGCCACTCAACATGAAAATTGGGCTGGAATAAGACTCCTTATTTATGCAAGAAAAGAGACTAAAAAAGCTGTGATAATTTCTAGGCACTATGGTTTTTTTTTATAAAGCTGCTTGTCTTGAAAACAGGAAGAAAATGAAGAAATCATTCCAGACCCTGTCTACCTGTTAACTCAGCGACTAGATCTAGAATAGCCCTGAGTCATTACAGTATGAGAGTTGGTATAATACCTGGTTCCAGAATAGAATAGGGTCTGGGAATCCAACCCAGGTAGAGGCAAATGTAAAACCACTGGACAAAGATGGAAGAAGAGGTATTGGGGGGAGGGTTTCCCATGTGAGATTTATTCAAATATTCCAGGTATGTGAGGAATGCTAACATGAAAAAATTGATCAGCAAAATGAACAATAAAAAAGTAAAAGCAATTAAATAACATACAAAAATTAGGGACATTTCAAAATGACTTTAAAGTATGTTGAAGATACTAAAAGAGAAAATGGACAAAAATAACATCCCTAAAATCATTAAGAAACTATGAAACAAAGAGAGACATACTCCTGTAAGAACTGATGGATATTAAAATAAAATTGTAGATTGTATTAATATCGCTTTTCAGCCTTTTGGCTAAGATCAAGTATTGTGAGTATTAAAATACAGTAACTGATAAAAAAAAAAAACACTCCCTACAACACTACAGTCTTCAAACACAAAGAAAAATATATTGAATAGGAAAATATACCGAGTGGTGCATCTGGAATGCAGCCTAGAGTGATAAAGAAATTAAAAATTAGAAAGGCAAATTGGGAGTTACAGAGAATATACTTGTGACTCAACCGTGCCAAATGTGAGAGAACGGTGTGAGGAAAAGCTTATCTAAAGTGAAAATGCCCAATAATTTTTCTGAATTGAGAATTATCTTAGCCTTCAGATTGAAAGTACACACAGGCTTCTATAAAGGATAAATACAGTTATCCTTGACCACACAGTGATACTGTAGAACATAGTAAGGAAAAAAAAAAAACCTTAAAGCTATCAGAGAGAGAAAAGAAAAATTGACTACTAAAGAATAATAAATAGTCTGAAAGCAAACTTCTGTCAACAAAAATAGATGCCAATGGATTATTAAATTCAAAGAACTGAGAGAAAATAGACACAAACATGGATACAGGCACACGGGATCCTTTTTGGTTGTGTCAACTGCTAGACTTCCTATTTGATTTGACTTCCCTTAAATAAAAGAAAACATAAACAAAGAAAATAACATTAAAAAATCCTTACATACAGTAATATATTATTGAGAAAATACAATTGTAAAACTCCAATTATCCAGCTGTTACATCTAGATCCTATTTATACTTTAGAAATTTCTATGACCTTAAATGGCACATTTAGAACCAGTATTATAAATTATTTTCTGCAATTAAAAAAATTAATGGAGTAATCTATTTAAATTATAGTCACATAGGGAAATTAGTCATTAGGACCCAGCTATTTATTGCTTATAACAAAACCACTCCAAATTTAATGTCTTAAAAGAACAATTTATTTTGCTCACAATTTAAAGCATGGGACTTTGGAAGATGAGTTGTTGGATGATCTGTATTTGAATGTTGTCTGTCAGGGCTACCAAAGCTGGAAGTTTCACTTTCAAGATAACCTTTTGCTTACATGTCAGATTTCTTGGAGCTCCTTGGACTTGATCTCTCTCTTCCCATGTAATTTCATTTTCTAGGACTTCTACAAGTGTCTTGGGCTTTTATAGCTCTATTAAAGAAACCAGTTGTCACATTCAACTCCCGGCTTGGTGTCTTCCGTGGTTCTATCAGTTCATTAAAAACATGATCTATTTTCCATGTTTCATTCACCTTTCCACTAGTAGGTAGTACTATCAACTGTGTCTAGTCTGAATATGATTTTCTCACTATCTTTCCACATTTCTCTTGTGGGGTTCCTCTTGCCGCCTTGTTATGGCAGCACCCTGCTTTTAGTTACCAAGCTCCTTATGAGTAATTAATAACAAACCATACTGAAGTATAACTTTGTAAAAATAATTTCATTTTGCCTAAATTTTTATGGCAGAGATTTTGGAAAATTTATTTTAAGTGGCTTATTTTTGATCTACGTGGTATTGGTTAAGATGGCTGAGGATTGGAGTTTCAATTTCAAGATGGCTTTTTAACCTTGATGATTCTGATTTCCCCATTTCTTTTCTTTATCTCTGTTTCTGTCTCTGCACTACCCCTCTTCCCCCTTTCTCCACATGATAGCTCCCCCTCCATGAGCCTAAACTTGATATTTTTCACAGCATGGTGGTGCCAGGGTAGCTGCACTTCATGAAACTGAGTAGATTCCAAGTGGCAAACTATAGAAGATTTCAAGCTAGTTAATGTTGACCCATGTTTTGTCACAGTGTTCCTTCTGTTGTATTCTATTGGTCGATGCCACTACAAGTCAACCAGGTTAAAAGGGATTGAGAGATACACTGTCTTTTAATGAGACAGTGATGAATTCATATTACAGATAAGTATGTCTGATAGGAGATAATGTTGGGATCTTCCTTGGAAAATACAATCTGTCACAATTATCATCCTTTAATATAACTCAAATATAAAAATAATGAAACATTCATGCAGACAATTGTCTTAGTCTATTAGGGCTACCTTAAGAAAATACCACACATTGGGTGGCTTATAACCAACAGAAATTTATTTCTGATAGTTCTGGAGTCTGGAAGTCTGAGATTAGGTGCCAGCATGACTGAATTCTGATGGAGATTTTCTTTAGGGTGGCAGAGGGCCAACTTTTCAATGTATCCTCACATGGTAGAGATCAGAGAGGGGAAGGAAAATCTCTCATAACTCTTATAGGAACACTAATGCCATTCATGAGGGCTCCATCATCATGAGCTAATTACTTCTCCAAAGCTCGCCCCTCCTAATACCACCACCTTGGATATTAGGTTCTCAACATATGAATTTTGAGGATACAAAAACATTCAGGCCATAACAACAATTGAAGTTAACACCTTACCTTGCTAATATGCATATCCTAAGAAAATTAGAATTTTCTGAGCAAACTTTGTGAAAACTGGCAGGTATTTGACAGACTTTAATCAAAATGTAACTCCAGCTGAAATATTATGAAGTCATATTTTAGTATATCAATATATAGTAGAATATCTATACATGGTAAATGCAGGATTTTAGGAAAGGCATGTCTTGTTATAAAAATAATATCTTAAATAACAAAAAATAATTAAATTATATTTGTCTTTTTAGCTTTTTCCATTAACTAAATCACTATAATTTTCTTGAATTGTATGATTCAATTGAATTTCAAAAGAATTGGATATGAAGCAATGTGGATAGTTTAAAAACAAAACTGTGTTTTTTTAAAACTGTGTTTGTTTAAAAGCAAACAAAATGTGATAATCCACATCACATTATTATTAAAATAATACTTCTGTGAATGAGATTTTACATTATATTGGAAAAACAATTCATTAGGTTTACCCAATGTAAAAGGATAGCAGAATGCTTTCATATTTGGAAGATACTATTTATGGGCTGAATGTTGATCAACATTAAGATCTGGCATTAATGGTAGATACAAGATTTCTTTTCCTACATTTGGAGTTAAGTTTTCTATGTGTTTGACCTCTTCTTTTCAGTTTTATAATACGTGACTATTAGTTCAGCATTGTTGTTTGGTTTCACTTTATCATTGATCATATCCATAATATATCAGCAGATTGTGAAGTCACAGCAGCCAATTAATTTTACAGGGCTGCTTTCTTATCTGCCCATTAAAACTATGTTTTATTTTCAGTGTTTCATCAATGCAGTTATTTAATTATAGTTCCATTTAAGATTTATACATTTTATTTATTATATGCCATTATTGGAAAAATCCACCTCATGAAATGTAATAGAGTAAGCAAACAATCATTAGAAATCCTTTAAAATCACAGTTGAAATGGTTCTAATAAAATGGTTAAAAACAAGGTATATTCAATTTAATTTTCTAGGCACTGCTGTGTTTCAGGTAACTCACCAAGGGAATGTGGTGATTTAATTGTCTGGATAGCACAGCAAGAGATCCTGTGAAGTTAGATTGAAGTTGGCTCTGTAGTATCTTGCTACTGTTTCACAAAAATATACACTTTCTTTGGATACTCAGCATGATATTCAGCAAGCATAGATGTGAGAGGCTAACAAAGAAGAAATGCTGTTATTTATTATTCACTATTTCCTGGGGTCCCTTGACACTTGGAGTTAACATACTTCCATAGGAATATTTAACTGTCAACGGTGCATTTCAGGTAAAACCCAATCAGACAATGTACATGTCAAGAAAAACAGCATTAAAAGCTTGAGCTTTTATCAATTTAAATCCTTTTTTTTTTAATGGCTAAACAAAGGCTTTGTGAATAATTCCTATGTTCCTTGAAAATATATCAGAATTTATCTCCCCAAATCTGTACAATCAATTCTCAAATTTCTATAGGCACATTATCCACATTATCAAAATATCTTTAGTAAAATAAATGCTCTTTTTAACATTTATTTTATTCGTTATTATTATTATTACTGTTATTGATAGAGAGACAGAGAGAGAGAGAGAGAATGAGAGAGAGCAAGCAGGGGCAGGGGGCAGAGAGAAAGGGAAAAAAAGAATGCCAAGCAGGCTCCCTGTCAGTGTGGGGCTCGATCCCACTGATGAGGAAGCATGGGCCAAGCTGAGGGCAAAGTACGACCTAACAGCAGTCAGCCTCTCCCCGCATCATGGGATATGTCTGATATTCCTCAGACACTCCTGGCTACCCAAGAACAAAGGAAAGGAATTTAAGTGCTTGCCATGGTGATGTGGGAAACTAAGGCAAAGGAAAAATTAAATTCCCTTACTTCCTACAGCCCATTGACAAGTCCTTGAAACTCAGAGTGACTTCCCTCTATCAGCTCAGCTGCCTCAATGAGGACAATTTGCTAGGGGCAAAAGAGAATCTTAGCTTAACATTATCCCCACCTTGAGGATCCTGTGTCTACTTTAACATATAAAAATTCCTTTGGAAACCTCCTTTATCTCAACGCCCACAAGATATATGCTGGCAATTATATTCCAAGCTTATGGCCCCCTGATATAAATCTGAAGGGTCTCATGACTGAGGTTTTTCTAAACGTTAATAAATGCCATTTCCCTAGCAACAGCTAGCCCTTCAAGGTCCTGGAAACCTTGCTTCCAAAATTCCTTAGAGACTTATTCTATCTCTAACCCACTGCCAACCTGAGGGTATGTAATCAGTTACCCACCACAACCCCAGTACAGCTCTTCCTGCCTGTGGGTCCCGTCCTAGTGCTTTAATAAAATCACCTTTTTGCACCAAACACAATTTCCAGAGTTATTTCTTGGCCATCAGCTCTGGACCACCCCACCACCCCACCATCACCCCAAAACTTCATCACCAGGAACTGTGAGATCATGGTCTGAGCCAAAATCAAGAGCTAGACACCTAATGCTTAAACCATGGAGCCACCCTGGTACCCCATCAAACAAATGCTCCTGATTGCAACTTAAATGTTTGCTTTGTTACACTTATTCAGTCTTTATTTACAAATACTTTGAAAAGACTCTAAGACCAAGTAGAAGGGGATACACTTACTTAAGTCTGTGATCCACACAAGATGTGTAATCAGTGTTCTATGGATATGTGCTTAAGAGAACATTGTGTAGTCCTCACATGCTGATTCTGTACTCATTTTTTTTTTCTGGAAGGGGGAGTCTGTAATGAGATATAGAGTTTTAATTTTCATTCTCATTACTGAAAAGGAAATATATATTTATGTTGGCGGTTGCATTAGTCTTTTTCTTATGATATAACAAATTACCACAGACTTAGTGGATCAAAACAACACACTAATTATCATGAGTCAGGAGTCTAGGCAAAGCTTAGCTGTGTTAAAGAGAAACCAGAGCTGGATAGTAGTAAAAGCAGTAAAGACCTATTCTACTCAGGACTATTATAATGAAGGAAAAGATAACTTAGTATAGAACTGGACTCAATTCTAAATGCAGCATGAACAATTGGGGATTTATACCTAGGAATAGTTGGGGGTCAGGGAATGGAAAATTACTAGGAGGAACCATCAAGGGTAAGGAGAAATTCTGGCTAAATCAGCTCGACAGGATTCTTGCTGCAGGCAGGCTAGGATGATCAGACACAAACTGGGGTGGGGGGTGGTTTAAGAAATTTGATCAGATATCCAAGATGATCAGATATCAAGAGTGAAGAATCTTGCTAAATTGACTCAGCAGGATTTTTGCTGAAATTGGGCAATGCAAAAATGGACAAGGAAGTTTCAATGGTCAATGCCTAGTTGAGAAGAATCTGACTAAAGTTTGGTCAAGGAGAATATCTTGTCAGCAGGATCCTCTGCTTATATATAGTCTTACTTTGAGTCTGCAACAAAGGCTTTAGCCAGACTACATTTTCATCAGAGTTTCCACTAGGAAAAAAAAAATCATTTCCAAACCCCCTCAGATAGCTAGTAGAATTTATGTCCTTGTGACTGTGGTACTCATGGCAGCTGACTTCTTTGAGGCCAGCAGGATAGTGAGTCTCTGATTTTAAAGAAGGCACTAGACCCTCTTTCAAGGGCTTTAACTCGGTTAAGTCAGGATCAATCAGGATAATCTGCCTTTTGAGAAACTCATAATCAAGTGGTTTAAGACCTTAATTGTATCTGCAAAATTCCTTCATCTTTGCCACATTCTGTTGGCTTGAAGCAAGTCAGGCTCTGATCCCACACAAGAGGAAGGGATTATACAAGGCTCTGAGTCACTGGAGGTCACTCTATGCTGTGTCCACTATAGCTATTTTAGGAGAAACTGTATCTAATAGGCAAAATGAGTCTTGACTTTGAATATTCATGAGTCATGTTCTTCTATGAAAAACCTGTGTTACTTATCAAAAATTTTAAGGACAAGATAAAGAAATGGTCATGATGAGCAGTATGACACATGTTTATCTTTGCTTACAATTAAACATTTAACAAATGTATATATGTATAATTAATGAGTAAAGGGCATTAACTATATTTTCACCTGATTTTTTTAACAACAAGAATGTTAATGGTAACTTTCTACATCAGGACATAGATTTCAAAATCACAGCGTCAATCACAACACAATCAATAAAAATCAAGAATTTTAGTTCCATGACCTCACATTTTATTTTAGAATATGGCAAACCAGAAGCAGCCTAGCTTTTCTTTTCTCCCACTACTTCCCACCACCCACATTTGCCACAGTCCAGCTGAACTCCTCTTTTTTTCATCTGTGTCCCTTGTTTGATGATTTATATATTTTTACTGACAATATTGCAACCACACAGAATGCTATATTCTTCTGTCCATTTATTCAAACCCTACTTCTCCTTCAAGGACAACCTTTAAAGCAACTTATCACAGGACACCATTTTTTGCAGAACCTCCAGCCAATAGAAATGTCTCCCTTTTCTGAACTCTCATAGTTCTCTTTTAGGATATCACTTTAATGCACTTATAACTCTACTTTTAATAGAGGTGTTTGTGTTTGCGTGAAAAAGTGTAACATGTTTCATAGCATTTCTGAGACTTATTAAGCACTCAGTGAATTATTAATTACACACACACACACATTTTTTTTTCCTTCCATACTTCTTTTTTAATGTTTGTTTACTTAGAGAGAGAGAGAGAGAGAGCGCACACTTGTGAGTCAGGGAGGCACAGAAGGAGAGGGAGAGAGAGAATCCCAAGCAGGTTCTACACTCAGCACAGAGCCTGACATGGGGCTCAATCTCATGCCTGGGAGATCACAACCTGAGCCAATATCAAGAGTCCAGGGCTTAACCAACTGAGCCACCCAGGAGCCCCTCCTTCCATACTTATAAGTCAATGTTTTCTATTTTATGACATCCATCACATTGCCTTATATAACCATAAGTAAGGCATAAAAAATGATTGTGTTTTTTTGCATTTAATAGTAATGCACAATATTTTAAATTAGGACATTTTATTAATATGTAAATGTATTATAAAATAAATTTCAAAAGGTGAACATGGGCACATGATATTACTAGCTGTTCTTCAAAATAGTGGAGTAAAAGGTAAAATGTAATTTTGGATGTTAATCATAGAATAAGTCAATAATATTTTCTTCTGGTTTACACTGATTTATCATTGCTCCTTCATAGCCTCTGATGACATTCAAATTTAATTAATTTAAATTTTCAAAACTTTAACTTGGGCTTTTTGGAATTATTTTATTTAAGTTACCTTGTTCTATTGTCTTCCTAACAGTATGTATATATTGAGAGTATGATGGCTCCCATCAAGGAATTCTGTAAAATGTGTCTTCATATTAGATTTTGCTCAACATTTTGTACATTTATTTTACCTTTTATTAAACTTTTCCTTTATACATTTAATGAGAGGATTGCCTTTTGGTATTTTAGGCTGTTATAATCTGGTACTTTTTTCATCATTATCTCCTGGATATTTGCTATCTCCCAAAGCCCAAAATTCAATAGGTAAAAAACACATATATATGGCAATCCTCTGTATGTATGTGTTTAAAATCTATTTTGACCTTTCTCACTTTCATATCAGCCAATAGCTATTCCAGGCACAGCTATCCATATATTCACTTTCCAAGTGGCAAAGTTTACTTTCCTTATCTTCCATTAGACCTTTCCCAAGCCATATGATGTTAACCTCGATAGCACTTTAAAATTGCCACTTTTAGACCATTTCTCTCTGCTGATATTTTTTGTCCATTTAACTTTTATATTACTCTTCCCAGAAGCACAGATTTCAGATTTCTGTCTCTAAGTTGCCACCTAAGGGAATTTTCTAGTATTGTTTCTATTGTTGCTGTTCTTACATATCACTCCAAAAGGAGGAAAGTGACAGATGTTGATTATTTTTTCCTGCCAAGTCTGTGTTTACTCTCTGATTTGACTAGTTTGTTTTCTAACACTAATATTTTTATCCAAATGTGCCTTTGAACAAAACAATTATTTATCCCTTTATAAATTCACTTTTCCTGGTTCACAATTTATTCTGTTCCTCTTAACCTTTAACTCTTATACATTATATAATTCTCATGTCTCCCAGTCTTTTATCCTAATTTAACTTATACTTTTGCAGACCTCCATACATCATTCCAGTCTTTTTCTTCAGTGTTTCTTCGACTATCTTTGCCTCTTATTCCCAGTCTCCTCTTATCTGTGTATTTTCTCTTGCTCATATCAAACCTGGAATAGACAAGCCAACTATAAAATATCAAGATGTCCGTTTCCTTCATCAGGCATCATCTGCCAAGTTTCCTTCTATCTAAAAAATTACTAACAATTTTTCTTTGCATATTTGGCATTCATTTTGTGTTCAAAATACAGGCTTCTCTGGGAGAAGACCAGTCGGTTGGAATCCTACTGTAGTAAACCTGAGATGCCGTATTTCTGTGGTATAGTAACATAATTATGCCATGGTAAATATTTTTTTCTCAAAAGACCAGGGGTTTATTTACAATAAAACTTTGTTTTGGGGGTCACCTCAGTGGCTCAGTTGGTTAAATGTCCAACTTTGGCTCAGGTCATGATCTCACTGTTCCTGTGTTCAAGCCCCACGTCAGGTTCACTGTACCAGTGCAGAGCCTGCTTTGAATCTTCTGTCTCCCTCTCTTTCTGCTGCTCCCCTACTTGTGCTTTCTCTCCCTCTCCAAAATAAATAAATAAGCATTAAAAAAAACCCTTGTGGTTTAATGCAAGTCTGGATTCAGAATACTAATGATTAAAACCACACTCTAAAATTAAGGTATTGGTTATAAAGTAATCTCATGTTAAAACACTCTCTAAAAACACATTGTCATAGAAGTTGTAAGACTTGAAAAAAAAGGCAGGATCATCACCAAATTTATGTCCATCATAGGCAAAATCCTTTGAAGTCATGAGAAAGTATGTAATGTAAATATTCATTCAATCAACTTATGTGCTAAATTATATAAATCCCCTGCTCTCATGAACCTAACATTTGTACACAGATGATGAAAAACAACAAACATACAAACAAGTGACCACATAAATATGTAAAAACCATAGTGAGCTAACTGGTCATAATAAACATGGAGAAATAAAAAGAAAGGGAGGGGTTGTGAGGTTTTAGCAATGGAGATCAGGGTAAATGGTACTTTACAATTTTAAATAGGTTGTTCACTGAGAACATGAAGCTTTAGCAAAGACCTAGAGCAAGTGAGGGAGAATCCATGAGGATATCTTTATAAATCATGTCCCAGACAGAGGAATAAATAAGTAGTAAAGCCCTAAAATGGGATTAGGTGTTCAACAAACTACAAGGATGTTGTAGACTCTGGGTTTGGAGATCTCTCTTGTCCAGTGAGAAAGTGGGATACAGGATTAAAAATGGGAGAGAGGCTAATGTCCAGGAGAAGACAAGAGCCCAGAGTAAGTGTCCTTGCTTTGTTTTTATTAGGATCAGAAGGCTTACAAACATGGTGATGGACGTGCACAAAGAAACAGTGAAATTGTGAACATGAACTCATGGGCATGAGGGAAAGGGGGTTTTGAAGATACACGGTGTTAGGGGTTTGGGTCAATACAAAACAAAATCCTGGTGCTGGACAGGAGGTTGTTTACAGTAGATGTGAGGCCCCACCTGTGTTTAGCTAAACTGGTCTGGGGACAAGAAAGACAGAGCATGATACCTCAGGGTCAACAAGGCACCTTTTGTTTGCTAATTAGCTCCACTCTGGGCAACATCACCCGGCTATGATCTATAGCACTATTTACCTATTTACCAAATTTGGTCCTTCCTTCCTGTGAAAGCATCCTTCTGTGAAAGCATCCTTCTGCTGTTATACTAAGTTGGAGAGCATTTCCGCCCTGAATACCTAATCTTGTTTACTTCATCTTAGATGTTTTCACCCTGAGATTCCCTATTTCTATACCTGTGTCCTATACTGGGGGCCTTTGCCCTGTTTACCTAATCTTGTTTATCCAAACTTGGGTGTGTATATCCTATGACTTTGTATTTCTTTATGCCTCGTTAACCCATCAGTGAAAGCTCAGGGAATTCCTAAGCTTATTCTCCACACAAGGAGGCCAATGTGTGGACAGCAGAATGATCAAGGCAAAGTGAGTAGGAGATGAGATTAGGTAGATAATGCCGGCCAGATAAATTAAGTGTTTGTATGTTTTTATAAGTGCTTTGGGCTTAACTGTAAGTGAAACTTAAAGTCATTGCAGGCTTTCAGTCAGAAAAAGACATAACTGAACTTCATTTGTTTCAAAATTTTGTTGTGGAAGGCAATACACTACAGAAAACTATTCAAAACACGAATAATAAAAAGCACATGACATGTAATTGCTATATTGTACTGCAAAAACCTATGTAAACAGAATTTTGCTAGATTCCCCAGATGCACTGACTGCCTTTTGAATGAAAATCTCCCTTCCTGCACTTTGAATAATCATTATCTTGACTTTTATGGTAATCATCTCCTTGCTCTATAGGTATACCAAACAGGTGTGTGTCTCTAAGCATTGTAATGAACTTGTTTGAAATTTGTGTGCATGGAATTAAACACTCTCCATATTGTTTTCTGCCAATTTCTTTAACTCAACATTAAAAAAAAAAAAAACATCTCATGTAGAAATACATAGATGTAATTAGTTCATTTGCATTGTTCTATAAATCAGGTTTTGTAATTATTTTTCTACTTTTTTTATTTTTAAGGCTTCCAGTTTGGGAATATTATGAACAATGCTGCTATCAGCAATTATGTACATGTATCTTGGGTTACATAGCACATATTTTTACTAGCTAATACTTAGGGGTAGAGTTGAGAGTCCACAGAGTATGTAGTTTTACCCTTATGGATATTGACCAACTTTCACAAAGTGATTTTCAATTACATCGTCACCAGTATTAAGAGACAATTGCTCCACTTCAGAAATATTTGGTATCATCGGTTTTTATTTTTTCTTAAGTTTGCAGCAAACTTTATTGAATATGACCTCTGTTGGTTAATTTACTTTTGTTTGTTTATTACGAAGTTTTGCATTTTTAAGAGCAGTTTTAGGTTCACAGCAAAATTCAGGGGAAGATACAGAGATTTCCCATATATCTCCTGCCCCCATACATGCATAACCTGCTGCATTAGCAATATCTCCCACCACCGTGGTATATTTCTTACAATTGATGAGTTACTTTGAAACATCATTATCACCTCAAATCCATAGTTTACATTATATTTTACTCCTGTTGGTGTACATGCTATGGATTTGTACAAATGCATAATGACATTTATTCATCATTATAGTGTCACACAGAGTATTTTCACTGCCCTAAGGTCGACTTTGTGCAAATCCATCACGCTTGTAAGCCTTCTGATCCTAATAAAAACAGAGCAAGGACCCTTATCAGTACTCTTTTCTCCTCCTGGACATTAGCCTCTCTCACACTTTAATCCTGCATCCCGCTCTCTTGCTGGACAGGAGAGAACTACAGGCCCAGAGTCGACAACATGGAACATATTTGCATATGCTTATTTGCCATCTGTATATCTTTGGCCCATTTTTAATCAAGTGCTTTTTTTTTTTAATTATCATTGAGTTTTAAGAGATCTTTATATATTTTGGATAATAGCCATTTATCTGACATGTCTTCTGCAAAATTTTCTTCCAATGTGCCTTGTCTTCTCATTTTCTTAACATTGTTTTTTTATGGAACAGAAGTTTTTAATTTCAATGGAGTGTAACTTGCCAATTATTTCTTTTATGGATTGTGCCATTAGTATTGAATCTAAAAGGTCGTTTGGATTTTTTCTAGGAGGGTTATTTTCTAGGAGTGTAGTAATTTTGTATTTTACTTTAGGTCTGTGATCCACTTTGCACTATTTTTGTGCATAATATAAGGTTTGTGTTTCGATTCAAATTTTTGCATATGGTTTCATTTTTGTTTGTTGAAATAAGCCTTGCATACTTGGGATAAATCTCACTTAGTAGTGGTGTGTGTGTGTGTGTGTGTGTGTGTGTGTGTGTGGTGTATTACACAGTGTTGCTAATATTTTGTTGAGGATTTTCACGTCTATGTTCATGAGAAATATTGGTTTGTTTCTTTTCTTGTGATGTCTGTGCCTGGTTTTTGTAACATGGTGACCCTGGCCTCATAGAATAAGTTAGAAAGTATTCCCTTTGTTTCTATCCTCAGAAAAAGACTGTAGATAATTGGTGCAATTTTTCCTTAAATGTTTGGTAAGACATTCATCAGCAATCAATGGGCCTTCTGCTTTATTTTTTGGAAGTTTTAAAATTACTGATTTAATTTATTTAACAGATATATGTTTATTCAGTTTGTCTATTTCTTCTTGTGTTAGTTTTGACATGTTGTGTCTGTCAAAGAATTTGTCTAAGTTAACAAATTTGTGGGCATGGAATTGTGCATAGTTTATTATTATTATTATTGTTATTATTATTTTAATATTTATAATCTATAGTTATAGCACTTTTTTCATTTGAGATTTTAATCATTTGTATCCTATCTTTTTTCTTAGCCTGTCTAGGCTTATTGATTTTGTTGATCTTTCAAAAAAACAAAACAAAAACAAAAAAAGAAACAAAACAAAAACAGCTTTCTCTTTCATTTTTTTCTATTAGATTCCTCCTTTGAATTTGATTTCTACTTTAGTTCTTTTTTCTCTCTCTCTTTTTTTTTCTGCTTACTTTGGAGTTTCTGTTTTTTTCTTAGTTTTCTAAGATGGAAACTTATATTATTGATTTTAGATTATTTTTGTTTTCTAGTAATGAATCCAATGCTATAAATTTCCCTCTAAGCACTATTTTCATTTTATCCCACAAATTAGAAGTTGTATGTTTTTTATTTCAAAACATTTTTAAATTTCTATTGAGATTGCTTCTTTGGCTGCTGTATTATTTTATTTATTTATTTATTTATTTATTTATTTATTTATGTTTTTTCTTAATTAAAAAAAATTAATTCCATTATAGCTGACATACAGTGTTATATATAGTTCCAGGTGTAAAATAGAGTGATTTAACAAATATATACATACTCGGTGCTTAAGTGCTTATCATGATAAGTGTACTCTTTAATCCCCATCACCTATTTCACCCACCTCTCCAACAACCTCCCGTCTAATAACTGTAAGTTTATTTTCTATGGTTAAGAATATGTTTCTTTGTTTCTCTTTTTTTTTCTTTTGCTCTTTGTTCCATTTATTAAATTCCACATATGAGTGACATCATATGGTATTTGTCTTTGACTGACCTATTTCACTTATTTCATTTTACTCTATAGCTCCATCCATGTTGTTGCAAAAGGCAAGTTTCCATTCCTTTTTATGGCTGAATAGTATTCCATTGTATGTATATAACACATCTTCTTTATCCATTCGTCTGTTGATGGACACTTGGGCTGCTTCCATAATTTGGCTATTGTCAATAATGCTGCAATAAACATAGGCATGCAAGTATTACTTTGAATTAGTGTTTTCATATTTGTTTGGTAAATGCCCAGTAGTGCAATTGCTGGATCATAAGGTGATTCTGTTTTTAACTTTCTGAGGAACTTCCACACTGTTTTCCATAGTAGATGCACCAGTTTGCATTCCCACCAACAGTACAATAGGGTTCCTTTAGCTCCACATCTTCCTCAACACCTGTTGTTTCCTGTCTTACTAATTTTAGCCACTCTGACAGGTGTGAGGTGATATGTCATTGTAATTTGGATTTGCATTTTCCTAATAAATAATGGTGAGCATCTTTTCATGTGGCTGTTGGCGATCTGTGACTTTTTTGGAGAAATATATCTGTTCGTGTCTTCTGCCCATTTTTAATTGGATTGTTTTGGGGGTATTGGGCTTTATAAGTTCTTTATATATTTAGGATACTAACCCTTTATTGGATATGTCATTTGCAAACATCTCCTGTTCAATAGGTTGCCTTTTAGTTTTGTTGATTGCTTTCTTTGCTGTGCAGAAGCTTTTTATTTTGATGTAGTCCCAGTAGTTTATTTTTGCTTTCATTTATCTTGCCTCAGGAGACATTATCTAGAAGATTGTTGCTATGGCTGATGTAAGAGAGGTTATTGTCTGTGCTTTCTTCAATGACTTTTATTGTTTTAAGTCTCACATTTAGATCTTTAATCCACTTTGAGTGTATTTTTGTGTATAGTGTAAGAAAGTGGTTCAGTTCCATTATTTGCATGTAGCTGTCCATTTTCCCAACAACATTTGTTGAAGAGACTGTCTTTTCCCCATCATATATTCTTTCCTCTTTTGTCAAAGATTAATTGATCATATAACTGTGGGTTTATTTTGGGTTTTCTCTTCTGTTCTATTGAGCTATGTGTCTATTTTTGTGCCAATACCATGCTGTTTTGATAACTACAGTTTTATAATATAACTTGGAGCCTGGAATTCTGATGCGTCCAGTTTTGTTTTTGTTTTTCAAGATTGTTATGGCTATTTGAGGTCTTTTGTTGTGCCATACACATTTTAGGATTCTTTGTTCTAGTTCTGTGAAAAATGCTGCTGTTATTTTGATTGGGATTGCATTAAATGTATAGATTGCTTTGGGTAGTATAGACATTTTGACAATATTTGTGCATCCACTCTGTGAACATGGAATGTCTTTCCATTTCTTTGTGTCATCTTCCAATTCTTTTACCAATGGTATTTTATAATTTTCAGAGTAAACATCTTTCACCTCTTTGGTTAAGTTTATTCCTAGCTATTTTATTAATTTTGGTGCACTTGTAAATGGGATTGTTTTCTTAATTCTCTTTCTGATGTTTCATTATTAGTGTACTGAAATGCAACAGCTTCTTGTACATTGATTTTTATATCCTTTGACTTTGCTGAATTCATTTATAAGTTTTAAGTTGTTTTTTTTTTTTTTTGGTGGAGTTTGGGGCTTTCTATATATAGTATGATGTCATCTTGACTGCTGTATTACTTAGAAGAGTGTTGTTTAATTTTTAAATATTTTAGGATTTTTCAGTTATCTTTCTGTTATTGATATAATCCCATTTGAGATCTGAGAGCAGACATTGTGTGATTTTTGTTTTTTAAAGTTATCTAAGGTGCATTTTAGGTTATTACTGATCTTACGTCTGCTGAGTCTGTCCATTTCTGAGAGAAGGTTGTTGAAATCTCCAGTGACAATGGACTCATCTATTTCTCCTTGCAATTCTACCATTTTTGCCTTACATAGTTTGACATTCTTTTAGGCACATACACATCAAATATTCTTATGTCTTTTTGGAGGATTCATTTCTTTATTATTATGTAATTTCCTTCTTTATTGGTGATAACTTATCTTGCTTTGAAGTCTGCTCTATCTGAAGAGCAACTCCTACTCTCTTTTTATTAGTGTTAGCATAGTATATTTTTTGTCATCTGTTTACTTTTGATCTGTATGTGCCCATATATTTAAAGTGTGTTTCTTGTAGACAACATATAGTTTAGTCTTATTTTTGTTTATCCATTTGACAAACTCTTCCTTTTAATTACGGTATTTAGATTGTTACATTCAAAGTGATTATTGATATATTTACCATAACAATTGCTCTTCTGTATTTGCTGTCCTTGTTTTTTGTTACTTTTTTTGTTTCCCATGCTTTTATCATGGTTTTAATTGAGCATTTTATATAATTCGATTTTCTCTCCTTTCTTAGCATATCAGTTTACTTCCCTTTTTACTATTTTTTTTATTGCCTTAGAGTTTTCAGTATAGCTATAGAACTAATCCAAGTTCACTTTCAAATAACACTGTACCAATTCACAGGTAGTGTGAGTGATTTATAATAAAACAATCCTAATTCTTCCCTCCTATTTCTAGTTTCATTGCTGTCATTCATTTTACTTATATATAAGTATACATAACAAGTATACATAACCAAATACACATGCATAAGATATAGACATAAGCATACATAAGTCAAGCACATTATTAGTATTATTTTGAGTAAACCATTATCTGTTAGTTGAATAAAGAATAAGAAAAATAAAACTTTTTGCTTTACCTTTGTTTATTCCTTCCTTGATACTCTTCTTTATTGAATGTAGATCCAAGTTTCTGAACTATATCATTCCCTTCCATCTAACTGAAAATGAATTCCCTCAATTTTTGTTTGTCTGAGAAAGTCTTTTTTTTTTTTCTCTTTTACTTTTCAAGAATAATTTCTCTGGTAGAATTTCTGGACTGGTGGGGTTTGGTTTACTTGTTTTTTGTTTTGTTTTGCTTTCCTCTCAACACTTTAGATATTTCACTCCATTCTTTTCTTACATGATTTCTGAGTTGTCAGATGAATTCTTACTTTTATTCCTCTTAGATAATGGTGGTTTTTTTTCACTTCCTTTTGGCTTCTTTTAGGATGTTTTTCATTATCTTTGATTTTCTGTAGTTTGAAGATGATGTGCTTATGTATGGTCTTTTTGGTGGGGAGCATTTCTCTACTTAGCTATCTCTGAGTTTCCTGAATCTGTGATTTGGCATCTGACATTAGTTTGAAAGAAATGTTTGGAAATAATTATATCAATTATTTCTTCTTCCTCTCTTTCTTCTCCATCTGGTATTCCCATTATGTGTATGTTATGCCTTTTGTACATGTCCCACAGTTTTTCAACTTTCTATTCTGTGCTCTTTAGTCTTTGTTTTGTTTTTTGTTTTTCACAGTTACTGTTGATATATCCTTTAGCTCAGAGATTCTTTCCTCAGTTATGTCCAGTCTACTAATAAGCCCGTCAAAGGCCTATTTCATTTCTGTTACAATGTTTTGTTTTGTTTTTGTCTCTAGCACTTCTTTTAGTTCTTTCTTGGATTTTCATTTCTCTGCTTATATTGCCCATCTATTCTTGTACGCTATTCTATCCATTAGAGTCCTTAGCATATTAATCATACTTGTTTTAAATTCTAGGCCTGATAATTCCAACATCCCTGCCATATCTGCTTATGATGATTGTTCTGTGCCTTTAAATTGTGTGTGTGTGGTGTTTAATTTTATTTCTGTTTATTTATTTATATTTTACCTTTTGTATGCCCTTGTAATTTTTTTTTTCTTGATAACTGGACATAATGTGTTGGGCGAAAGTAACTTTTATAAATAGGTCTTTAGTAATGTGGTAGTGATGAGTAGGGGAAAAGAATCATTCGATAGTCTTATAATTGGGTCTCAGTCTTTAGTGAGACTATTCCTCTGGACTGTGAACTTCACAAGAGTTTCTCAAATTTTTTTCTCCGCACTCAGGTGAGATAGAGGGCTAGAGGGGGCTGAAGTTGTTATTCCTGTTTCTCCATGTGGAAGGCTGGGGCCAACTGGAATCGATATCTCCTCTCTCCCAAGTCAATTATGCTCTGATAATATCTACCCCCATGTTAGGCTCTGGTTAGCTAGTTTTATCTGAGGGCAGGCTTTGTTAGGGACAGAGTGCTCTGGTATATTTAAAAATGGTTCCTCTTTCCCTTTTTCTTTGGAAGCAAGAGGGAGTTTTTCTCCAATATTTACTGAGGATAAAAGCTCCTGAGGGTAAAAATTATAAAAGTGTGCCCTCCTCCTCCAATGACTGGGTCCTCCTGGAGTTTTTAACTCTAACAATTATCCATGCCAAGCCTTTAGCAATTAGTTAATTACAATTCAAGTTTTCCTAGCTAGGTACTGGTCCCAAAGGTAGATTCTACTCATGAGGCTTTGCTCTTGTCATGACTCCCTGTAATCATCTGTGTGTCTGTGCAATCTCAGGTGTAACAGTTTGCCCTGTGCCCTCCATTTTCTTACAGATTTAAGAAAACTTTTTGATAGTTCATTCTGTTTAGCTCTTACTAGTTAGGACGTGATAGTGACTTCTAAGCTCCTTCCATGAAGAATTTGGGAACATTTTCTTCCCCTCCTCCTCCTTCTATAGATGTAGTGCCTAAACCCACCCAACTGTATTCTTTTTGTGTGTGTGTATTTATTTATTTATTTTTATAATTTAACTTTATTATTTATTTATTTATTTGTTTATTTTTTTTGAAATTTACATCCAAATTAGTATATAGTGAAGCAATGATTTCAGGAGTAGATTCCTTGATGCCCCTTACCCATTTAGCCCATCCCCCCTCCCGCAACCCCTCCAGCAACCTTCAGTTTGTTCTCCATATTTTTGAAGCTCTTATCCCCTCCCTGTTTTTATATTATTTTTATTTTTTTTTAATTTTTTTTTCAACGTTTATTTATTTTTGGGACAGAGAGAGACAGAGCATGAACGGGGGAGGGGCAGAGAGAGAGGGAGACACAGAATCAGAAACAGGCTCCAGGCTCCGAGCCATCAGCCCAGAGCCCGACGCGGGGCTCGAACTCACGGACCGCGAGATCGTGACCTGGCTGAAGTCGGACGCCCAACCGACTGCGCCACCCAGGCGCCCCTGTTTTTATATTATTTTTGTTTCCCTTCCCTTATGTTCATCTGTTTTGTCTCTTAAATGACCCAGCAATTGCACTACTAGGCATTTATCCAAGGAATACAGGTGTGCTGTTTCGAAGGGACACATGCACCCCCATGTTTATAGCAGCACTATCAACAATAGCCAAAGTATGGAAAGAGCCCAAATGTCCATCGATGGATGAATGGATAAAGAAAATGTGGTATATATATACAATGGAGTATTACTCGGCAATCAAAAAGAATGAAACCTTGCCATTTGCAACTACGTGGATGGAACTGGAGGGTGTTATGCTAAGTGAAATTAGTCAGTCAGAGAAAGACAAAAATCATATGACTTCCAACTGTATTCTTTTACAGTTCTATAGGTCACACATATGATACTGGTCTCATCGGGCTCAATTCAAAGTGTTAATGAGACTGTTTTCCTTTCTGGAATTTCTAGAAGAGAATCTATTTTCTGGCTTATTTAGCTTGATGGCAGAATTTAGTTTTTTTTGTGGTTGTAGGACTGAGAGTTCTTAGCTTCCAGATGCTGCCTGCAATCTTTGGTTCTATCTTTAAAGGTAGCAATGTTGGGCTGAGTCCCTCTCAGACTGAATCACTTCTACCTCTTTCTTCTTATCATTACATTTCTTTAACATTTTGCCTTTTTTCCCCTCTCTTTATGAGACAGTGATTAGATTGGGCCCACCCAGATAATTCACGATAACCTCCTTATTATATTAGGTCAACACAGATAATACAGGATAATTTTCCTATTTTAAGATTCTTAACCTTAAACACAACTGCAAAATACCTTTTACCAAATAAAGTAATATATTCACAGTCCCTGGTAATTAAAACATGGTGATCTTTAGGGGAACATTATTCTGCCTATTTATTTCCTAAATTATTATAGTAAGACTGGAAATCTAGTACAGTTAATTCTTCTATTTTTCATTATTAGAAAGTTCTCTCCTGTTCTTGAATTGTAAAATAAATTTGTTTAGTTCTATAAAAAAATATGCTGGTCTTTTGTTTGGGATTACATTAAATCTATAGGTCAATTTTAGAAGAATTGGTATTTTACCCTGTTGAGACATAATCATAAACATATTTTTTTATCTTTTCCAGGCTTTTTTAAATTTTTTCTTTAGTTACTCTGAACAAAGTTTCTAGTTGCCTTTAGAGATTGTGTTTTGTTTAATTTATTCCTAAGGATTTCATATATTTTTATTCCATTGTACAATATGTTTTTCAATAAATTAGTTTTAACTCTGATTTCATACTGAATATCTGTAAACTGTGATTAAAGGTTACTGTCATTCCAGTTGAAAAATTCTTTGTTCTTAGTGCATTTATATATACAGCTTTACCTAACCTATTTGGGGACTTTACTGTCTTTTTCATTAGGTTAATAGCTCACTGATATTGCTTTACATGAGTATTTAACCAAATTATGTCTCTAGTTTCCTGAAATCAGGAATACAATATGTTCAAGGTGATTTCAGTGACAGGTTTATGTACTAAGAATATCATTCTAGGTCCATAATTTAATGAGTAGATTATAAGGAAGAGGGCCCATCATGAAAAATGTGACATCATCACCACTATTACTACCCTGATGTAAGTAATTCATTTAAATTTTATGTATGTATGTATGTATGTATGTATGTATTTATTTATTTAGGCTAGGTACAGTGTAATTTATTGTTGGTACATACAAGATAGGGCTCTCCAAACCCCTCCCCTTCTTTAGGGAGACTGGGATGGAAACTATAGAGGTCAGGATATTTTCAGTGTATTGAATGAGTTGGGGCAAGGATTCCACAGCAGCTGAGGGTCTCTCTCTTCTTCTTGCTCTCAGTGAGGCTGGTGGTCTAGGGGTTTCTTACTCTTTGGAGGCCATGTTGACAATAAGGTTCACCATCCAGTTGCTGTAACCAAATGCATTGTCATGACAGGAAATGAGCTTGACAGTGTGGTCATTGAGAGCAATGCCAGCCCCAGTGTCGAAGGTGGAAGAGGGGGTGTCACTGTTAAACTCTCAAAGAGAACCTGGTCTTCAGTGTAGCCCAGGATGCTCTTGAGGAGGCCCTCCAATACCTGCTTCACCACTTTCTTGATGTCATCGGATTTAGCAGCTTTCTCCAGACAGCAGGTCAGATCCACAACTGAGATATTGGGGGTGGGTACAGGGAAGGCCATGCCATTGAGCTTCCCATTCAGCTCAGGAATGACCTTGCCTACAGCCTTGATGACACCAGCAGAACCAGGGATTTTGTTCTGGGCAGCCTCTCCACCATCACGCCACAGCATCCCAAAGGGGCCATCCATGGTCTTCTAGGTGGCAGTAATGGCATGGACTGTGGTCACGAGTCCATCCACAATGCCAAATTTGTCATGTATGTCCTTGGCCAGAGGGGCCAAGCAGTTGGTGGTGCAGGAGAGATTCTTCACAATCTTGAGGGAGCTGTCAGAATTCTCATGGTTCATGCCCATTACAAACAGTGCATCAGCCAAAGAGGCAGAGATGATGGCCCTCTTGACCCCACCCTCAAGTGAGCCCCAGCCTGTTCTATAGTGGTGAAGACCCCAGTAGACTCCACATCATACTCAGCACCAGTATCACCTCATTAAACATTGGCTCAATCTTGCTTCTGGAAGATGCTAATGGGTTTTCCATTGATGACAAATTCCCCCTTTCCAGCCTTGACTATGTTGTTGTATTTGCCATTCGTGAAATCATACCGGAATATGTAATCATGATGTTCAGATCAAGAAAGGGTCATTGATGGTGACAATGTCCAACTTGTCAGAGTTAAAAGCAGCCTTGGTGACCAGGCTCTCAATATGGCCAAATCCATTTACTCTGACCTTTACCATCTTGTCTCAGGGATATGACTGGCACTGCACCAGAAGATGCTGCTGTCTGTCAAACAGGGAGGAGCAGAGAGACTCATTTCAAATTTTAATTAATACTCCAGTCTCTAAGCATTACATTTCTGTCTAAAATAACTAATATCTTTCTAAATAATGAGGCTGTTCAAGTGGTTTCAAATTTTCATGACAAATACAGTAAGATCTATTTTTTTAAGTTAGTCATTTAAGATTAAGAAAATATATAGCTTTAGGGGTGCCTGAGTGGTTCAGTCCGGTAAGTGTTTGACTTTTGCTCAGGTCATGATCTCATGGCTCCTGAGTTGCAGCCCACCTCCGGCTTTGAGCTGTCAGCACCTGCTTTGGATTCTTTGTTTCCCTCTTTCTCTCTGCACCTCCCACCCTCCCCTGCATGCTCATGCACACACAAGCTTGCTCTCCTCTCTCTTCCTCTCTCAAAAATAAACTTTAAAACAGTTTTTCAAAAAGGAAAATATATGACTTTAAACATTTCTCACAGTTCTCTTTCACCAACTTTTTCTTATCCATGGATCTTCTCAAGACACTAAACTTCCATTCAAAACAATCTCCTATGAAATCCTCTAATAATCGAGCAACTTCTTGCCTATATGCCTTTTCTATGTTATTTACTCTAGCTAGAATCCTTTGGTCATTCAGCAAAATCTCAAAGAATCTTCAATGTCTCATTAAGTGCATCCTCCTTTACTCACCTCTACAGTCAGAATGAAGCAATTCTGTTTTGTACTCCCTCTCAACCTAATTTTGGCTTTAGTTTGTTAAAACTGTAAACTTCTTAAGGATGAAGATTTTTTTCTTACTCAACTTTTCATTCTCTGGGAACAGCAGGTATGCCTTGTGTGTGGTAGGAATTCACTTTTTTTTAAACAAATCAAGCTTTATGTGTATAACATACATTGATTTATAAATTTGTATATGTTTAGCTGAACGCAAGAAATTAAAATGTCTAAATGGTTGTTTTAGATTTCAGTGATCATAGTTATCATATATAAACTAGACATAGATCAACTTCTATGTTATGCTCAATAAAACAATCTGTGCCTTTTATTCCCATGTCTTTGAACTTGAATTCTGTCAGATTTCAGAGAATAAAGAGATTTAGATCTGTCGGTTCTGGGACCTCTATGAAACATTTGTTTCTCTAAGAAATATGTCTGTGGTTTAGCTGAAGCTAATCTCTCCAGGCCTAAAAAGTACACTGAGCCAGTTTGAAAGGGTCAGGGATAAGAAGTGTAGCCATCCTAAGTCCAATATTTGATGAAGAGTCCTAAATAGAGATGCCCCCCATCAGTTTTAAGTGTTCCTTTTCCCCTGCATTATGTAAATGCAAAGCACATCCCAGTGTGGTATCTTTTCAAAGTGAAGAGAATGCATATCTGAGATACATCACTACGCTAAAAAGAAATAAAATAAATTCCACGGAATCCAAGGAGAGTACAGGTCTTATATCCTACACATGAGTTGGAAAGGTAGATAAACATGAATTTCTGCATTTGAATATCTGAAGCCTTTTATAACATTATATCTTGCTCTCAACACCCAGTTCTTTTTTTGAAAATACTTCTAATATTTTATTTAACAAAAATGTACTCTGAATAACTATATTGCTAAGAGAGATTGGCATGTTAAATAGTATTTCCAAATATAATTTCGTAGAGAGAAATAAGTTGCAAAAGGCAATTCAGTGAACTGGTAAAATGTTTGGAAATACCTAGTAATGTTGCGTAAGTGGCTATTGTTAATTCTAATGGAATTAGTTTCCAATGTAATTCTACTTTGGAATCCAATTCCAAAGTAGATTAATATACTTTATTTTTCCCTTCTTTTGGAAATGTTATCATTCTGGTGTTTGCTGTTTATAAATGTTGGAATAGGGGCATTTTTTTCTGTTTCTTCTATTTTGGGCAATATTCATGGAAACTATATATTTACCTCTTTAGTTTGGAATCAGGAATTATCTAATTTATTATGTTTATTAGAAAGCAATTACTTTTGAATTCACATCACATATCAGGCAGTATTCTAAATTTTTTGACACATTAGTGAACAACAAAAACAAAAAAAAAAAAAACCCAGCAAAGTACATTTAATTACTTGTAATCTACAGTCTAGGAAGGAAATATAGATAAAAATCAATAAATATAATAAATAGGTATATTGTATGTTAAAAGGAGATTATTGCTATAAAAAAAGAAAAATAATAGACCAACTTAAGAGGGATAATAGATGCCAAGGGTGGTAAAGTATAATACCCACCCTTAATGTCCAATAATTATGAAAGTGAGTTTTTTAATTCAGGGTAAGCACTGATAAGGTAAGCTTTGAGCAAAATATTGAAGAATGTGATTGATTTGTTCATGTTGGTTTATGGGAAAAACCTGATAAAGGGGATTTCATGGCATCACACAACTTGCTATTTAAAAAACTATATATTTGAAGGGAAGTGTGTTGCTTATGACAAAACAAGACTCTAAAGTGAAGCTCCTGTATTTTCTATCTTGAGAGTATATTAAGTACCAGGAGATTTGCTTGGATTCTACTTTCCAGTCTCATAAGGTAAATATTACTATTCAAGGTAGATATTACTATTCTTTCTTAAAGATGAGAAAATTAGTTTTAGAGAAATTTAAAACAGTTTAATCACTCATTACTAGTAAGTATTGGGACTAGGATTCCAATAAATTAATGTGTGTGTGTGTGTGTGTGTGTGTGTGTGAGTTCATTTAAACATTAACAGTCTTTTTGTTATGCAAACTTTTATTTATATAAAATCCCATGAATATAGCTTGTTTTTCTTACCGCTGGTTGTAAGTAAGTTTTTGCATGACAAGTTCACATTCTGTTTTTAGTAGTTTTAAAATTCATTAATGGGAAGCTAGCCAATGGAATTTTACTCATATCATCTTGTATAATTAGAGTTCAGAGTCATTGTTATTTATTTCCGTACCTATATGAATTAAAATATGCCATAGCTTTGAAACAAAATCTTATATTTGCATCTCTGTGTATTTTAACTTGGTAAGACTGAAAACGTTGATACATTTGATCATGTTAGTCATTTTGGTAATTTACTTGAAACCAATTACCATGTTATGTTTTCCAGTTGCCTATAGTTGGAGAAAATCTGGGGTGTTTCCAATTTGTACAGTTAATTGATCACCTATAATACATTGGGGTATAGGTCCCTTCAGTTTGGCCCATGCAAGCCATTCCCGTCCTCTCAATTTATTTTTATACACTATATAAATGGTGTATTTTACATGGTTGTGCTTTGATTCTACTTCAAGTTCTTTGTATTTTAACTTTCCCAGAGAGTAGTTGGTCCCCGCTACAATAGATAGCTAATGGTATCTTTTAAGTAAATTTTATTTTAACCAGGTAAACTCCCAGAAATATGCAATCATATTTCTATCTTTGATAAAATTACATTTTACCATATAAAAAGCTAACTATAATATGTTTAGTATATATTTGTTTAGGCAGCAAAAATTTTCAGTTGTATCATATTCTTTTTATGTATAGTGGAACACAGATTCATCTAATATAAGTTGGATCTTTTGGGGATCTGGGTTGGAGGGAATGAAAGGAAATTTAAGCTGTCTTAATTAATATCATGAAGGGTCCAATAACTCATGCTTTTTCAATTTTTTACTGGGTATCTTAGATAGTGACAACAGTAGGTGACTACTTTATCAGATTAAATGTTAAATGTTGCAAATTTAAATATTTGTTTATGGTAAAGGAAAATTCACTCTCTGTTTTTTATTTGTCATCCATCAGCCCCAACTAATTCTAATTCTAATTCTACCAAAAGAAGTAGGAAAATATTGATACATATTTTCTATGTATCTACTTATATTTCTCTTTAACAAGTATATTCCAATAACAAAGAATCCTTAAAGCATTGATTCCTCTCCATTGTGTTCTATTCAGTGTTTTAAATAACAGCTTCAGATGAAGATATGGGTAGCTTAAAATTTACAAGTACTTTTGGCACTTGGGGAAACTGCCGCAAATCCTTCCCTTTCTTTTTTGTAATTTAAATTTGAGTTCGTTAATATATAGTGCTATATTGGTTTCAGGAGTAGAATTCAATGATTTATCACTTATATACAACACCCAGTGCTTATCACAAGTGTCCTCCCTAATATCTATCACCCATCTAGCCCATCTCCTACCCACCATCCTCCATCAACCCTCAGTTTGTTTTCTGTTAAGAGTTTCTTGTGGTTTGTTTCACTCTCTTCTCTTACCCCACCCTTTGCCATATGCTCATCATTTTTTTTTCTTAAATTCCACATATGAGTGAAATCATATGGAATTTGTTTTTCTGTGATTCACTTCTTTCACTTAGCATTATACATTCTGGCTCTATCCACATCATTGTAAGTGGAAGGATTTCATTATTTTTGATGGATGAGTAATATTCCATTGTATGTATACATATATATCCATTTTCTTTATCCATTCATCAGTCAATGGACATTTGGGCTCTCTCCGTAGTTTGGCTATTGTTGATAATGCTGCTATAAACATCAGGGTGCACGTACCCTTTTGAATCTGTATTTTTGTATCCTTTGAGTAAATACTGAGTAGTGCAATTGCTGGGTCATAGGGTAGTTCTATTTCTAGTTTTTTGAGGAGGCTCCATACTGTTCTCCAGAGTGGCTATACCAGTTTGTATTCCCACTAGCAGTGCACAAGGGTTTCCCTTTCTCCTCATCCTCATTAACACCTGTTGTTTCTTGTGTTGTTAATTATGGCCATTCTGTCAGGTGTGAGGTGGTGTCTCACCAAGGTTTTTACTTGTATTTTTCTGATATTGGGTGATGTTGAGCATCTTTCATGTGTCGGTTAGCCATCTGGATGTCTTTGGGAAAATGTCTATTCATGCCTTCTGCCCATTTCTTAACTGGGCTGTTTGGTTTTTGGGTGTTGAGTTTGCTATCAAAGTACCACCAGCATCCTTTGAGGAGCTAGAACAAACAATCCTAAAATTTTTATGGAACCAGAAAACACCCTTAATAGCCAAAAAAATCCTGAAAAAGAAAAACAAAACTGGAGGCATCATGATTCCAGATGTCAAGCTATATTACAAAGCTGTAGTCATTAGGATAGTATGGTACTGGCACAAAAACAAATACATAGATCAATGGAACAGAATAGAAAGCCCAGAAATTGACCCACAACTATATGGTCAACTAATCTTCAACAAAGCAGGAAAGATTATCCAATGGCAAAAAGTCTCTTCTACAAATGGTATTGGGAAAACTGGATGGCAGCATGCAGAAGAATGGAACTAGACCAGTTTCTTACACTATACACAAAAAATACATTCAAAATGGATCAAAGACCTTATGGTGAGATGGAAAAAGCCATCAAAATCCTAAAGGAGAACACAGGCAGCAACCTCTTTGACCTCAGATGGAGCAACTTCTTACTAGACATGACGCAGAAGGTCAGGGAAACAAAAGCAAACATGAACTATTGAGAATTTATCAAGGTAAAAAGCTTCTCCACAGTGAAGGAAACAATCAACAAAAGTCGAAGGCAGCCTGTGGAATGGAAGAAGATAAAGGGTTCGTATCCAAAATATATAAAGAACTTATCAAACTCTTCTTACATTTCTGACTTAAACAAAACAAAACAAAAACAAAAAAAGCCAAAACTCTAGAAACTTGTTGATTTTCAGATTGCAATTACTTCTATTAAAGCCATTCTCTCAGTAATCATTCTCTTCCTAGTTCAGACTTTTGATAGGTGTTTGTGATTCACTTCCCCTATGCCTTTCAGACTACGAGTGACCAGATGTCATGAAATGCCTTTCCTTCACATCCTCCCAATGACACTTGTATTCTATCATAGATTTATGTTTGGTTGAATGGTACCTTCATCCACCACTTTCTCTATAAATAATCTGGAAGCATTCACTATGTCTAATATTTAATTGGTTATATATTATATAAATCCCCCCCTGTTGTGTTTTCCCTATCTATTTAATTTTCTCCCCTCTCTTCTATATTTCTAAAATAGACTCTGAACTCTCTCTCTCTTAAAATCCCTCCAATTTCTCTATATTACTGCTGATATGAAATTTCAAAATCCAAGTCTTATTTTGTTATGGCCCTGTTTAAATTTCATTTGTATTATACTACCTGTAAACTAAACTAAACTAACTAACTAACTAAATAACTAAATAAATAAAATACCTTGCATTGGCATTTATGTCTTTCCATGGTCTAAGGTCTGGCTATGTATCAAGTCTCATCCTGTCACTATGAGACACATCATATATAGTGATATTTTCTTAAATATGTTGTGTTGTAATTCTTTCTTGAAATATAATTTCCCTTCTATTAGATCTTAAAGTTACTGAAGAATTGAATTTTATTCCACTTATCTTTGGATCCCGGTGTTTCATTCAGGGCCTGACACATTCTTGTTTTGACATTGTGAATTTTCTTCTTCTTTTAAATATTATATATTTTGACTAAAGAAGTATTTCTAAAGGTCGCTGTAGTTGAACAGATTATTGGATAAAGGAAAATGAGCCATGATATGAGAATCAGAGGGGCTGGATCATTATTGCAGCCCTACTGCCTGCATGACTGTATAAACCGCAGGTTCATTATGCATAGGTAAGAATAATCCTACACTGCCTACTTCCAGGTTGTGAGGATCACAAATAATGACATTTGTAAAGATACTTTATGCCTGGTAAAGTTACATAAAAATAAGATGTATTACTGCTATTAAAACTAGGTGAAAATACTGAAATCTATTTTACCTTCTCAGTAAACACAGTAATACAAATGACAATAGGGTTGTTTAAACAAGAGTGTTACTGAAATATATTCCTTCTCTGAAAGAAGCTTTCTGCCTTATGATGCTTCTGATTCCTTCTTCTATGTTCTCATGGAGATGGCTCTGTGTGTGTGTGTGTGTGTGTGTGTGTGTGTGATAACTTACTATGAGAGGGCACAGGTATGAATTTCTCCTGTATACTAACCCAAGGATTTGATAAAACTATGCTCATTTGATTTATGATTTACATACATAGAACCAAAATTTAATCATTTTTAGGACTCCCTTATTATTTCTACCATAGAAATACATCATATAAAATAATAAATTAAAATTCTATGAAGTGAAAATTTCAAGATCAGGGTGCCGATTCATTTAAAAAAAAACTCAGTGACAAACAAATCGGGGGAAAAGGACTAAAACGATTTTTTTTGTGAATTATGTAAGTTTCTAAAAAGCAAAGATTCAAAAAGTTCTTGCCTCTCAGATACTTTTTTTTTTCTTTTTAAGGGGAAGCAGGTGGGGAGGACAGGTTGAGACATTGATGGATGTCTTAATCCAGAAAGCAGGTTTCTGAGTCCTGAATATATCTTGCCAATTATCAACAGTAGCTTTGCCTTCACGCTCAGTCCATTGCTTTAGTGTGGAAACAGACCCAACAAGTGATGTTGGTGTTGCCTGGGGACACTGACATGACCCAGGAAGTGTTGTCTGTGAGAAAGTGACAGTGGTACTACCTGTAGCAGCAATGATTAATTGCTGTGAGGTCTGAGTGAAAGCATTTATCAGAATGTTAAACCTTTGAGAACAATTTTGGGGGCAGAAGAAGACACTGTTACAATAATCACTTCCTATTTTCTCCCATTCTGCTTTCATTTTATGATTCGATCCCATAAATTCATCTTGTATGTGCTAATATAAAGCAACAGTAGTTCTTCATCTAATATTTTGCAAATACTCCATCCTTTTTCCTTCCTAATTTTCAAAACAATGTCCTTAGTATTTACACATGTATAGAGTTAAAATGATTACAATTTGATTTAGTGACATTGTGTTCATTTTAGTCACAATTTTACTATTTTTTTTAAGAGTGATGTAGAGCTGGTCAATTTTATATCCCTTTCAAATGTCCTTATTCGTTCCCTTTTTGAGCCTCGGTTTCTAAATTAAACAGAAAACAAAACAAAAATATGTAAAAGAGGCCCCAGAGCCGCACTGGGAAACATCTAAACGGTGGCGAGGCAGGGCGGAGCGCGCCCCCTGTGTGCAGAGCGGACTCTGGGCACGCTCTCGGCTTGGGTCCTGCAGGTGCTGGTGTCGTTAGTGTCCTACCCCAGTGAAGAGCTGCCGGGCCTGGGTGCTCATGGTGGAACCTGGGAGAGACGGTATAAAATCCAGTCTTCGGATGCAGAGACTCAGGAGCTGCTGAACACAACACTCGAGGATCCAGGCGCCGTGGACTTGGAGAAAGTGGTCAATGTGACTGTGAACCATTCTCAGTAGGACTGCGTGTTCAGTAAAGAAGAGGAACCCATATGCTATGCCATCATTCAGGCCAAGAGCAAGCAAGCAGGCCTACCGGTGGGAACTCAACTGGCTGCATTAGGAGTACCAGGCTCAGGAGCAGCGGTGAGCCGCCGTGGGTCGGTTGTGTCACCTTCATCTGCAAATCTCCCTTGGTCCTTCCCTGAGCACCTTCCTTTCCGGATTCAGAGATTGGGGAAGACACCAAACTCTGCCCCCAGCGTTTCATCAGCTTCTCCCGCATAACTTCCCACCTGGGCCAGGCAGAGAAAGGTAGCTTCTAACAACCTCTGCACTGTGTAACCGCTGGTGCAATAGCCATCTTGGTGCCTCAGTTTTCCCCATCTTTAAAATGGGCCATAGCTACTGGTGGGATACTTTGGCACGTCAAGGAGCAGAACACAAATCACCTCTGAAACTGCTTTTTGTGCACTTTGTCCAAGGACCACTTCAGAATCAAACCTATTTCCAGTGGGTTTTAATAAATAGTAGTATCACATCACCAGCGATACCAGTTCAGGGTGCGAATTTTCTAATAAACCTTTTCTACTATTAAAAATAGGTAAGAAAACAAAGGAATTACTTAGTGAAAGATTGCTGAAGTCAAATCCATGTCTGAAAATATTATTGTCGAATTTAATTACAAGTTGCTTTTGGAAAAGGAATCAATATTGGTATTTTTATTCTCTTCCACTTACTATTCTGACTCACCTTTAGCAATATCAAAAATATTAACCTGTTAATGAGCACTTGTTACCCGAGTCTGCACTAGAAGCTTTCTAGGCAATTTCATATTTAATTTCACAACTATGCTGTAGATGATAGCATTGAGGCCCAGAATGACTAATTTTCCCTTACTCACACAGTTCATCTAACTAATGGAACAGGAAATTTCATTGAGATCTGTCTGACTCTAAAATCAGTGCTCTTTTTGTATTACTAAACAGAGCCGCTCCAGTATTAGCTTCTAAAAATCATTTTCTATATTAGTACTCTATTTTGTACTTTGTGAGATTTTTCAAACGACTTTCCTCTTTCATTTTTCTCCAAAGATACTTAGTGCAGGGAATGTTAGGGCACATTAGGCGACCAGACAAAAGAAAGAGGTCTGGGATCTGAGACTCACGTTTCAATCATGACTCAACAGATTTTAGACAGTGAAGCCGCTCGCACAACCCCAGCACTCTGAGCCTTCATTTTCATACATATAAATTGAAGATAATAAACCAGATCTTTCCTGAGGATTCAGTGAGATAATATGTAAAATATTAACAGCATGTAACACGGTGCTTCACAAACTGGCCTACTTAATAAGTCTATTATTATGTGACATTTGATATAACATTTGGATTTTTTTACTTAAGTATAATTTTTTGGAGAGGAGCTACTAAATATAAGACGTGTATATCCTAGAAATCAACAATCATTTTACCACAAACGATATAGAAACTCGTATACATGTGTATGAGAAAACATCTACAAAAATTTCAGTTTTAACATAGTTTGTAATGTAAAAATATTGGAATCAACCAAAATGTCCATCAACTGGACATTGAATAAATAATTGTGAGGTGATCAGCATCAACATAGACAAATCTTGCAAAACATGAGTGAAAAAAAGTAAATTGCCAAAGGATACTTAGGTCCGATACAATGTATATAAAGTTTAAAAAGTATGAAATACAATGCTAAATGTTTACAGATACATACCTCAATAGTTTAGATATTAAAACATACGTATGATTGATGTACACCAAAATATATGTGTATGATTTTGTAAGGGCCTTTCAAATCACTGACATTTTTTTTTTCCACCTTGATAACATTTTTTTATTCAGAGATTTCTGAAAGTGGTTGTAACATAAGAGAGCCTCTGGGAAAAAAGAGAAACTTGTTCCCAGTATTGAGACATAAATGACAGGACCAGTGAGTAGAGGTCCCTGGATAGAAAAGCATGACGGTGAATAACTTCTGTCCTTATTAAATGCAGTAATTTCCAGAAAGAAAGCCATTACTTTACAGATTATACATGCAAGCCCTTTAAATTTTGATAACTTATGTGTATTTTAGTTTAGCTAAGAGGCACATGTTTTTTGCTGATTTTAACACGTCAGTTAATTTGGTATTGCACGGACACAGTTTTATGAAGCATAGAGAGATTTTTCTGAATAATATCACATTATCTAATTTTACTTCTAAAAATGTATTAAGATTACAGTGATACAATGTTTGAATGGTCACTAGTGGGACACAGCCAGTCATGTGTTGGTAATTGTTTAACAACCAGTTCTTTGGAATAGACATATACACACACATACCCCTCCTGACACAGAAAACCACAGGGCCTTATTTTTATTTTTCTGTTTTAGTAGTCTTTCTGCTTTTTCTTTTCTCCACTCAAATTCACAGTTTACAAAGCCACAACATTTCATTCTCAAATGCACTTTAAAAGCACTCAATGATTTTCAAGGATTTTCTACCACTTACAAAGCACTTTACGTAACATTCAAGGGTGGCCATGATGTGCCCTCTGACTATTTCCCAGACACATCTTCAGTCATGCTGTGACTTGCATTTTATGTTTCTGAGGCCCATATTAATTTGGTTTCCCGCAGGTACAACAAGGCAACATGTTTTTAGCATTTGCTCTCCTTTTTTTTTCAAATTCTTATTTAAATTTCAGTTAGTTAACATACAATATAATATTAGTTTCAGGTGTACGATATAGTGCTTCATACATTACTGCCTTTTATTTCTGGAATATTCTCTTCTGAATCTAAATAAACAATCCTTGCTCACCTACAAAAATTCAGCCTGTCACTTCCTTTGGGAAGTTTTTTTCTGACCAACTTCGTCTGGAATAGCTGTCCTCTCCTGTTCACGTACTCTGCACACATTTGTGATCATTGCATTTATCTCCTCCCCTAGGATGGATGTTCCTTGAAATTACATCATGAGACTTATCGTCAGAATTAAACCCTGTAACTAAATAGGTCACACGTTCAATTGATATTTATTTAAAGGATAAGTAAATGGAAAAAGTCAAATATACCAAAGAAAAGTTTTCCGATATTTCCCACTGGAGCAGAAGGTCTATATACATTATAAATGTTTGGAAATTTTGAGGAAAATGGGAATAATATGGTCACCATTTTCATTTTGTATACTTTAATATTCTCTTAAGAAGTAAGAGATACTAAAGTAGTTGCCTCAACCATAAATTACTTTGGTAAGTGTCAACACATATGCACTTAAAAGCAACCTTAGAAAGCTTCTTACACATTGAGTAATATTTCTAGGGATATGCTTTTTTCAGACAAGCACATTCAGTGTTGAGAGGTGAAGACTTTGTTACAACCATGATTTTAGAACTCAGATCTTTTATCGTGAGGAGTAAATCCACTAGGGATTCATTTTATGCTCACCAATGATGCAAGAAACTGACACACAACTGCCCATGTTGAACAAATCACTTTTTTTTCTGGTCAATTAAGCATTTTGATAACTTTTGACTAGGAGAACTCCATTCCATTGTTGAGGCCAAACATTCCATTCCTATTCATATATTTTTGCTTTTCAAAATATTAGTTCCTGACCTTAGACATAATAAGTCAATAGGCAATAGTAATAGTCAATAACAGGTACCATTAAAAAATTATGAGACACTTGAGGACAGAATTGTTTTAAAGATTATTTTTCCAATGGGTTTCTTAAGCGATTCTCCAAATTTAATACTCATGTCAGTGAAGTATTTTGTAACAACCCAATTTAAAATCTGCAGCAGTGCTTTCGATGTCTGCTGTAAATCTAATGTATTTTCAATCAACAGATAACATGGGATTTTAATAAAGAAATATTTATTATAATCAAAAAATTGTATATCAGAAAAAATACCCTAAAGCTAGTCTATTTCTTTGTGTTATCTGGAATTGTATGCCATAATTCTGACATGTGGGGTTATCACATCAAATAAAAGCATAAAGCATTTTCACTTCTCAAGTTTAATTGGAAAAATCTTATTTCAAAAAGGAGATGTGGCTGAATGCTTATTAAATGGCTTTAAACATACATTATTTTCTAAGATTTTGTAAGTAGATCTCTGGAATGTTAAGTTCAGGGTTTGTTTATTTTACATGCTTGGATAACTAGTAAAATTAGGCACTGAACTTATCAATGCTTAATAATTATGGTACAGGAAGCTTCCCTCATTGTGTGTATAAATACTATACTTGAGCATATCCTTCTGTAATTAAAGATTATTAGGCATTTTCCCTTTATGATCTTATTATAAAAGTATTTGTAGTTTCTTATGTTAGTGTAATTTATCTAGGAAAATAATAATCACAATTTTAAGTTATAAAAACAATATTAACATTATACAAAATAATTTTTATATAGAAAATAATTTATTAAAAATAACATGGAAAGACAATTTAATATTGTTCCTGATGCCAGACTGGAAGAAAGCTTAAGAATTGCCAAGTTATTCCTTACTTACTGCCGATCAGGGGTGTTAGAATATAAACATGAGCAAGGCATGATCCTCTTCTTAAAATTGTAAAGACATATTCCCATATTCATATAAAACGAATGACGTTATGCCTTGTGTTGATGAAACACACACACAGCCACATGCATACAGGTACACATAGAATAGTTCCAATTCAGGGGAATGAAAATGAGGAAGAGTCATGGATGCGGTGGATTTAAGGGAAGTTGGGTTTGTGGAAGCAGTAAAGATAGTAAGAGAGAGGCAGAAGGAATTAAAATAGCACAGGCCCTGAGGTTGGAAAACACACACCATATCCAGTTAAAAGTCTTTCAATGACCAATGCATAGAAGTCATTTTTCTGGGGGAAGATCACGTGGAAAGGACAATTTAGATATGAAAATAGTAAGCCATGATTGTCATGGTGAGTCATCTGCACATTATCTGTAGCTGAGGGGAGGACATAAAGCTTTTTGAGCACTGACTTAATGAGATTTACTCTCTCTCTCTGTTAATGGCATCCAGACTGAATTCGAACAGCAATCAAATAGGTATATACTGTTGGCAGAATATTGTTGTCTATTCAGTGCCAAGCATATACATTAGTGTATTTATTATATGTTTTGTATAAAGTACAGGAAGAAATATTAGAATGTATTCATTTAACTTTTTACCTAAATCATGAGAAGATTTAGTTTCTACGATTTAATATATTGGAATTCTCACTCATTTCATAGAGTGTGTATTCTCAGGGAGGCAGAGGCTTTGTTACTTGGCTTTCACTGGCATAAGCTTTCAGCTTATTCAATACACTCAATAACCTCAATATGGTTAGTGTTATAATAAAACATATTTGAATTATAAAATTTTATTATATTTTCTATCAAGATAAGTTATCATAACCTTATACAGCCCAACATTTTACTAGTTACCTCCATGTAATCTCTAAAAGATAAGTTGTCAAAGTTAAAGATGAATTGTGTGTTTTTCTTTTACAAAAAACCAAAAAAAAAAACCCAAAAAAAACATTACTCTGAATTTGTTGACATTTTGTTGAATGACAAATGACTGTCAATAATAAGCTATTGATGAGCTGTTATAAAATTGAAACTACAAAAGTTTCGGTCTTTCAACATAAAAGTGACCTTTTTACAATGAATGAGAAAGTTAATGCTCTTCAAAAGAAACTTGTGCTATGGACAGTGTCATTTTGAAAACAGGTGTTTGGAGTTGTGCCACTTAGGTGATTTTTATTGTCATTATATTAGCAATAATTTTAACATTTTTTATACAATGCACGTAAAAATAAAAAAAAAATATTGAAAAAGAAATGTCGGGGCACCTGGATGGCTCAGTCGGTTGAGCGTCCGACTTGGGCTCAGGTCATGATCTCACTGTTTGTGAGTTTGAGCCCCGTGTCAGGCTCTGTGCCGACAGCTCAGAGCCTGAAGTCTGCTTCAGTTTCTGTGTCTCCCTCTCTCTCTTCCCCTCACCCACTCATACTCTGTCTCTCTCTCTCTCTCTCTGTCAAATATAAAGATTAAAAAAAAAAAAGAAAAAAAAAGAAAAAAATACAAATGTCTTGGGGTGCCTGGGTGGCTCAGTCGGATAAATGTCTGACTCTTGATCTTGGCTGGGGTCATGGTCTCACGGTTCCATGAGGTGGAGCCCCACATCAGGCTACGCACTATGAATATGGAAACTGTTTGGGATTCTCTCTCTCTCTCTCTCTCAAAATAAATAAATAAACTTAAAAAAAAACTAAAAAAATAAAAGAAAATATAAATGTCTTATCTCTTTTAAAATCTAAATGAAAAGACTCAGGAGAGATTTACTAACAATTAAAAACAACCCATTCCATTAGCTCAAATATTTATTAGCAGAATTTCAATAAAAATCTGTGAACATTTGGTTGTTGGAGTTAAATATGCTGACTGGCATATAGTCATCACAGCCACTAATGGCCTTCTTCCTTTTAGATCTATACATCTTTCATGGTATATTTTTCACATATGACAGTTATTAAAACATAGTTGTAGAACATATTTATATTAAAGAATGTTTATCAATTGCTAAACCACAAATTTCTAAATAAAAATGATCAAAAATAGAGATGCATTATCAATCACATTTCTTTTTTTCACATTTCTTTCATTAAAATATTAGTGATACCAGACTTTAATGAGGCCTAACACCTTATTTAATAATTAAAATTGAAATATCTTATATACTCTTTAAAAATCTCTGTCAGAGGGGCACCTGGGTGGCTCAGTCGGTTGAGCAGCCGACTTCCGCTCAGGTCACGATCTCGCGGTCCGTGAGTTCGAGCCCCACGTTGGGCTGTGGGCTGACAGCTCGCAGCCTGGAGCCTGTTTAGGATTCTGTGTCTCCCTCTCTCTGACCCTCCCCCGTTCATGCTCTGTCTCTCTCTGTCTCAAAAATAAATAAACGTTAAAAAAAAATTTTTTTTTTTTAAATCTCGTCTGAAATACTTGCATTTTCTTTGGGGTTTGAAGTGTATGTGAAAAATCCTAATCCGTCAGCGCCTTCTTGCTTGATTCCTCTCAACACTGTAGAGCCCTGAACACACTGCACAGTTTGAAAAGGATTGATCTAAGTGACAATCGAAGATTGTTTTCAATTGAGTAATGGCATATATGACACGTTCCATCAATTATATCTCATCTTCCATTCTTAGAACTGCTTTTTGTATTCTTTTCTATTGTAACAATTCACTCTTTCTCTCCCCAGCACCATCCTAACAGCACAGAGTCCCATTTATGAGCCTCTACCCACTAACAAAACGTAAATTTTGATACTCACTAGTATTCCTAAATTTGAGTTTGATCAAAACTGTCAAATTCTTAAAACAGAAACCCACATATAGGTTATGGGGACAAATTCAGGCATGCCACGTTTTATTTCTTGACCTCCCTTCATATGAAAGGTATTTCTGGAAATTCTCTAGCACATAGGTCTCCTTGATGTAGGAAACAGTGAATGCCACACAAATGCTAATTGGACTGGAACCAGAAGCCTGATCCACCCCCAGACTTTATAGTTATCCATCCAGGGGAGGTAGTGAAAATAACCCATGTCCCAGAAAGTTTTGTTCTATCAGAAGACCTTCATTTCAACAATCCTCCTGTGCTTGATGTTGGTGCTGATGGGTGATGGTTGATAGGGAGTAATTTTTAACCTTCCAGCGACAGGCTATTTTAAGGCAGACCTAGAAAAAAAGTCAGTAGTTTGTCTGACCACCTGGGCTAATGCTTGTACTCTGTGATTCTCTATCGTTATGATTTAATTCTCTGTGCATATTTAACAAGTTATAATGGTATTTTAAAAATCATTACTCTATTTAAAATCTTGAGATAAAATTCCCTGGCATGTGTTCAAGTCACAATTATTGTTATTTAAACTGCAATAAGTACTGTTAATTTTCTTATATTTAAAATAACTATAATTCTACTTAATAGGAGTTGTTAATTCAGAATACAAATAATACAAACAGGAAACACATGTAGAGGGTGAAAATATCCTTAAATTACTGATAATATTGTTGCAGTGTCATTACCTACATTCCTTTTAAAGTAAGTGAACGCAGTTTTTTTATAATAACTAGTGTCTGATGCATCCTTTCGAGAAATATACTTCTACCATCTAATGGAGCTGGTAATCAAACTACGTGGCCCCATCTCTCTAGCCACAGGGGTGGTTATGTGGCTCAGGCTGGCTAACCAGACACCCTTTTATTCCAAGCTACAATGTTGTTATAGGTATTATCTTATGACAAAGTCTGTCCATTCAAGCTATTCCATAGTGAAAGAGTAGGTGAAAGAAAGAGAGAGAATATGCTTGGAACACTATGTCTAGCTTGCTTAAAACTGACTGGATGTTTCAGTTAAATTAGCCAATATATTTACTGTCTCTTTTTAGTCTTCTTTATCAATCTAATGATTTATTATATGCTGTTCCACTTTTTTATTTAGAGTTTTATTTTTTCCTTAACCTCTAGTGTGTTTCATTTTGATTGAAAGATATCTGACCATTTAATCAAGTACACAAACACATACATAAAAGTTGTGACAGATTCAAAAATGGCCAGGAATTCTTTGACATTCCTTCCTCTGAAAGGGGGAGGCTGTCTCCCATCCCCTTGAATCCAAGTTTTCAGCATGGCAGAACTGATGTTTACCAGTTTGGGACCTAACCTTTAAAAGACTTGTCAGTTTCTGGGGTGCCTGAGTGACTAAGTCGGTTAAGCATCTGACTTTGGCTCAGGTCAAGATCTCGAGGTTCATGAGTTTGAGCCCCACATTGGGCTCTGTGCTGACAGCTCAGAGTCTGGAGCCTGCTTTGGATTCTGTGTCTCCCTCTCTCTCTGCCCCTTCCCTGCTCGCACTTGCTCTCTCTCTCTCTCTCTCTCTCTCTCTCTCTCAAAAATAAACATTAAAAAAAACTTTTAAAAGAGGCTTGTCAGTTTCATTTAGCGTCTTTCTTTCCTTCCTTCTTCCCTCCCTCTTTCTTTCTTCTTTCTTTCTTTCTTTCTTTCTTTCTTTCTTTCTTTCTTTTTTTCTTTCTTTCTTTCTTTTTCTTCTTTCTCTTTCCTGAACTCTCATGTAAGAAGTCAGACCACTCAGTGTGCAGGCTAAACCAAAGCTCAGGGTAACCACATGGAGAGACCATGAAGGGTGTGGGAGAGAGACAGACAGAGACAGAAAGAGAGAATCACCAGTAGCCCCATCCATTCATATTATCCCTGCCGAGGCCTCAGATAGTGTAGAGGTGAGATAAGCCTGTGGACCCTGCTCATATTTTTGGCTTACATAGCATTGAAATAAAACAATGATAAATTGTTGTTTTAAGCCACTTCATGTGAAGTGGTTTGACAAAAATGGGAGGGGGGATTGATGAAATGATTAAAAATGACAGTTTTTATTATTTTCATAATTTCCAGTTTTTCCAGTCCTTTGAAACAGTATTTCTGCAAAACAAACAGAAAAACAAGCTGGAATATGTTAATAATAAATCCCTATTAGCTTCTGGTTAACTTTATTATTGTTCTTCAGTACTATAATTGAGAACACACCCCCATTATTGGCTGCATCTGGTATAAACCATTTTTTATCATCCCTACTTTTTTATTCCACTATCAGGGAATACCCAGACTCTATACACATCTCTCTTTCCTCTTCATATATTTTCAAAATGGTGCTATCTTTGTGAACATTTTATACACCATTTAAAACTTTTGCAATATAACATGATGGTTTCTTTGCCAAAAAATTCATATAAATGATATGTATTTGCCTAGTATTTCATTTTTTTCTTAAAATCTGCTATTTTTAATATATACTTTTTTATAATTTTGGTTATTATTACTTCCCTTATGATTCTAAGGTGTTTGCTGTAGTTTGAGACATCATATCCATGTTCAATGCAAGAAGAAGAAAAAGCAGAAGAAGGAAGAGAAGAAAGAAACATTTCCTTTTGTCAACTTTTTTTTAATGTTTATTTATTTTTGAGAGAAAGAGAAAGGCAGAGTGCAAGCAGGGGAGGGCAGAGAGAGAGGGAGACACAGAATATGAAGCAGGCTCCAGGCTCTGAGTTATCAGCTTAAAGCCCGACATGGGACTTGAACCCACCAACCATGAGATCATGACCTGAGCCAAAGTCCGACGCTTGACCCGCTGAGCCATCCACATGCTGGGAGGTGGAAGACGAGGACTTTATGCAATTTTAATTTTTTCTTATAATTCTGCAAAATTTAAAGTTCTGTTAAATATGAAGTTATATTTGATGAATTAATCATACACATTGACTTAACTTTATTTTGTTTAATGCAAATTGAAGGTAAATGCTCATAGGCGAATAAACATGGTGGATTTTTCAGAAGGAATTTTGGATTTTTAAATTGAGCAGAAAGGAAAAGTGCTGACTTGAAGCTTCTCTTAGAGCCTAGATACAGAATAAGCAACTTCTCTTTGGGTTAAAATGCAAAAACTTAAAAAAAAAGACACCCAAATAACAATATCTGTAAGTTCCCAAAGATGTAGCATACGACAACTCAATATTATTTCAATTACTCAGTACCCATTCTAGAGCATACTTTTTGTTTATTTACCTTGAGTCTTTGAAATTGATGCACATAATGCAATTATCACACTCTTACTTCATTCCTGAAAACTTGGATGCTTTCAGTGTGGCACTTTAAGCTCTGAAGGGCAATATGCTATATACTATTACTTAATGTTTCTGGCTCTCATCCCATATGCTTATCTCAGTTCAGAAATTGCCTACATTTGATCTAGAAATAATATTTTTTCTTCAGTTGTTAAAAAAAGAGCTAAGCTTCAAATACTGAGATTACATTTCTCATCATCCTAAACTTTAACAGGCTTTCTGTCCCAAATATTAAAAAAAAGTATAGAAAAAAAAAAGTATAGAAAAAAAAAGCTATATGTGGTACGATGAGCTTTGTTGTATTGGGATAAATGTTTGCCTGGATTGTGGCTACAGCAGCTACTGTTTAATCAAAACTGAAAAAGAGGAAACAAGTGCCCTGCCCCCTTTAACTTCTCTTCCATGAGGACTTCTGGCCAGTCCATGCTTCACTATACTGCCTCAATATTGGCTCTCATCTGGATGAAATCATTTCATTCACATCACGTGTCAATGAGAAACTGCTAATAATTCATGACTCACTTGCTGATTTTAGGCATAAAACAAGATATTGGCAAGTAATGCACTTAACACACGGCTATGGAGAAATGAATTAAAGGTTGAAATTTAGCTAATTAAGCAGTCAGTGTGTGGATTAATTTTGATCATATATCCATATACTTAACATTATTTAGATTCTACCTCTCTCAAATCTCTTCAATCCAAAATTTTGGAATTGATTTCGGGCCAGCTTATTAATTTAAATATGCATTTATTTGTTTCTTACCTCATGGAAAATATTCTACACCTCATTTCATAGAGATTTGGGGCTGACATAGATCTAACACAAAATATGAGACCAACATATCAGTGAATTAATATTGATTACAGTTCATGAGGTTGTTTTTTTTTTGGTCTGGGGCATATTTCTAATAATTTTTTGTTGTTTCACTTGCCAAGAATTCTGTCACTGCACTAGTTCAGATAGTTGGGAAGTATTAATTGTCAATTCATATTAATATTTTTTAGGATATTTGGTAAGAATAGGAAATTAATAATATACCTTATAAAAAGGACGAATATGTTGTGGATAAGACTGATAAAAACAGAAGACTTACCTCACTGACTTGCATGGAATAAGGAAAATTTTAAGTTTTCCTGCATAACTCTGTTATGCTATTTGACTCACATCATTGAAGAGGTTAATCTCCACCCCCTAACCCTGTTTACAGAGAAACATTGATCTGAGCTAGAGGTACACTATAGTGTGTATGGCTTCTAATTATAATTTTATATTCTGGCCATAATAATTTTCTTAGAGGTTTTAAATATATTCTTAGATATTAGAGAGTTTTTCTTTTTAATTGTGGGAGCTATTTAACCAATAATCTCAACTATCATCTAGAGGAGGTATGGTAGAATGGGTTAAAAGTAAGACTTTTGAATTAGACTGTATGGATTTAAGATTGCTTTTATGATTTACTGCCTGGTTGACCTTCAGCAAATCTCCAAGTTGTGTGCCTCATTTTCCTCATGTGTAAAATGGAGATGATAATGGTACTTATCTCAAGGTGAAATGTAAACGTCGTATGATTTAATCCTGATAAAGTACTTAGAAACATGTCTGACCATGTTAATGATGATATGGTTATTGTTATGATTACAAATATGATCATCTTTCTCCCCTTTACTCAATCCTGTTCTGGTTTATCTTTTCTGTTAGTAGTGTCAGTAACAACACAGAAAATATAAGTTATTTCTTACTTTATTTCATCTTTTATTTTCAACCAAGTAATTGGCTACTGTTGACTTTCCCTTTTTGATATTTCCATCATTCGTGTGTATAATTTATATTTCCATCATCATTGATATAGTTCAGAACTTTATTGGTTTTCACTAATACAATTATATGAGCCTCTTAATTGAACTTCTGCCTGCCTTTCTTCATTCAGCAGTTTTTAAGTGCCTTCTCTAAACTTTCTGATCCAAATTGCATACCACTGTCAAAGTAATTATGCCAAAGTGTGGCTGTAATCATAAGAAAATCCTGTTTAAAGCAAAAATGATTTCTTATTAGACACAGAATAAAATATAAATTACTTGGAGAGCATGAAAGCCCCTCCAGGAGCTTACCTCAATGTAATTTCTAGATTCATTTCTTACTATTCCCCTTTGTAGAGGATATATTCCCAGCCAAACAAAATTAATCAGTATTTCCAGAACACGGGAGTGTACTTATAACATGTTATTAGGTTTTTGGAATAAGTTTTGAAGATTCCATTTATAAGAATTTAAACACAAACTGCAAAATAAATAGAACAAAGAAGGAAATTAAAATATTATTATGTAAGTAATTGTAAAAAACTAATGATGAGACTTCCAGAAGATGCCTTCAAGTATTTGAAAGGCTATTTCATAAATGAGGATTAAATATAGGATTAAAAATAGGTCTTTTAAGATCTCAATAAATAGACATAGATGATGCAACATACAAGGAAATCAATCTCACTTCAGTTGAAGGAAAAGCTTTTTAATAGTAGAAATCTGCAGAAAGACTACACCTCATGGAGTAATTTACTTTTCTTTAACTGAAGTGGTTTCTTTTTTTTTTTTTTCATTTTTTTTGTTCACATGATATGGTTTAAGGAAAAGAGAGATTTGAGTCAACTTGCCTGGATAATTTGCATAAAGTGTGCTTAAAATAGGGTCTATGTAGTCCATTAGAAGAAATTTTAGGCAATGTTGAATGTGTCTGTATATGTGGACATTTTTTTCTTTAATTTATTTAATGTTTATTTATTTTTGAGAGAGACAGAGAGACAGAGTAGGAGGGAGGGGAGTAGAGAGAATCTGAAGCAAGCTCCAGGGTCTGAGCTGTGAGCACAGAGCCCGATATGGGGCTCAAACCCACCAACTGTGAGATCATGACCTGAGCTGAAGTCATACATTTAACCAACTGAGTCACCTAGGTGCCCCTATATGCACATTCTTTTGTATAGAGAGGGGGATGGTGGCTTTCAGTACTCTCAAAGGGCTCACCAAGTACATCCACACATTTCCATATCTGTCTTGTTATCTAGACAAAAATGATTATGGCGAAATATTAATAATTGGTGAATTTTCTTTAAAAAAATTTTTTTAAACGTTTACTTATTTTTGAGACAGAGAGAGACAGAGCATGAACAGGGGAGGGGCAGAGAGAGAGGGAGACACAGAATCTGAAACAGACTCCAAACTCTGAGCGGTTAGCGCAGAGCCCGACGTGGGGCTCGAAATCACAGACCGTGAGATCATGACCTGAGCTGAAGTCGGACGCTTAACCAACTGAGCCACCCAGGTGCCCCAATAATTGGTGAATTTTCATGCTAATACTATTTGTTGAATTATTGCTTCCTTCTAAATTATTTTAGAAAGGTTGAAAATGGAGAGCAAATGGATGAAATTAATTTTCATTTTTTATTTTTTAAGTGTTTATTTAAATTCCAGTTAGTTAACATAGAGTAATATTAGTTTCAGGTGTACAATATGGATTCAACACTTCCATACATCACCTAGTGTTCATCATGGCAAGTACACTCCTTAACCCCCATCACCTATTTAACACCCCCCACATCCCCCACCTCCCTCTGATAACCCTCAGTTTGTTGTCTATAGTTAAGAATCTGTTCTCTCTTTCCTTTTTTCCATTTGCTTGTCTGTTTTGTTTCTTAAATTCCACATATGAATGACATCATATGGTATTTGTCTTTCTCTGACTGACTTATTTTGCTTCACATAATACCCTCTAGCTCCATTCACATCATTGCAAATGTCAAGATCTCATTCTTTTTATGGCTGTGCAATATTCCACGTGTGTGTGTGTGTGTGTGTGTGTGTGTGTGTGTGTATACGCACACTACATCTTTTATCCACTCATCCTTCAATGAAAACTTGGACTGTTTGCATAATTTGACTATTATAGGTAATGCTGCTATAAATATTGGGGTGCATGTATCACTTTGATTAGTATTTTTGTATTCTTTAGGTAAATACCTAGTAGTGTGATTACTGAATCATAGCGCAGTTCTATTTTTAACTTTTTGGGGAACCTCCATAGTGTTTTCCACAATAGATCCACTAGTTTGCATTCTACCAACAGTGCAAGAGGGTTTCCCTTTATCTACATCCTTTCCAACACTTGTTTTTTGTGTTTTTTTTTTATTTTAGCCATCTGATAGGTGTGAGGTGATATCTCATTTAGTTTTGATTTGCATTTCCCTGATGATCAGTGATGTTGAGCATCTTTTCAAGTGGCTGTTGGCCATCTGTATGTCTTCTTTGGAGAAATGTCTGTTCATGTCTTCTGCCCATTTTTTTAATTGGATTATTTGTTTTTGGGTGTTCACTTTTACAAGCTCTTTATATATTGGCATTTGCAAATATCTTCTCCCATTCACTAGGTTGCCTTTTAGTTTTGTTGATTGTTTTCTTTGCTGTGCAGAAGATTTTTATTTTGATGTAGTCCAAATAGTTTATTCTTGCTTTCGTTTCCCTTGCCTCTGGAGACCCACCTGAAAAAAGTTGCTACAGCCAATATCCGAGAAATTACTGCCTGTACTTTCTTCAAGGATTATTATGGTTTTAGGTCTTTTATACACTTTCAATTTGATGAATGAATGATCTAGTTTCATGCTTTTGCATGTGGCTGCCCAGTTGTCCCAATACCATTTGTTGAGGAGACTTTTTCCCACTGTATAATCTTTCTCCTTGGTCAAAGATTAATTGACCATATAATCGTGGGTTCATTTCTGGATTTTCTATTCTGTTCCATTGATCTGTGTGTCTATTTTGTGCTGGTACCATACTGTTTTGATTACTATAGCATTGTAATTTAACCTGAAGTCTGGGATTGTGAAGCCTCCAGCTTTGCTTTTCTTCTTCAACGTTGTTACAGTTATTCAGGGTCTTTTGTGGTTTTATACAAATTTTAGAATTGTTTGTTCTAACTGTGTGAATAATGCCAATGGTATTTTGATAAGGATTATATTAAATGTGTAGATTGATTTGGTAGTAGAGACATTTTAACAACATTTGTTATTCCAATCCATAAGCATGGAATGCCTTTCCATTTTTTTGTGTGTCATCTTCCATCTTTCATCACTGTTTTATAGTTTTCAGAGCACGAGTCTTTCACTTCTTTGGTTAGGTTTATTCCTAAGTATCTTATTATTTTGGATGCAATTGTAACTGGGATTGATTCCTTAATTTCTCTTTCAGCTGCTTCATTATTGGTGTATAGAAGTGCAAGAAATTTCTGTATGTTGATTTTGTATCCTGTGACTACTGAATTAGTTTATCAGTTCTAGCAGTTTTTTTTGTGGAGTCTTTTGGGTTTTCCATATATAGTATCATGTTTTCTACAAATAGTGAAAGTATTACTTCTTCCTTGCCTAGTTGGATGCCTTTTACTTCTTTGTGTTGTCTAATTGCTGTGGCTAGAACTTCCAGTACTATGTCAAATAAAATTGGTAAGAGTGGATATCCATGTCTTATTCCACACTATAGAGGAAAACCTCTGTATTTCCTCATTGAAGATGATATTAGCTGTGGGTTTTTTATAGATGGATTTTATTATGTTGAGGTATGTTCCCTCTAAACCTACTTTGTTGAGGGTTTTAATAATGAATGGATGTTGTACTTTGTCCAATGCTTTTTCTGCATCTATTGAAATGATCATATGGTTCTTATTCTTTCTTTTATTAATGTGATGTATCATGTTGATTGATTTGTGAATATTGAACAACACTTGCAACTCAGGAATAAATTCAGGTTGATCGTGGTGATTGATTTTTTAATGTATTGTTGGATTTGGTTTGCTAATACTTTGTTGAGGATTTTTGCATCTGTGTTCATCAGAGTTATTGGCTTATATTTTTCTTTTTTAGTGGTGTATTTATCTCTTTTTGGTATCAGCATAATGCTGGACTCATAGATTGCATTTGGAAGTTTTTCTTTCTCTTGTATTTTTTTGGAATAGTGTGAAAGAATAGGTATTATCTTCTTTAAAAGTTTGGTAAATCTCACCTCTAAAGCCATCTGGCCCTGGACTTTTGGTTTTTTGGGGGGAGTTTTTTTGATTATTGATTCAATTTCTTTGTTGGGTATCAGTCTTCTGAAATTTACTATTTTTTTCCTGTTTCAGTTTTGGTAGGTTATATATTTCTAGAAATTTATCCATTTCTTCTAGTTTGTCCAACTTGTTGAACATATAATTTTTCATAATATTCTCTTATAGCTGTTTGCATTTCTGTGGTGTTGGTTGTTATTTATCCTCTGTCATTTGTGATTATAATTATTTTGGTCCTTTCTCTTTCCTTTTTGAAATATGGCTAGAAGTTGATCAATTTTATTAATTTATTCAAAGAACCATCTCATCAAAGAACACGTTTCATAGGTGTGTTCTATTGAGTTTTTTTTAGTTTCTATACAACTAATTTTTGATGTAATATTTATAATTTTCTTGCTTCTACTGGGTTTAGGCTTCATTTTTTTTCTTTTTCTTGTTCCTTTATGTGTAAAGTTAGGTTGTTTATTTAAAATTGTTTTTTGCTTTTGAGGAAAGCCTGTATTGCTATATGTGTCCCTCTTAGAGTCACTTTTGCTGCATGCCAAAGGTTTGGGACCATTGCATTATCATTTTAATTTATTTCCATGTAATTTTTATTTCTTCTTTTATTTCCTGGTTTACCCATTCATTGTTCAGTAGAATGTTATTTAACCTCTGTGCATTTGTGGTCTTTCTGGATTTATTTTGTTTTGTTTTGTTTTTGTTTTGTTTTTGTCTTTGTCTTTGTGGTTGACTTCTAGTTTCATAGCATTGTGGTCAGAAAAGGTGAATTGTATGAATTTGATCTTCTTGAATTTGTTGAGGTCTGTTTTGTGGCCTAATATGTGATCTATTCGGGAGAATGTTCCAGGTGCACTTGAAACGTATTTTGCTGTTTTTGGATGGAATATTCTCAATATATCTGTTAAGTCCATCTTGTCCAGTGTGTCATTCAAAGCCATTGTTTTCTTCTTGATTTTCTGTTTAGATGATCTGTCCATTGATGAAAATGGAGTGTTAAAGTCCCCTACTATTATTATGTTATTATTGATTAGTTCCTTTATGTTTGTTATTAATTGTTTTATGTATTTGGGTGGTTTCATATTCAGTGCATAAATATTTACAATTGTTAGATCTTGTTTTATTGTCCTCTTCATTATTATATCGTGCACTTCTTTGTCTCTTATTACAGTTTGTGTTTTAAAGTCTATTTTTCTCCAATATAAGTATTGCTACTCTGGCTTTCTTTTAACATCCTTCTGCATGATAAATGTTTCTCCTTCTCTCAATTTCAATCTGTATATGTCTTTTTTTTTGTTTTTTATTTTATTTGAGAGAGAGAGTGAGAGAGAGAGAGAGAGAGAGCAAGTGTGGGAGAGTGCAGAGGAAGAAAAAGAGAATCTTAAGCAGACTCCATGCTCAGTGTGAAGCCCAACACAAGACTTGATCCCACAAACCTGGGATCATGACTTGAACTGAAAACAAGAGTTAGATGCTCAATTGACTGAGCCACCCAAGCCCCTCCGTAGATGCCTTTTGATCTAAAATGAGTCTCTTATTGTCAGCATTTCAATTGGTCTTTTTTTGTTTTGTTTCATTTTGTTTTGTTTTTATCAATTCTGTCACCTTATGCCTTTTGATTAGAGTGTTTAGTCCATTTACATTCAAAATAATTATTGATAGATGTGTATTTATTGCCATTTTATTGCTTATTTTGTCATTATTTCTGGACTTTGCTCTGATCATTTCTTGTTTCTCATGTTTCGCTGACTTTCTTTAGTGATATATTTGGATTTCATTCTCTATTCTTTGCATATTCATTAGTAGTTTTTGGTTTACGGTTACATTAAGTTTGTATATAACCTCTTCTGCATGTAGCAGTCTATATTAAGTTGATAGTCATTTAACTTTAAACCCCTTGTTTTCTCCTCTCATTCCCACCTTTTAGGTATATGTTATTATCTTTTTCATCCTTTGTGTGTGTGTGAGTTCCTTGACAGATTTTTAACAGAAATATTTATTTTTACTGCTGTTGTGTTTCCTACCTGTATACTGTCACTTTTGGTCTCTTTCTACTCAAAGAGTCCCCTTTTATTTTTCTTGCAGGGCTGCTTTAGTGGTCACAAACTCCTTTAGTTTTTGTTTGTCTGGGAAACTCTTTATCTCTCTTTCTGTTCTGAATGATATATATATATCTTGGTTTGGCCTGTTTTTGTTCTTTTGTTCATTTTCATGAGAGTTCTTTGTGCCTCCTGATTCTGGATGTCTTTTCTTCTCCATATTAGGGAAGTTTTCAGCTATTATTTCTTCACATAAACCTTCTGCCCCTGTCTCTGTCTGTTTTCTTCTGGGACTTGTATAATGTGAATGTTACTATGGTTTTTTGTTTGTTTGTTTTTTGGTGGAGTTACTGAGTTCTCTGTCTATTCTCATTTTGCATGATTCTTCTTTCTCTCTTTTGGTCAGTCATTGCTTTCCATTATTTTGCATTCTAGGTCATTAATTCATTCCTCTGCTTCTTCCAGCCTGCTGTTCATTTCCTCAAGCCTGTTTATTATACCCTTAATCTCTGACTGATCCTTTGATCCTTTTTTAACTCTTTTATCTCTGTGGTAAGGGTCTCACTGATGTGTTCTATTCGTTCATCAAGCTCAGTGAGAATCTTTATGATCATTGCTTTAAATTTTCCCTCAGACATATTGGTTGTGTCTGTTTCACTTAGATCTCTGGCCATGGACTCATCTTGTTCTTCCATTTGGGATAAATTCCTCCACCTTCACAATTTATCTGTCTCCGCCTTCTTCTCTTTGTTAAAAAAGCCAGTTATATATCCTGCTCCTAAAAGTATGGCACTATGAAGAAGAGGTCATAGAGTGCCCAGGGCCTGGTGCTTCTCCCATTTATGCTGTGTGCAATCTGCTGTTATGTTCCGGCTGCTCCATCATTCAGGCCATTCATCTCTGCAGAGGCTCTCCTTGCCTGTCTTGGGCAGTGTTTGGTCCCTGGCCTGAATGTGGCACATTTTTACTAGGTGCACTCTGGTCTGCTTGTGAAATGAGACCTTCGCCACTTCTATGAGAGCAAGACCCTGCAAAACTCTCTGGTTGGGAGACATGGTATGGGCAGGGGTTTGTGTTAGTCTTCTGGGGCAGGAGTCTGCCACAATTAGACTGAAGTAAGTATAACTGAGAAAATTAGTTCCACCAGAGTGTGTGGGGGTGAGGCTTAGTGTAAGCAATTTAGACAGCTATGGTTGGCAGTGTGCTGGTTCTTGCAAATGGATCTGTTTATGTTGAGGGGCAGGGGAGGGAAATGGCCCTGGTCAGCTTTTTTGTCCCTGGAGAGGTATCCCCCTGAACGCTGCCTCTCAGGGATCTGCTCTGAGAAGAGCAAATAATCTCGCACTGTGTGCCCCAGGATCTCTTCACATGGCTGTTTCCACATGGTATGCCCCCAGGTTGTTTGCCTGCCTTCTCTCCAAGAGCAACACAGAGTCCTCAGGGCTCTACCCCAGCCAAACCTACTGACCTTTAAAATTATAGGCTTTAATCCCCGCTTATTTTCAAGAACTCATGAAATTCAGCCTCTTTCACAAACCAATGGCTATGGGGAAATGTTTTCCTTATGTGTTCCCCTGTGTGCTCTTCTCTCTCTTGCTTTTCTCCATGACCATGGCTCCCTCCCCTCTGCAGCAGCCAGGATTCATTTCTCCCTAAATCACATCTTGGCACTTCCTACCTTTTTTGATGTGGCCTCTTCCTACCTTTAGTTGTGGAGTTCATTCTGCTGGTCTTCACGTTGATTTCTGGGGTGTTTAGGATTATTGGATAGCTATCTAGGTGTATTCATGGGACGAGGTGATCCTAGGGTTCTCCCACACCCAACTGAATTTTTAAATATTATTAAATTACAGAGGTGTATTCATTTTTTTATTTAGGATTTTATATGGAAGAAAAGTAATCCCTTCACTCTTACAATCTTTTTACCATAGAAAGAAATAAAAGTGATTTGCTTGTGGCCATGATGGAGTAACTGGTACCAGATATGTCCTTCTGATGTAGCTATAAAACTAGGCAAAAAAAATGAGTTAATTGCTTTAGATATTAGTACATAAGTAGTAATAAACTGTATTTTTTGTGTAGACAGCTAGGTGCTTGCCTCTACTCTCTTCCCAGAGGAAGCACATTTAGACTACATGAAGATAAAATAAAACCTAAGTATAGCATGATAGTATTTTGAGGTGAGGAGGCAGAGATGGAGGCTAAAATGGCTGGAATCTGTGGAACAGCATATTGTAGAGAAGGGAACTGTGAAGCAGAAGATTCAGATGCTGTGTGAGGTACACTGCATGATTTTTGCAAATGTTTGCAACATGTATACTTAGAATGTCTAAGATGTAGGAGAAAGCAGTTAGTACGAAGCTGAGAGGTAAGTGAAGACACCCAAGTTTGCACAGTGTTGAGATATGTTGCCCTTCTTACAACCCAGAGTAGAGAGATAATAATTACCATGTATCCCAGACATTTAGTTGAGATTCTAGAAGGGCCACATTTTAGGAGAAAGAATCATGCACCTAGGTTACACAATTCAGACTCTACCCAGTGTGTTACACAATGGTCAGCATGTAATCACGAATTATCATACATGTAAAGAAGCAGGAAAATAAGGCCCATAATCAAAATCTCACTTTGACCTACCTGTTAGAATTGGCACCCAAAGACGTTAAAGATCCATTATAAATATATCCTAGGAATAAAAGGAATAAAATGGCATAATGAGGTAATGAATAGGGATTACATATAGCTACACCTTGATTAAGGTATATTCTAATAGATTTTTTCACTATGAAATTATACACCAGTACATTTAAATGAATGAGCTGCTACTATAATTAGTAGCTAATTTCTCTTAAAGAAAGCAAACTTTACACTTTGAAAAAAAATTACCTTATTTCTTATAACTGAATGTAGATATTCACCCTATTTTTGGTTACTAATTCAATAATTATCAACTAAGCCACAAAATAATGTTGAGGGCTTTGCTTGGAGCTGGTGATACAGTAATAAACAAAGCTAACTATGCCGCCTTTATGGAACTCACACTCCAGTGAATAAAGATAGACAATAGTGAGTTAACAACAACAACAAAAATATATGCAACATTTCACCATAAGAGCTGTGACAGAGTGGCACAGGGTGCCAATGATAACAGAAAATTTGACCCAGCAAGGATGGTGGGTTATGAGGATCTCAAATTTGAATTGAGACTTTAAATATGTAAGAATGAACCAAGCATTAAAAGGATAAAAGAACAACCTCCACGGAGAGACCAGTAAAAGTGGGGGTGAATCTGATTCATACGAGGAATTCTAGACAGATTGTATAGAGAGAAGCCTCTTCTTAATTTTGAAGAGGTAGACAGTAGTTAACTAGTACAGGTCTTTGGAAGCCATATTAAGGAATTACAAGATAGAGGGGAAGGTGGGTCAAGCATTTTTAAACAAAAATCCCAAGGATGGGTTTCACATGAAAATATCTGCATGTTAGCAAATCACAAACACTGCCTTAAGAACTGTTTGGAAGAGAGTAAACGTGGATATGCACAAATAGAGTGTTTCAGTAAATCTACTTGAGCAACATTACTGAGAATTGCTGTAAGATAGACTAACGTAGTAGTGGGGTAGATGGAGTAATTTGGAGGAATCGCACAGATTATTCAAGAGGCATTTGACAATGCTCACTAATGGACTGGGTGTTTGTGTGGAGCTCTGAGTTCAAGTGCGGGTGATTGAAGGGTCAGGTGTGGCTCTCAGATTCCTGTTGCTTCATCATATGGATGACAAATCCCCTTATTGACTTGAAGATTGTTGAGAGACGGCCAGTAGATTTCTTTTTTGTTTGTGTGTTTGGGTATGGTGGTATAGGAAAATACCATGAGTCTTCTATTTATATTGAGTTGGCCTTGATAATATGTAATTCACGATGTCAATTAAATAGTTGAATTTGGGGTTTTGAACTCTGTGGAACATACTGGGCTGGAGACAGAAATGTATGACTTACCTGGATATGAGGGTCACTGAAACCATTCAAAAGATGATTTCTCCTAGGAAAAGTGTAGACAATAAAATACAAAAAGAAGTTTAAAAATTTATGAAATTCGACTTTTGACATCTACATTGAGGGGATGTGCTAACTTGGGTGGCTTAGGAAAGTAACCAGGAGAGTAAATAGGAACACCAAATGAATATTGGATCACAGAAAGCAAAGGAATTCCCCTCGTATTCTTCTTCTTTTTGGTCACAAATATAACCACTATTAGCCTCTGAGCTTCGCTTTTTAGGGATTGAAAATCTTCCTTTGGGGCGCCTGGGTGGCTCAGTCGGTTGAGCATCCTACTTCAGTTCAGGTCATGATCTCACTGTTTGTGAGTTTGAGCTCCGTGTCAGGCTCTGTGCTGACAGCTCAGAGCCTGGAGCCTGCTTTGGATTCTGTGTCTCCCTCTGTCTCTGCCCCTAACCCACTCGCATTCTGTCTCTGTCTCTCTCAAAAATAAATAAACATTAAAAAAAATTTTTTTAAGAAAATCCTTTAGTTTTAGTTAAAAACAAAAAAATTTAGCTTTCAGACCCACACTACACATTGCCTTACTTGTAGGTATGTGACATAATCCTGTATTCTTTCAAAAAATTCCCATTACGATCTAAGATACTATGAATACGGCTTCTATCATTTCAATAATTTAATTCTGAAAAATCTATGTGTAATTTTGAGTGGTATTGATGTTGTTAAAATCATGTTCAGTTCATGACATCTCAAAATGGGAAACCGATGGTATTTGGTTTAAGCAAAATACCTGAGGTCATAATCACTTTATTTAGAAATGAATTTACCAACATATATATATATATATATATATATATATATATATTGACAGAAATGTGTGATTTACAGTGAACATGGAATCCAAGATTCATTACCTATGTTTGTTCTCTTTTTTTTAATGTTTATTCATTTTGAGAAATAGAGAAACAGAGCATGAGGGGGGAGGGGCAGAGAGAAAGGGAGACCCAGTATCTGAAGTAGGCTCCAGGCTCTGAGCTGTCAGCACAGAGCCCAATGCAGGGGTCGAACTCATGAGCTGTGAGATCATGACCTGAGCTGAAGTAGGACGCTTAGCCCACTGAGCCACCCAGGTGCCTTACCTATGTTTGTTCTTAATGATGGTTATCATTTCAATTTTGATAAGATATGTATGAACCACTTGTTAAGAGCTGTGAGGAGGAAAATGGATATAAGCTGAGACTCCACATTTTTTAACTATAATTTTAAAACAAAATAACACATATTCTGAAAAACCTGGACAGATTATAGGAAATGTGTAAGAATTTATATCTTATTCATAATGATAATTATATTTCCCATACATTTTTTCTATTTATTTATTTATTATTATTTTTTTTAATATGAAATTTGTCGTCAAATTGGTTTCCATACAAAACCCAGTGCTCATCCCAAAAGGTACCCTCAATACCCATCACCCACCCTCCCCTCCCTCCCACCCCCCATCAACCCTCAGTTTGTTCTCAGTTTTTAACAGTCTCTTATGTTTTGGCCCCCTCCCTCTCTAACCTCTTTTTTTTTCCTTCCCCTCCCCCATGATCTTCTGTTGGGTTTCTCAGGATCCATATAAGTGTGAAAACATATGGTATCTGTCTTTCTCTGTATGACTTAGTTCACTTAGCATAACACTCTCCAGTGCCATCCACGTTGCTACAAAGGGCCATATTTCAGTCTTTCTCATTGCCACGTAGTATTCCATTGTATATATAAACCACAACTTCTTTATCCATTTGTCAGTTGATGGACATTTAGGATCTTTCCATAATTTGGCTATTGTTGCAAGTGCTACTATAAACATTGGGGTACAAGTGCCCCTATGCATCAGCACTCCTGTATCCCTTGGATAAATTCCTAGCAGTGCTATTGCTGGGTCATAGGGTAGATCTATTTTTAATTTTTTGAGGAACCTCCACACTCTTTTGCAGAGTGGCTGCACCAGTTTGCATTCCCACCAACAGTGCAAGAGGGTTCCCATTTCTCCACATCCTCTCCAGCATCTATAGTCTCTTGATTTGTTCATTTTGGCCATTCTGACTGGCATGAGGTGGTATCTGAGTGTGGTTTTGATTTGTATTTCCCTGATGGGAGTGATATTGAGCATCTTTTCCTGTGCCTGTTAGCCATCTGGATATCTTTAGACAAGTGTCTATTCATGTTTTCTGCCGATTTCTTCACTGGGTTATTTGTTTTTGGGTGTGGAGTTTGGTGAGTTCTTTGTAGATTTTGGATACAAGCTCTTTGTCCGATATGTCATTTGCAAATACCTTTTCCTGTTCCGTTGGTTGCCTTTTAGTTTTGTTGATTGTTTTCTTTGCAGTGCAGAAGGTTTTTATCTTCATGAGGTCGCAATAGTTCATTTTTGCTTTTAATTCCCTTGCCTTTGGGGATGTGTCAAGTAAGAAATTGCTACGGCTGAGGTCAGAGAGGTTTTTTTCCTGCTTTCTCCTCTAGGTTTTTAATAGTTTCCTGCCTCACATTCAGTTCCTTTATCCATTTTGAGTTTATTTTTGTGAATGGTGTAAGAAAGTGGTCTAGTTTCATTCTTCTGCATGTTGCTGTCCAGTTCTCCCAGCACCATTTGCTAAAGAGACTGTCTTTTTTCCATTGGATATTCCCTCCTGCTTTGCAAAGATTAGTTGGCCATACTTTTGTGGGTCTAGTTCTGGAGTCTCTATTCTATTCCATTGGTCTCTGTGTCTGTTTTTGTGCCAATACCATGCTATCTTGATGACTTTGTAGTAGAGGCTAAAGTCTGGGATTGTGATGCCTTCTGCTTTGGTCTTTGTCTTCAAAATTACTTTGGCTATTTGGGGTCTTTTGTGGTTCCATACAAATTTTAGGATTGCTTGTTCTAGCTTCGAGAAGAATGCTGGTGCAATTTTGATTGGGATTGCATTGAATGTGTAGATAGATTTGGGTAGTATTGACATTTTAACAATATTTATCTTCCAATCCATGAGCACGGAATGCTTTTCTATTTCTTTATATTTTGTTCAATTTCCTTCATAAGCTTTCTATAGTTTTCAGCATACAGATCTTTCACATCTTTGGTTAGGTTTATTCCTAGGTATTTTATGCTTCTTGGTGCAATTGTGAATGGGATCAGTTTCTTTATTTTTCTTTCTGTTGCTTCATTGTTAGTGTTCATGCAACTGATTTCTGTACATTGATTTTGTAACCTGCGACTTTGTGAAGTCATGTATCAGTCCTAGCAGACTTTTGGTGGAGTCTATCCGGTTTTCCATGTATAATATCATGTCATCTGCAAAAAGTGTAAGCTTGACTTCATCTTTGCCAATTTTGATGCCTTTGATTTCCTTTTGTTTCCTGACTGCTGATGCTAGAACTTCCAACAGTTTGTGAAACAACTGTCTTGTTCCTGATCTCAGAGGGAAAGCTCTCAGTTTTTCCCCGTTGAGGATGATATTAGCTGTGAGCTTTTCATAAATGGCTTTTATGATCTTTAAGTATGTTGCTTCTATGCCGACTTTCTTGAGGGTTTATATTAAGAAAGGATGCTGAATTTTGTCAAATGCTTTTTCCACATCAATTGACAGGATCATATGGTTCTTTTCTTTTCTTTTATTAATGTGATGTGTCACATTGATTGATTTGAAAATGTTGAACCAGCCCTGCAGCCCAGGAATGAATCCCACTTGATCGTGGTGAATAATTCTTTTTATATGCTGTTGAATTCGATTTGCTAGTATCTTATTGAGAATTTTTGCATCCATATTCATCAGGGATATTGGCCTGTAGTTCTCTTTTTTTTTTGCTGGGTCTCTGTCAGGTTTGGGAATCAAAGTAATTCTGGCTTCATAGAATGAGTCTGGAAGTTATCCTTCCCTTTCTATTTTTTGGAAAAGCTTGAGAAGGTTAGGTATTATCTCTGCTTTAAATGTCTGGTAGAATTCCCTAGGAAAGCCATCTGGTCCTGGACTCTTATTTTTTGGGAGATTTTTGATAACTGATTCAATTTCTTTGCTGGTTATGGTTCTGTTCAAGTTTTCTATCTCTTCCTGTTTGAGTTTTGGAAGTGGGTGGTACTTAGGAATTTGTCCATTTCTTCCAGGTTGTCCAGTGTGTTGGCATATAATATTTCATAGTATTGCCTGATAATTGCTTGTATCTCTGAGGGATTGGTTGTAATAATTAATTCCATTTTCATTCATGATTTTATCTATTTGGGTCCTCTCCCTTTTCTTTTTGAGAAGCCTGGCTAGAAGTTTATCACTTTTGTTTATTAAAAAAACAAAACAAAACAAAACAAAAACAAAAACCTCTTGGTTTCATTGATCTGCTCTATAGTTTTTTTAGATTCTATATTGTTTATTTCTGCTCTGATATTTATTATTTCTCTTCTTCTACTGGGTTTTGGGTGTCTTTGCTGTTCTGCTTCTATTTCCTTTAGGTGTGCTGTTCGATTTTGTATTTGGGATTTTTCTTATTTCTGGAGATAGGCCTGGATTGCAATGTATTTTCCTCTCAGGACTGCCTTCACTGCATCCCAAAGTATTTGGATGGTTGTATTTTCATTTTCATTTGTTTCCATATATTTTTTAATTTCTTCCCTAATTTCCTGGTTGATCCATTCATTCTTTAGTAGGGTGTTCTTTAACCTCCATGCTTTTGGAGGTTTTACAGACTTTTTCCTGTGGTTGATTTCAAGTTTCATAGCATTGTGGTCTGCAAGTGTGCATTGTATGATCTCAATTCTTTTATACTTATGAAGGGTTGTTTTGTGACCCAGTATGTGATATATTTTGGGGAATGTTCCATGTGCATTCGAGAAGAAAGTATATTCTGTTGCTTTGGGATGCAGAGTTCTAAATATATCTGTCAAGTCCATCAGATCCAATGTATCATTCAGCGCCCTTGTTTCATTATTGATCTTGTGTCTAGATGATCTATCCATTCTTGTAAGTGGGGTATTAAAGTCTCCCGCAATTACCACATTCTTATCAATAAGGTTGCTTATGTTTGTGAGTAATTGTTTTATATATTTGGGGGCTCCTGTATTTGGTGCATAGACATTTATAATTGTTAGCTCTTCCTGATGGACAGACCCTGTAATTATTGTATAATGCCCTTCTCCATCTCTTGTTACATCCTTTAATTTAAAGTCTAGTTTGTCTGGTATAAGTATGGCTACTCCAGCTTTCTTTTGACTTCCAGTAGCATGATAGATAGTTCTCCATCTTCTCACTTTCAATCTGAAGGTATCCTCAGGTCTAAAATGAGCTTTTGTAGACAGCAAATAGATGGGTCTTGTTTTTTTATCCATTCTGATACCCTATGTCTTTTGGTTGGAGCATTTAGTCCATTTACATTCAGTGTTGTTATTGAAAGATAGGGGTTTAGAGTCATTGTGATGTCTGTAGGTTTCATGCTTGTAATGATGTCTCTGGTACTTTGTGGTCCTTGCAACATTTCACTCACAGAATCCTTCTTAGGATCTCTTATAGGGCTGGTTTAGTGGTGATGAATTCCTTCAGTGTTTGTTTGTTTGGGAAGACCTTTATCTCTCCTTCTATTCTGAATGACAGACTTGCTGGATAAAGGGTTCTTGGCTGCATAGTTTTTCTGGTCATCAAATTGAAGATTTCCTGTCACTTCTTCTGGCCTTCCAAGTTTCAGTAGATAGGTCTGCCACTAGTCTAATGTGTCTCCCTTTGTAAGTTATAGCCTGTTTATCCCTAGCTGCTTTCAGAATTTTCTCTTTATCCTTGTATTTTGCCAGTTTCACCATGATATGTTGTGCAGAAGGTGGCTTCAAGTTATGTCTGAAGGGAGTTCTCTGTGCCTCTTGGATTTCAATGCCTTTTTCCTTCCCCAGATCAGGGAAGTTCTCAGCTATGATTTGTTCAAGTCCACCTTCAGCCCCTTTCTCTCTCTCTTCTTCTTCTGGAATTCCTATTATATGGACATTGTTCTGTTTGATTGCATCAGTTAGTTCTTTAATTCTCCCCTCAAAGTCCTGGATTTTATCTCTCTTTTACTCAGCTTCCTCTTTTACCATAATGTTATCTTTTGATTCACCTATTCTCTCCTCTGCCTCTTCAATCCGGGCTGTGATCACCTCCATATTATTTTGCACTTCATTTATAGCAGTTTTTAGCTCCTCATGACTATTTTTTCTTAGTCCCTTGATCTCTGTAGTAATGTATTCTCTGCTGTCCTCTTTGCTTTTTTCAAGCCCAGCGATTAGTTTTATGACTATTATTCTAAATTCTTGTTCCATTATATCGCTTAAATCAGTTTTGATCAATTCTTTAGCTGTCGCTACTTCCTGGAGTTTCTTTTGAGGAGAGTTCTTCCATTTTGTCAACTTGGGTAGTCCCTTCAGTGGCTCCCAACTGCAGGGCACTTCCCCTGTGCTGTCTAGAGTAACTTGTGTTGGTGCGCGGGGCCACAGTCAGACCTGATGTCTGCCCCCAGCCCACCGCTGTGTACCTTATCTTCCCCTCTCCCAGGGGCAGGACTCACTGTGGAGTGGTGTGGCCCCTGTTTGGGCTACTTGCACACTGCCAGGCTTGTGGTGCTGCTTCGATGGGATCTGGCATATTAGCCGGGGTGGATCAGCAAGGTGCACAGGGGCGGGAGGGGCAGGCTTAGCTCACTTTGCCATAGGTGGTCCCCTGCAGGAGGGGCCCTGTAGCACCCGGAGGGAGGCAGACCCATGGGAGGGATAGTTCCACAGAAGCACAGCGTTGGGTGTTTGCACAGTGCAAGCAAGTTCGGTGAGGGAACTGGTTCTCTTTGGGATTTTGGCTGGGGGATGGGTGAGGGAGATGGCGCTGGCCAGCGCCTTTGTTCCCTGCCAAGCTGAGCTCTGTCTTCCAGAGCTCAACACCTCTCCCTCCTGGCGTCCTGTCACCCTTCTGCTCTCCAAGCAGAGCTGTTGGCTTGTAACATTCCAGATGTTAAGTCCCGCTGGCTGTCAGAACTCACACAGTCCGAACCCTCTGCTTTTGCAAGCCAGACTTGGGGGCTCTGCCTTGCTGGGTGGGCTGCCCCTCCACTGCCCCGGCTCCCTCCCACCAGTCCGTGTAGTGTGCACTGCCTCTCTGCCCTTCCTGCCCTCTTCCGTGGGCCTCTCATCTGTGCTTGGCTCTGGAGAGTCCATTCTGCTAGTCTTCTGGCAGTTTTCTGGGTTATTTAGGCAGATGTGGGTGGAATCTAAGTGATCACCAGGATGAGGTGAGCCCAGCGTCCTCCTACGCCGCCATCTTCTGTGATGGTCCGGTTTTTTCTTATTAACTGTGGATATTTAGAGGAGAGTCATGCTGGAATGGAGATGTCTACATAAAGAAGTAAATATAAGTCCATTGTTTGTAAAATGTGTAAGAAGTTGGGGCGCCTGGGTGGCTGGCTCAGTTGGTTAAGCATCTGAATTTGGCTCAGGTCATGATCTCATGGTTCATGAGTTCAAGCCCCACATCGGACTCTGTGCTGACAGCTGAGAGCCTGGAACCTGCTTTGGATTATGTGTCTCCCTCTCTCTCTTCCCCTCCCCTACTTGTACTCTCTCTCTCTCTCTCTCTCTCGATTATAAATATTGAAAAAGTAAAAAAGTAAAAAAAAAAGTAAATAAAATGTGTAAGAAGAATTAATCAAGGAAGTGAAAAGTAATTAAGGGCTTGAATAATTAAAATAGAATACATTTTAATAAGGAAATGACAAAGATAAGAGGTGATAAAACTTAGTAAATTAACAAAACCCTGCCTTAATTTTGTGTAAGTATAAAATGTATGCTTTTTCCCCCCTCACTATCTAAATGAATTGAAATCTGGAAGCCACAGAAAGAATACTGAAGCTATTCATCTATCTTAAAATATTTATTTACCATCATTTCTGTAAGTATATTCAGTGCCATTTGGTTCTCCTTGCCACAATGTTATTTTATCTATTTGATTACTTCGTAAAAAGGAACACATGACAAATTTTGTAGCTCCTTCAGGACTACTTTGAGTTATTTTTAAAAACCTCTCTACAGCATCAATACTAACATTCAACAATATCATTCGTAATATGGTTAGAGAATCAAGTGGGCTCAATAAAAAATATAAATGACCTGAGTGTTGAGAAAAGTTGATAATAATGCGCCATCTGTTTATTTCATTATTCTTATCTTGACACACTAAAATTTTAATAAAGGAAAGTAGATTTTTCACATAATTACATTATAAAATTGGTGTTACTGTTTGAGTAGGCAGAGGTACATTTCAAGAATAGCCATCTGTTAACATTTGACAAAACATTTCAGCAAGTTTAAGGGAAAGGTTGTGCATATTTAGGAGTCGAGTCTATAGGCTGTTTCTCTTGAGCTGCTACTTTGCTAAATAACTAAAATATTTTGAATAAGATTTGACACAAAGTTAAACACATACCATGGTATAAACCTAAGTATTTGAGTTTTTTATGAAATATTTTAATAAACATTTTAGTCTTATGCATTATACCAAATAGTTGTTAATGATAGGCCACACCAAAATCATCTTATGATTTTTCATTCTCACTCTGTTTAATTTTTTTTCTAGGTCTCATTTTCAAACTTGCTTTCTTTCTCTGTCATGCTTGCAAACAAAAGACAAAACAGATACGTATTCCAACTTGCCTACCCTTGTGATTTCTATGAGCTGGTAGTATCAGTAGGTAGAGTAGAAACGTAAATTCAAAGTTCTATGGTATTCTGTTTCTTAAACGTTCTGTAACCTGTGAAACCCTTTTTTTTTGAGATGACATTGAATCTTCCCAGTGAAGTATGGGTGGTGCCCTCTGACCTTTGTCCACTCAGCTGGTCCCTTTACCTGTTAAGAAATAGGATACTCTAAAGAAATTACAAGGAGAGCATTTCAAAGCCAAGAGTTTTAATAATGAGTTGTCCTGACTCGTTGTGTGCTGGACTTGTGTTGCCACTGAGTGTTTCAAGGCAATGTGAATCGTTGAATGAGCTTATGTGTATTTGTCAGGAGCCTATCACACTTTCAGGCTTCGTGTGTGCTTCAACTGACCCGTGAACTACCATGGTTTGAGGAGTCTTTTAAAACTGATCTAACTTGTTGGGAGTAATGCTGCTTCTACAAACATATGATACAGTTAATATAATTTAGTAGAAATATATTTTATGTAAAAATATTTCATTGTAGCCTGTGTGTAAGGGGAAGTGTACCATAGAAATATGATCAGTTTATTCAGATATGTTCATTCAGGATGCTGGGTGGCTCAGTCGAGTAAGCATTAGACTTTGGCTCACAGTTCATGGGTTTGAGCCCTGCGTCAGGCTCTGTGCTGACAGCTCAGAGCCTGGAGCCTGCTTTGTATTCTGTGTCTCCCTCTCTCTGCCCCTCCCCCGTTAGCACTGTCTCTCTCTATCAAAAATGAATAAACATAAAAAAATATGTCATTCAGATATTCCAAATGGAAGTCTTCTATTATGTGATGAAAAATAAATCCCTCCAGAAGTGAATCTGACATGTTTAAGAGAAAGAGAAAAAATTACATAAAAAATCATTTTATATAATGCTAATTTCATAGCCATATAAATTTACTTAGAAGTCTTTTCCATATCAAAAACTTTTACAACAAATTGAAATGCCCATCTCACTTTAAGTGAATTTTATGTTAAAACATTTGGCCATAGAACAGATGAAAAGAAGATTATTTGTATTGGAAAATGGGTGAAACAAATAATGGTTTCAGGGTTTCCTAAACAACAAATTCACCTATGACTTTTATAATGTACATATACATTATTTAATAATACAATATTTAGATAGAAAAAGTAAAATTTGTTCTTAAAATGAGCTCTTTAAGACTACTTTTCTTAGTAAGCTTAAATAGCTTTACTATCATACCCCTTGTCTTCTCATTTGGTCACTGTTTACAAAAATAAGATACCTTGATCTTCCTCTATATTAAATCATAATAAAATAATTATGATTTTTCATAAAAATCCAAGTATTAAAATATAAACAGCACTTTAAAAGGAAGTATAATGAGAATAGAATATCTGAAGCTTTACTTTCTCAGACTGCATATATCAACATCCTGATCTATATTTGATATATGTGTTCCTTTGTTTACAGGCATGTTTTCTTAGAGTCTGGTAAATGGACTCTTCCAAAAAATCCCTGCTGACTGTGAAATTCTACCTCACATAGATTATAATTTATTTAATTACTGGTTTCATCTATATCAAAGACAGAGATGAGACTAATTACCTGCATATTTCATTCATTCATTCATTCATTCATTCATCTAATAATTGCTAGACTTTACTTCTAGTGCCGTGGTATAAGAAATCCACAGATAAATAATCTGCCCTCAAGGAGCTTACGTTCTGGTAGCAACAGAAAGAAATGGTATGAATAATTAATAGGTTAATAATTCATTATGTTGAAAAGTGATGAGTGCTTACGTAGGAAGATAAAGCAGCAATGGGAATAAGGAGCAAGGGATAAGACTTAAGTTTACAATATTAGATAAGACAACTAGTTCAGAGCCCATTGAGAAAGTGATTGTATTGAGTCAAAAGTTTGAAAGGGGGAGAACACAAGTCTGTTGGTATCTGGGGAAAGAGGTTGAGGCAATGTGTATCTGGGTATTCAAGAAAATAAAAAGGTGGGGTGTGGGTGCCTGGATGACCTTAAGCAATGGTTAGAATAGTAGGAGATGTCACAGAGGTAAAGGAGTCCAGCTGAACAGTTTTTACTTTGAGAAAAATGAATTGCTAAGGAATGTTTTGATTCAAGGAATGCTTTTTTTTTTTTTTCAACATTTATTTATTTTTGGGACAGAGAGAGACAGAGCATGAACGGGCGAGGGGCAGAGAGAGAGGGAGACACAGAATCGGAAACAGGCTCCAGGCTCTGAGCCATCAGCCCAGAGCCCGACGCGGGGCTCGAACTCACGGACCGTGAGATCGTGACCTGGTTGAAGTCGGACGCTTAACCGACTGCGCCACCCAGGCGCCCCTCAAGGAATGCTTTAATACCATTTAAAATTTGAGAGTACTGTTCTAGTTGCTGGGTTGACATAGATCAGAGATACCAGTCAGAAGACTCTTGGAATAATTCAGGAGTGAGATAATCGGGACATGCCCAAGGTTCTAATCGTAGAAATAGTGAGAAATGATTAGAATTTAGATGCATTTTGAAAATAAAACCAATAAGATTTGTTCATAGATTGGATATGGAGAGTGGGAGAAAAGAGAGACAAAGACAACTCTGTTCTTTGAGGCTGAGAAACCAGAAGAATCGGGCTGTCATTAACTGGATAGGGAAGGTCCAGGTGGAGCAGGATTGGGGAAGAGAGAACATGCCTAGTAGGTTTCCATGTGGGTAAGTTAGTATTCACATATACTGGAATGGGGTTCAAGATGTGGTTTTACCAGAGAAGATATATTTGGAGGCAAATAGAATAAAATTGGAATTCATAGTTATAATATCCATATTTTATTTTGCTCTGAGAGAAAATTTCATAAAATTATGACTTAAAGACTTTGATGCATATATCTAAATTTGAAGGATAAAATTCAGAAACCACAAGATAGAAACTAAATAATATTGGTACTCATTTATTATAAGAACTTATTTTTTACATTTATTTACTTTTGAGAGACAGAGAGAGACAGAGCATGAATGGGGGAGGGGCAGAGAGAGAAGGAGACATAGAATCCAAAGCAGGCTCCAGGTTGTAAGCAAGCTGTCAGCGCAGAGCCCGACATGGGGCTCGAACCCACAAATCATGAGATCATAACCTGACCAAAGTTGGAAGCTCAACCAACTGAGCCACCCAGGCACCCCTATTGTAAGAACTTCTACTTCCAAAATTTATTCTAGCTTAAAAATAACCCATTATTTGCATAACATCTTTAATATATAAACTACTGTTATTGCACTATATTATCAAAATGGATAATTTGTTCCCTTGAAAGATTATGCTTTTAGAAACAAAATGAAAAGATCAATTTATCTTAACCTAAATTAAGGACAATTAAAAAACAATCTCTGTAGGGTATCAGTGTTGAAAAATCCTCTTAAAATCAGTGTTAGCAATCCTCTTAAACTATTTTCTTATTTCTTTCTTTACATATTACTAACTTTCAGAATTAATGGGGTATATTTATTTTAATAAATTAAAACATTGATTTATATTAAAAATACAGATAAATTCTATCAGCATTGAGATGGAATATAGAACAATTCTTGGAATATATGCTCAATAAGTGTGCTCAATTACTATTATTATTGACATTACTAGTGGGTCAATGTTAGTGTTTAATATTAATAGTATTCACTTCTTTCCAAACTACTAAATATTAAGTATATTCAATATTAACAACATTTAGAAGGACACCAAAATTTAAGCACATATCATGTGTCTAGTACTTTATCAAATGATTTGTATACAGCAACTTATATAATCCACAAAACAAGTATACGACCTTAGTAATTTATTACCACTCTGTAAATGTTAATATGGAAACCTAGGCATGTTAGGTAATTTGTACAAAGCTGAATAGCAATAAATAAATAAATAAATAAATAAATAAATAAATAACAAGAGTATGGATTGAAATCCAAAGCTCATGCTAATTGCACTGCCATGTTATCTTTTATACTTATTTTTAGCACAGCTTTTTTACATATTTTTGTAAACACTTAAGGATTTATTGTGTAAGTCATACTATTGTTTTAATATTTATGTCTTATCTACACACACACACACACACACACACACACACACACAATGTAAATCTCCTTGAAGGTATTGTATCTTTCAAATGTATTATGCTTTGATTGTATATCTAAAAGAACCCTGGGTATAATGCTTACTTTAAATAAATATTTGTTCACTTTAAATGGGAAAAAAGGCCATTGTTAAAAGGTACAGAAATACTAAGGTAAACCTTACACATACGTATGTACTTATACACACATGCACATATATGTGTATGTGGATACGTGTACATTATGTATAAAAGTATAGGTAATGTGTGTGTATATATTTGTATGTATAAATTTTATAGTATTTGAAGTATTATGTGGATGAGAAAAGTTACATGATTATTAGAACTGGGTACAGGGAATGACCATTTAATAAGGTTGAATCTATCATTTTCAATATGTTTCAATCACAAATATGTTTGGGACATTATAGTCTATACATTGTACACTCTCTTCCGGATTTTGGAAATAGAGTATAGGATACTACAATTCAAAATATGTACTAGATGTTTAATTCTCTGTCTTTTTTTTCAGGTTAATCTTTCTTATATTAATGCCAATTAGGTCGCCTGAGTGGCTCAGTCAGTTAGGCATCTGACTTAGGCTCAGGTCATGATCTCACAGCTTGTAAGTTTGAGTCCCGTGTCTGTGCTGACAGCTGAGAACTCAGAGCCTGGAGCCTGCTTTGGATTCTGTGTCCCCCTATCTCTCTGCCCCTCCACCTCTCTCTCTCTCTCTATCTCTCTCTCAAAAATACACATTAAAAAAATTTAAAAACACAATCAGAACTGTTCCTAAGGTGATAAAGAAGAAACAAAGAGTACAAGTTATTTCTTCTGATCATCAGCATTATTATAGAGTTCAAATAGAACATCTGGGATTGGTTTCAGGAGTGGGCTACACAGAATAGCATCAGGATGATGAATTCTGTGTGTTTACACAGATTAGTACATTTAGTTATACCATTGCTCACTTCGTTTCTTGGAGAATGGCAAATGCCAGGAAAACTATCTATCACCATGTTAAATTAGTAATCCTTTGTAAGGATGATAGCCAATGTAGTGAGAATTAGTTTTATATAAACATGTTCCAGTTAATATTTGTTACAATATGTCACAAAGGTGTGAAGGAAATAAGGAAGCCACTTGTAAACAAAAATTGAAATGTTGGGGAATATATGATCCCACAAAAATTTATCATTTGGAACTAAAGAAGAAGAGAAAATGTGAGGATCTCAACATTTAGTGGTGCAGATTCTGTTTTCCACTGTTTCTTCCCTGTTTAATAATTTGATTCCTACTGATCATCAGACTTGGACCGGCAGTTTTCTCATATGCTATAGACCAGAGATGGTTCTGTGTATGACAAATTCAATTACAACATGGACTCATTCAAGAATTGCTAGATGTATTTCTACTCCCAAGGTAGAACACATCTTACCACTAATCATACTGTAACATTTTTAGATTTATTTAGAATAACACTTTATATTTGGACATCTCATTCACGGAATTAATATATAGAGAAATTGAATGTTTGTACTCTCTGATAATTGTCAGCCCATTTTCCTATGACACTACTTTTTGAAGTATAATATTTTCTTATTAGCTATGTCTAAACAGAGTTGGATGCCTTTATATCTCAGTTTCTTTCTGTGCTATATATAACTAATTTTTATGCAGAGAACTGAGCAGTGATTATTATGGGAAAACAATGTACTAAGCATCAGTGGGTGTTCATGGCTAATCCTGGGATGGGTCTGGAGGTTAAAACTACTTACAGAAAATTAAAAATTACTAGATGTTTCAGTGTTTTATGGTTTCTTTCTTTTCTTTTCTTTCTTTTCTTGTCATCACTGGCAGGACAGATAAAAAGATGGCGTCAACATTTATTAACAAGTAAATATAATTTTGATATAATTTTTTTATTTCAAATATCCTTACTTTAAATTTTGCTTGTTGTGATTATTATAGACTTCCTAATTAATATTTTATCCCCAATATAGGAAACTATCTCAGGGAACAATGACTCCACAGCACCAACTAGATAATAAAATATAAAACAGTAAAACTGAAAAGTTTAATTCAAATACCATGGCATGGGCAAAGATCATGAGAAATATCCTCTCAAGTAGGAAGAGGAACCACCTCATTTAAACACTTAGAGTTTTCCTCATTTCAATGATCTATATTAATTTCTTGGCTTTCTAGGACGCTTATTCTTAGACAGGAAAGATTGTACATTTCTAGATTCTATTTGTCTTATAACTCTTCAGCATCTTTTCCATTCAGATCTATATAGAAAGTAGAAAGTAATAAAATAGCAAAAATGAGAATTTATAAATATTTCAATAATACTTAATGATTAGTGTGTAAAGACAATGCTTTCTTCCTAAGTTGCTCTATCTAGAGATAGTCATAGTTAAACCATATCTGAATGCTTAATTTTCTAGTGCCACTAAATTTGGAAAGGTTAGACTATGAATTGTAAGTCAGATGCTTCTTTATGTGTTTGATGGTATCTAATGTGTTCTATCTTTAAAATTTTCTTTAGCGTTTATTCATTTTTTGAGAGATAGAGCGTGAGTGGGGGGCGGACAGAGAGAGAGGGAGACACAGCATCCAAAGCAGGCTCCATGGATCCGAGCTGTCAGCACAGAGCCCCACGTGGTGCTTGAACCCATGAACCGCGAGATCATGACCTGAGCCAAAGTCAGGCACTTAACCGACCAAGCCACCCAAGCACCCCTCTATTGTGTTCTATCTTAAGTTTATTCTGTGTGGCCTAATTTATAGCTTCCTAAACTTTTGGAAATTAAAATAAAAAGATTTCATATAATACATTTATGAAATTATTTCTAGTAGCCTTTCAGTTATAAAATCAGCTTTCTTTGGAAGTACTGAATCTCTACTATTACAGATGTTCAAAGAAACTTTGGTAGGATTTTTTCTTAAAGAGCAATAATAGTACAAAGATCAAATGAGTAATTAGAATAGATTTCCTTTAAAATCAGGCAACACTTACATCTTTTTCACCGACTGGTTGAATAAAACTGTTCTTTTCAGAGTGAAATTCAATTTTCTCTAGTAAACTGACAATTAAATTTTACAAATGCTTATTTTTATTATTCTAAATTATTTTTAAGTTTGCTATGATAAATCATCTTCATATTTTATCTATCTCATTAGTTCAGTGAAGAGAATAACTATATGATATTAAGTTCATTTTTTTTCACACATTATAGTTGTAATGGCATTCTATGGTCAGCCCCAAAGTCCTAATTAAAAAAAAAAAATTCTTTACTTCCATGGGGTAAAGAGAATTTGAAGACCAAGTGGTTTGTGTTTAATACAGTTCACAGGAATACTTGTGTGCTCCTGATTTAATTTAATCATTTTCCCTCAATGACCATGAAGAGCCATGTTAAACTGAAGTGTCATTAAAGTGAAGTGCTCTGGTATTTAGAATACACGATGGGGGTGTGGGGAGTGTTAATTGCATAGAGTAAAGACAGGGACTATAACATCTAAATGCAATGCTCTTTTCTTGTAAAGTCAATGATAAAAACCTAGAGATATAATACTCCAAAGTGGTCCAAAAATCAACTTATAGGCTAAGTAGGGTAATTTATTTTGATTGCACTTGCAGGGAGAATGTGAATTTCAAAGTGAGCGTAATTTTCCAAGGCAGTATTAATGGATTGTTCCCTTTTGCCCAGTATGATAGATGTGTTGTAATAATCAGCAAAATAGCAAAGGGATAAGGAAACAAAAGCACTTGCAAACAATCATTTTATTATAAGAACGAATTTAATATGCATAGAATACTATTTTTCAAATAAAAAACATTTATACTAAGAATGTAATTAATATTATAAATTAAAATAATTTGAATATATTTGATTATATGCTTTCCCAAATGGGCAATGCTGTAAAATGTGGGCTTATAAATTTAGGGAATTCTAGTTCTCTTGAGAAGGCATTTTAAGTGTTACTATGCAGATGTTCAGCAAAATTGTGGGTACTAGGATTATCTACACCAGTATCAGAAAATAATACACTTTGTTAAAGGATTTAGCAGTGACAGAAAGCGTGATGATCGGTTATTATCTTTGACAAGCTCAACAATATTCTATATTGTTTTCAAAATGATGATTTAACATTAACAAGAGGTAAGAATTTTCTAAGATGTTTTCATAGCAATAACATACAGTCTATAAACTGTATGTATGATCATGGGCTATCTGTGTTGACAAATGCACATTTCAGAACTCTGCATACTCTAATGAGAGTAAGAAACCATATTCAGGACTCTGCATGCTGTAACCAGAATATGAAACCATACTGAGATTTCAAGGATTTGGAAGGATCCAGCAAAATCAAAAAATTGAACTAATGTGTGAATTCCCTATAAAGGGAGGAGAGTGGCAAAGAGAGAACAACAATTAATAGAAGAATTCTCTAAATATAAAAATGCAAAATGGGACATACTAGTATATTTATGTATTTAGGAAAATGATTAGCATCAAGAATGACTATGATTATCATAACAACCGAAATTATAATTAAATATTGAAAGAAAAAAATGATCATTTGGGAATTCTTTCTAAGTAATGCAGCTATTCAATCTCAGTCAATTTGGATATATCTTCCTCAAATAAACTGACTCTCTCAAAATATAGGTATCAGGGCCAAGTCTCAATGGAGCTTGGCAGAAATTCACAGAAACAAATAACATCTAAATGAGTTTATGTCATAGGATTTTGTAAGTTCTGTAAGTGAAACAAACTTGGCTTAAGAAAAATCAGACCTACATGTAATGTTCTAAGACATTAAGATAGATTTTATGAGATTAGGTTTCAGCTCGATATACACAAAGCCAGAAAGTATTTTGAACTCTATTATGTCTCTTTTTCTCTTTGTATTCTTTCTTATGACACATTGCCTTATTTACACTTTCTTGGCCTATGCCAAATTATTTTTAGGAGGCTCCTTCTGGTAGGTTTTTCTATCCAGAGATGAGATAATGCACAAAATATTTATTTCTGTAATATTAAATAGGAAAAGAAATGAGGAAAAGAAATAAACAGGTCTCAGTCCCTGCGGGCAATGTCTTCTAAGAAATTCATGTGGGAGAATGTCCTATGAAGGAAATTGTTCCCACACATATGACTTCGGAAACTGGCAGTAAAGTTCCATTGACAAAATACTTTAAACTAAATTAAATTAACCTCCAGAGAAAATAGAGAAATGAAGAAATAAATTCTTCAAAATAAAGAAATGAAATCTTTTTAAGGAACAGTTTTATAAAATATCTGTCTTTTTTTAGTGTTACTTCACAATGTTTTTGAATTTTATGAATGGAAAACTAGTATCACTATGCTGTTCAACTTTAGTTTAAATAGGACACCATTTAAAACCATGTGTATAGTTATTATGGAATTTTATTTCATAAAATTGAAGTCCTGTGGGGTTTTATTTTTCTGAGGATTTGTATGACCCTAAACACAACCCATAGAAAAACTAGTCATGGGCTCTTGCTTAGAACTTAGTGCTAGCTCTAAACAAAACTATGCAGTTGATCAAATTTATCTTTGTACGAGTACTTTTTACTTTTGCAATTTTTTGCTTTGTTTATTTATTTTTGAGAGAGAGAGATGAAGTACGAACAGGGGATGTGCAGAGAGAGAGGGAGACACAGAATCTGAAGGAGGCTCCAGGCTCCGAGCTGTCAGCACAGAGCCTTTCACAAGGTTCGAACCCAGGAGCCATGAGATCATGACCCAAGCTAAAGTCTGGGGTTTAATCGACTGAGCCACCCAGGCACCCCTATTCTATCAAGTCTTGAATCTATCATTAAATTAACATTACTTTAGAGAGTGATATTCCTTTTACTTGACTTGTCAATGTGTTTTCCAGTCTTTAGTATCAAGACGAAAAAACAAACCAAACCAAACCAAACAAAAAAACAGCCAGCATCAAAATAGACATTCTCTTGCTCTGTCTTCTTCTTGTGCTCTCTCTCCTTCTCCCTTTCTCCTGAGTACCAAACTTTCATTAAGAACTTTGTTCTGTAGGGGCGCCTGGGTGGCACAGTCGGTTAAGCGTCTGACTTCAGCCAGGTCACGATCTCGCGGTCTGTGAGTTCGAGCCCCGCGTCAGGCTCTGGGCTGATGGCTCAGAGCCTGGAGCCTGTTTCCGATTCTGTGTCTCCTTCTCTCTCTGCCCCTCCCCCATTCATGCTCTGTCTCTCTCTGTCCCAAAAATAAATAAACGTTGAAAAAAAAAATTAAAAAAAAAAGAACTTTGTTCTGTAATATTTGTTGTCCGCTTGCCTGGTGTTTTTCTAATGGTTTCATTCATTGACTAGATAGCAATTTGAAGTGTGGGGGTATTATTTGTTCTTTGTAAGTTCCACATAGCACGAAACGCAACAGGTGAATTAGTTATTGTTTACTGCACAACAAATGACCACAAATTGATCAGCTTAAAAAACACATTTATTATCTCACAGTTTCTGTGTGTCAGGATCTAGGCACAATTTACCTGGATCCTCTGCTTCTGTGTCTCTCATGAAGTTGCAATCAAGGTATCAGCCAGGGTTGGAGTCTGATCTGAAAGCCTGACTAGGAAAAGATCACTGCTAAGCTCATTTGGTTGCTGACAGGATTTTGTTCCTTTCCTGTCATTGGCCTGAGTGCCTCAGTTTCTTGTTGGTTGTCCTCCAGGTGCTCAGAAAAAAGAGTTTCCTAGCTAAACCAAAGTTACAATCTCTTATCATCTAATCACAAAGATGACATTCTCTCCAGGTTGAGTTATTCTATTGCTTAGAAATCAGTTACTCAGGGAGGAGAAGCTTATACAAATCTGTGAATGAGGGAAGGGGATAACATTGGGAACCACCCCTAGAAGTTACTTATCACAGTATTTGCTAAATTTAATATCAATTATTTACAATTTGTTTTGCCCCAAAGTCCTTTTGTGCTGCCTTAAAGTATATTTGATTTGATTTGATTTTTATTTTTTTAAATTTTTTTTTACATTTATTTATTTTTGAGAAACAGAGTGAGACAAAGCGTGAGCGGGGGAGGGGCAGAGAGAGAAGGAGGTACAGAATCTGAAGCAGGCTCCAGGCTGTGGGCAAGCGGTCAGCACAGAGCCTGATGTGGGGCTCGAACCCATGAACTATGAGATCATGACCTGAGCCGAAGTTGGAGGCTCAACCGACTGAGCCACCCAGGTGCCCCTAGATTTTAGACATTTCTCTGATTTAGTCCCTGTTTAGGTTCCATTGTGTAATGGTTAGCACTCTGGACTCTGATTTAGTCTCTGTTTGAGAAACTTAAATCATGTGAAAAAAAGATGTTGGAACTTAAGAGGTAGGAGTACATTCTTCAACTTGGCAGGCATTAGTCTAATCAATAACTCAGTTCTGCTTTGTCTCATTCATTTTTCTTTACCATTTGACAACTAATTTAAAGATATTTTACAGTAAATAATTTACATGTAATAATTTCATTTTTAGTGAAAAATTATGATTTCCAAATATTTTCCTTTATTTACTTTCTTTGGACACAGTTCTTCAGTTATGCTTTTTAATTTTTTAATGTTTTATTTATTCTTGAGAGAGGAGAGACAGAGCATGAGTGAGGGGAGGGCGGGGGGGGGGGACACAGAATCCAAAGCAGACTCCAGGCTCTGAGATGTCAATACAGAGCCCAACATGGGGCTCGAACTCTTGAGCTGTGAGATCATGACCTGAGCCGAAGTCAGACGCTCAACGGACTGAACCACCCAGGTGCCCCAGTTCTTCAGTTCTTGATTCACTATGATACATGTTACAAACCTCTTCAATTTTTAAGACCCCTGTACAATGCAGTTTTCCTTATCAGTTATCCACGACCAGCTTGGGGCAAAAAAACAAGAGCAAAAACTAAAACAACAACAAAACCTGCAAAAACACCAGAATTGATCCCTAATCCCAGTCATATTCCCCAGAAACAGACCATGAGCTCAAGGTTCCTGTGTAACTTATTTAGGAAAAAAGTGCTCCCAGGAGAAAAGAGAGAGGAAGTAAAGAATTCAAGCAAAGTGCAATCACGTGCAAAGCCCCAGCCGAGACCAACTTTATGGATTAGCTGTGTGTAAATTATGCTTCAGAAATCGATCCAACTGGAAGCAAAGACGCTAGGGCTTCAATGCTTCTGGACCAATTATTGGTCAAGGGCAGCCTCGGGAAACTTAGCTTTCAGGCACTGAGGCTGCCTGCCGATGGGGAAATTCGTTACCACAGTCTGAAGACAGCGTCCCAAAGAAAGTCACATAGGCACCCTCGAATTTAAAAACAAAACGAAACAAAACAGAGATGCTGGGGGAGAGCCACATAGCTGTAGTCAACAGGATCAGAGGGATGCAGATGCGGCACCCACAGCTGGACAGTAACCAATCATGACAGGTTGAGTTACACCTGCCAGTCACATTTTCATTAATTTATTTAATTCTCCTCTGTTGTATCCTGCCAGTCATTTCCTTTATGTTTTAATCTAAACATAACTCTCTTTATTCCACCAATGTTACTTCCTCCTTTCAAATCTTCACTTTAACTAGAATTGTTCTTCTGGAAATACTCTTTCCCCAAAAGAAAGTTTTTTTTTTTTTTTCTTTTCACTTCTCCTCCCCTAGCACCTCTCCTCCAACTTCACAAATAACACCAACGTCCAAAGAAAAAGTGACAGATATATATTCTTGTCTCAACTCACTTTTTTAAAAAAATATTTATTTATTTTGAGAGAGAGAGAGGGGGAGAGCATGAGTGGAGGAGGGGCTGAGAGAGTGGAGAGAGAGAATCTTAAGCAGGCTCCAGCCCAATGTGGAGCCCGACATGGGACCCAATCTTACCACCATGAGATCATGACCATGAGATCATGACCTGTGAGGCGTATTTAAAGGATGTGATTATTGTTCTAACACTTTGGATTTTAGATGGCTTATCGAATCATTCTACTCTTTTCTCAGTGTCCTGAGTCCATTGCTTTTAGAACACAACCTTAGAATTTTTTAGAAATTTAATATGCCTAAGTGAAAACTAAAGACTCATTACACCTTAGTTATCCCATGTCTTTTGCTTGCAAGGATCACACATGAAGAGGGAAAATTTATTTCCAAAAAGGGACGTGTAGATTTTGTATAGGCCAAATATCAAAAATCATAGACTAAACAGGCCTTAGTCGGGCATGCAATAAAGGTGGCTTCATGCAGTTTAATGGCAATTACAGATGTTCCCGGATCTTCCCTGGACATCTGCACCATTAGTGTGACGTACCTACTCCTTGAGTATCCAACTCTTAAACAAAAAAAGGAATCAAGCATATTGGATACGTTCTAAGTGTCATGTTGTGTTTTAGGTGCTCTTTCTGTGTCCACATATTTATCCATCTTTCCCTCCCAGCACAAATTTCCTCAGATTCTATTATATATATAATTTCTCAACCTCATAACTTCTGCATCACAAATTTTCTAGTAAAAGGAAGATGAATCCCATGGGCATGTTCTACACCCTAGAAAGAAGTTTAGTATTAAAAAAAGCTAAGGGAAATGATAATTACTATTTGTAATGTTCACCCTCATCTATTTCTCCTCTTTTTGGAGACCTAGAGAAAGTGTAAAATTCTCTTTGAATTCAGGTAAGTCATGTGATCTTTGGCCAAGGGTTCGTGAACAGGATTTTGATAAATATAGATTAAAAAAAAAAATCCCTTCCTGGGCACCTGGGTAGCTCAAGAGTCAGTTAAGCGGTCTGACTCCTGGTTTCCACTCAGGTCATGATTTCATGTGTTGAGTTCAAGCCCTGCCTCAGGCTCCATGTGCTGACCACGTGGAGCTTGCTTGGGATTCTCCCTCTCTCCCTCATTCTCTGCCTGTCTTCGCTTGCGCTCTGTCTCTCTCAAAATAGATAAAAAAAAAAAAAAAAATCCCTCCCTTGACCAACCAGCATTTTGCAACAGATTTTTCTCACAAATTTACATATATGTAAATAAATATAAGTATATAGGTATAACATATATTTAAATATATATGTTTGTCCATATATCTCCACTCACTATTGTAACTCTTGTTTCAGGTGCATTGTATCGTTCAGTGTGTGTGTATGCGTACTTACTGTATTGTTAAAGAAAGACTTAGAGGGGCGCCTGGGTGGCTCAGTTCGTCAAGTGTCTGACTTCGGCTCAGGTCATGATCTCGCAGTCCGTGAGTTTGAGCCCTGCGTCGGGCTCTGGGCTGACAGCTCAGAGCCTGGAGCCTGTTTCAGATTCTGTGTCTCCCTCTCTCTCTGACCCTCCCCCGTTCATGCTCTGTCTCTCCCCGTCTCAAAAATAAATAAACGTTAAAAAAAAATTTAAAAAAAAGAAAGATTTAGAGTAGTGACTTGTGTTGAATCAGATGACATGATACAGAAGCAGGAAAATCTATGTAAATTGTTGGTTTTATCTGCTACAAGAATTTTATTATTTTATCCTCCTATTCATATTTTATAAGGACTAAATAATTGTAAAATTATAGCCTATTCTTTCTTTTTCTTTTCTTTTTTTTTTTTTTTTTTGCTAATAGCTTTAAAATAGTATGTTTTCTCTCCCTGTTCTTGTTTTCCTGGTCACACACACACACACACACACACACCACATCCAATCCGGTAGATATTTTCTTTTTTTGAAGCATCATTAGTAACCATTTGCCAACACACAGCTGCCTGACATCACAGTTTAGGTACTCATTGCCTCTCACTGGAGGATTAAAATAATCTTTCATATCCCTTTCCAGCTTTCCACTTTATCATTGCTTCTCTCCCTTTGTGAGCTTTACAATCTAATAATAAAGACATGCTTATATTTCACCTACATCAGCCCGTGGTGTTGGGTGACTTCATGACTTTGTTTTTTATGTTTCTTTAGGTTAAAATGCTTTTTCTTCCTTTTCTCACCGAAGTGAGAAATTCATCCACCATGATTTGAGGTGTTTCATGTACATATTAGATGTTCCATTATCTATTGCTTGGTTTCATATTATTTTTGCTCTGTTTTAATTTATGTGTATCTGTCCATCCAGCTGTTCAGTGAGCTGTTATTCTTTTCTGCACATAGTTATTCAGGTCTAATATGTGCCAGGCACTGCTTTAGGTAATGGGATGGGATCAGGAAACAAGAAAAGGCAGACATTTCTGATTTCACAGAGACTTGTGATGAGGCATCATCATCTCGCCTAGTGATGAGGTATGCAAAGCCTTTGATTCATTGAGATCATTTTTAGCCCAAGCCACAAGCTGACTATAACAAAGTCCCATAGCCTGAGTGACGTATACAACAGACATTTACCTCTCACAGCCCTGGCCACCTTCGTGGCAAAGAAAGGAAACTCTGGAGCCTTTCTTTTCTTATAAAGGCACTAATCCCATCATAGGGGCTTTGCTTTATGACCTTGTCTAAACCTAGTTACTTCCCGAAGACCATAGATGCTAATACTGCCACATTGTTGGCAGGGGGGGATTCCACGTAAGAATTTGGGTGTAGGGAGGAGGAAGATATAAATCATTCAGTCCACAGCAGCATTTAAACTTTAGTCATAACGAGGATGATTCAAAACTGAATAATTTGTCCCTAAACTCAGCTTTTTTTTAATGATTTTATGCATTCATGTGCTTTAGGATAAAATTTCTCTGTATATTCTGCATTGCCTTTGCCTAGCCTGGGGTCCATGTGTTTATGGTCTATCACCTATGTGTGAACTGATTATTGCAAGAGGAAGAATAAAATGTGTGTTTTTGTATTTTTAAGGTTACAGTTAATGAAGTTCTTATGGGTTTACATTTTTAAAAACTCACTTAATGGATCTAATGTTGCTATTTTGTTAAAAAGTAAACAGTGGTTTGTGTCAATTCTAGAAAAATAACCACTTTAGAAATCGTAAATTAGAAATATATATTGTCAATTCAGAGAATTGAAATCCAAAAATTAATTTACTAGTGTGTTCTAAGACATGAAAGAGTGGTGAACTTTATCATATCCTTTGATTACGACTCAAGGCAACTGAAAAAAAGTTCCCTTTCTATTCAATAGCAAGTTTCTGTAGGCTTTTCATCTTGAAGATAAATTCTCACTTCCTTTATATAATATTTAGTATGTTTCCCTTTACAGTAAACCAGAGGTGATCACTGCTTAAAGATGTTTCATGGAAGTGAGATGATCATCAGTATTTCAAATATAGCTACAGCTGTGCTTTTGTTAATAAGTCATGAGTTTATTATTACCTAATGTGTGTGTGTGTATGTGTGTATCTATTTCGTCTCCTTCACTTATCCTTGTGCAGAAACTTTCATCATGTTCTAGATGAAGAAAAATCAAGATAAATGAAAATTTGAAAGCCTATTTTAGCATCTCTTGCTTCATCTCAAAACAGACTATATATACAATTATAATTGAATAATGAGTTTTATTAAAGAGGATGACTGGTTTCTATGAATGATGAGATCACAATTGCTTTTCATAAATGACTTTGACCAGAACTCATATGAATTGACATAAATTATGCTACAACTCAGAAGATTTAATTTGACATGAGAGAGAGAGAGAATTGGGCAAAATCTAGCATACAATTCAAGAAAAAGTAAATATTTATATAAATTATAAGATCCTGAGATTTAAAATTGTTGGTTACAGACAAAAGAGTGATATAAATATTTATAGTGTTTTGACAGAGAAAGCTTGATCTTAAAAAAAATCCGATTTTAAATATTTATCTTTCTGGACCATTTATCAGAACTAGTCACTAATTTTACATAGACGCACATGTTTATGCATATACATATGCAATGTAAGGCTTTTAAATATTTTAATTTTTAAAATGTAATGTTATTAAGTGCATTAAAATTTAAAATAAAGTAATTTTTCAGGTTGAGCATTATTGAATGAGTGGAATAAGTAATAACACCAACTTTGTGATAAGATTTATCAACAGGTTTCACTTTATGAAACTCCTATTTATTACACTAAAGAGGATAAAACAATGCTCTTTCCTCAGTTATTTAACATTGAGTGGAATTTTCAGCTATTTTAACATCACCATTTTTGTATTATTGCCAGGATCATTATGTGCCATCAAAATCAATTTCTAGTCATGTGATGTTCACATTAACCATATTTTGGTATTACAGAATAAATAAATATAAACCGCTAAACATTATTTATTTTACCATTATTCTTCTTCTACTTGAGTTTTCGTGATAAAGTAAAATAGGATGGTTTGTCTCTCCTTAACATTTAGTAAACCTAATTTAGATAAAGTTAAGCAATCCCATATGGGTCAAGAGCTTGTTATATTGGAAAAATCATTTTTGTTATGGTTAAATTTCTAATTAGTCCAGGGGCTCCTGGGTAGCTCAGTTGTTTAAGCGTCCGAGTTTTGAGACTCTTGATTTTGGCTCAGGTCATAATTTCACAATTGTCAGATGGAGCCTTGTGTCGAGTTTGGTGCTGATACATGGCATGGCCCTGCTTGGGATTCTCTCTTCTCTGCCCCTCCCCCACTCACACATGCTCTCTCTCTCTCTCTCTTTCTCTCTCTCAAAATAAATAAATAAATATTTTTTTTCTAATTAATCCAGAACAGTTGAAATCTTGACTGGTAAGCACTCTTCTAATCTATTCACAAATATGTTCTTTGGTTTTTTGTAATACATATGTATTCTTGTAATTTAGTGTCATTTATTTTGTCTAGTGCTATGAATCTGTTTAAAGAAAAAGCATTATTTTACGAATATAAACATGTCACATTAAATGAATGTAGTATATTTGTTTTATTGAAGTGTAGTTGACACATAATGTTACGTTAGATTTAGATGTAAAACAGTGATTCAACAAGTCTATATGCTGTGCTATGCACACCGCAAGTGTAGCTACCTTCTGCTACCATACAAGGCCACTATAATACCGTTCACTATATTCCCTCTGCTGTACCTTTCATCCCCATGATCTTCATTCCATAACTGAAGCCTATACTTCCCACTCCCTTCCATCCATTTTGCACCCCACCTTGGCAACCATCAGTTTGTTCTCTGTATTTATGGGTCTGTTCTTGCTTTTTGTTTGTTGATTTGTTTTGGTTTTTATATTCCACATATAAGTGAAATTATGCAATATTTATTATTCTGTCTGACTTATTTAACTTAGCATAAGGTCCTAAGTCTGTCCATGTTGTGTCATAAACAGCAAGATGTCACTCATCCCTTTCTTATGACAGATTAATATTCCATAATGTATGTATATATATTTTATGTGTATTATATGTATATATGTATACTATATATATATAATCACCTCTTCTTTATTCATTCATCTATTGATGGATGTTGTGTTGCTTCCATATCTTGGCTATTGTAAATAATGCTGCAATAAACATGGGGACTCATATATCTTTTCAAATTAGTGGGTTTTTTTTCCTTTGGGTAATACCCAGTAATGGAATTACTGGATCATATGTTATTTCTATTTTTAATTCTTTGAGGAGCCTCCATATTTTTTTCTTTTTAAAACAATTTTTTTAGAGTTTATTTATTTATTTTGAGAGAGAGAGAGGGGCAGAGAGTGAGGGGGAGAGAGAATCCCGAGCAGTCTCCACAAAATCAGCTCAGAGCCTGATGCAGGGCTCAAACCCATGAACCGTGAGATCATGACCTGAGGTGAAATCAAGATTCAGATACTTAATCAACTGAGCCACCGGCTGCCCTGAAGCCTCCATATTTTTTTCCACAGTGGCTGAAACAATTTACATTCCCTCATCAAAAGAATTTTAAAAATATCTCCTGGTCAGAATACTTTGGAAAATTATACACATTCAGAATTTGAAAAACGTGCTAGAAAATTTCTAGAAGTTGTCTTTTCTGTGCTCAATGAAGAGACCTGGAAAGTAGTGGTTAGGGATGCATGATCCAGAGTTAGCTGGTTAGGTGGAAATCTTGGTTCTACCCCTAATATATGAACCTGGTCAAATAATTAATCTAAACCTCAATTTCCTCTGCAAACATTCCGCAGATTTTTAACAAAAAAATTTTTTAGAGTTTATTTATTTTTAAGAGAGGGAGCATGAGCAGGGGAGGGGCAGAGAGAGAGGGAGACACAGAATCCAAAGCAGGCTCCAGGCTCTGAGTTGTTAGCAGAGAGCCTGACATGGGGCTTGAGCTCAGGAATGTCAAGATCATGGCCAAGGCCAAAGTCGGACACCCAACCAACTGAGCCACCCAGGTGCCCCATTCCACAGATTTTTTTAAATGTTTATTTATTTATTTTGAGACAGTTGGGAGGGGCAGAGAGAGGGAGAGAGAGAATTCCAAGCAGGCTTTGTGCTGTCAGTGCAGAGCCCAATATGGAACTCAAACCCATGAACCGTGATATTGTGACCTGAGCTGAAACTGAGAGTCTGTCACTTAACTGATAAAGCCATCCAGGTACCCCACCATTTCACAGAATTCTTATCAGGACTGAATAGTTGATACAAACAAAAGATACAAATACACCCTTGGCTGATAAATCTATAGATCCGGGTTAGTTCAGCATTACTATGCATCTAACCAAGAATATCTGCTAAGAGCATTTCAGAAAAAAAGATTTCTTCCTCTTAGCAAATATTAGTATATCTACATGAAAACTTAGTTGACAATGAGAATATAGCATTTATGAAAACCTGGTTTCAATTCCACTTGACATTTACCAGTTGTGTGACCTTTATGGGAAAATCCTCTTACCCCTTTCAACTCCAATTTCCTGAATTGTGAAAGGACATAACAGTGACAACTATGATTATCTTTTAATGTTTGGTGTTAATCAAATAATATTTTAATTTCTATTTTAAAATATTTCTTTAGGTTTTATTGAGATGTAATTGGGATATGGTATTATATTTGTTTCAGGTGTACAGAATGATGATTCAACCTTGAAAGTTCTCATCACAAGGAAAAAATTATAACTGTGTGGTAACAGATATTAACTAGACTTACTGTGGTCATCATTCTGCAATAAAACACCATTTTAATATATATATATATAACAGACTTCAAAAAATAAACATCTTAGAGTTGGTGTCTTTAATATAGTGTCTGTCTATGTAGTTCATTGTTTTTGAGTTTGATATTAAGTCTGATAATGACTTTGATATTTTAGTGTTAAAATTCAAATATTTAATTGAGGTCTTTCCTTGCAAAAAAAAGCTTTAATCTTTTTGTTATTTTGTTCTTATATTCAATAATTAATAAAGCTGAACTTGAGCTTTCTATTAAAGCCTACATTTTCATTTAGAAATAACCTAATACATTAGTTTGCTTAAAAATTTACCATATTTTCAATTATTTAACACACTTGTAGGTATATCAGTTCCTATTAAGAATGTTTTGTAGCTAAGAATGTTTGTTATTGTACATAATTCTTTAATTCAAAACTTGACCCAAATTGTTTATTAAATATACATAGTTACCATGAAAAAAATCCTACCTAAAAATTTCATTTTAGTTAACTCTATTTTATTATGTTTCATACTAAGATGAAAAGATGAGGTCAGTGTCTCCCTTGCCTACCTTTGCCATTTTAAATCATCATTCTGCTACACAAAAGAACATCTGATTATTCGAGACATATATTATCCAGTTCTGCCATTTCTTTCTCTACCCTTTGTAATCATCTATGGACCCTTTGTCAATCTTTCTGATTTATTAACAGTTTTGAAACTGGCCTCACAGTCTTCTTAACCTTAATTTCTGCCAGTCTTGGGGGTGACTTCAATATTTATAAGATAATGTAGGCAATATTGTATCTTTGAGTTTCATGTCTGAAATAATTAGTATGTGCTGGCTCTTTCAGGTAGATCTTTAAATCAGCATAATTCTAACTTTCTTTCAACTTTAAGCCACAGTACCAGAGTATGGATTTGAGAATAACTATATTCTACCAATAATCTTTCTGTACCAGTGTATACCAGCAGAGAGAACTCAGAAATAACTCTTATTATTCTAAAATAAATACTACGCTTTATTTCTTTTTGCTGGTATCTCATGGGGTAGAACCAGAGAAAAATGTCAGTTTGAAATTCAGGAATTCTTATTTGTCTGAAAAGTGGAAGTGGAGGACAAAGAAGCAGTTGTAGCCTTGGTATGAAATATTATCTTTTATACAGCTTTCATGAAAGGAGAGTGGTTTTGGCTAGATCTATAGTCTGTCTTAGGGATCAGTATCATTCCTGAAGACCCATTCTGCTTCATGTATTAAACACATTTTTATTGAGCTCTTCTTATTTTCCAGGCCTTGTATGAGCTGTGAATGAAAGAGAAAAGACCCTTGCTCTAAAATAACACACATATAAGTTGGCCCAGGGAAAATCTAAACAAACCAATAATGAATATGGTAACTTTATAGAGGGATCACAAAATAAAACAGGAGTATTGGAGAAAGTAAAAGGAGGGATATTTTGGATAAGAATGGTTAAGGAAAAAAAAAACTTTTGAGAGATTAAAGATTAGAAAATTCCATACACTCGATGTCCAAAAAAAAAAAAATCCATATATTTGAGGATGTGGGAAGAGAATTCTAGGTAGAGGACAATTTAAGTCAATACAGTATTAAATCGATTGTAAGAGAAACAAGAGAAGTGGCTAATGTGACTGGATATTAGTAAATGATGAAAAGAGTCATGTGAAGGCTGGTCGTTCACACAGCAGGTAACAGAGGCTTGGATCAGGGTGGTAGATCAAGAGTTAATGAGAAGAGTTCAGGGAAGGTTACAGAAACTGAGCAGCTTGAATGATGGTGCCACCAGAATTGTTAACGCTAGGGAAAGAAGTTTGGGTGCATAATCAAGACATCCGCTTTGCAGTGTTAGGGACTGAATTGTGCTCCATGCAAATCTGTATGTTGAAGTCCTAACCCCCAGTAACACAGAATATGACTAAGTTATTATGGTGGCTGTTATCGTGGAGCCCTAGTCCGATATGACTGAGTCCTTATACACAGAGAGAACTGCATGTGAACAGAGAAAAGGCCATGGGAGGACATGGTAAGAAGGCACCAGAAGTAAGCCAAGGAGAGAAGCCTCATGAGAAACCAACCCTGCCTGCACCTTGATCTTGGATATTAGTCTCTAGAACTATGAGAAAATAAATTTCTGTGGTTTAAGCCCCCCAGTTTCTGGTAGTTTGTAATGGCATTCATAGGAGACCAATATCAATAGTTTGTATTTGAGATGGACAGTAGACAATGAGTAATGAGACAAAGCAAACTATTGGAGTGAGTCGATGCTAGAGGGAGAAATTCAAACTTTTATCAGCATTTTAATAAATAACTGAAATTATTTAGAGAATGTCTACTAATCTTGGTGTAGTTCTTGTGGATGGGATGGTAAATTATATTAGTCAATTTGCAACTAAGATAAATAATGTATGAAAAACATGTTTTTTTTTTCATTATTTCTGCAATGCCATTGATAGGGTACCATCAACATTATTCTAGAGTTTGAGAATTGATATAAAGGGAAATAGTACAGTTTCACAACTTGGCTTCAATAAGACACAAGTGGAAAGCTATCAACTACTAGCTATCAGTATAGGAATGCTAATTGTTTATAAAATTTAGTAAAATAAAACACAAACAAATTAGGAATTTCTTTTTAGGGAGATGGTAGTCAAGAATGACTTTCCACTTAAGAATCAAGGCAATGGACTTGAAGCAACACTAGAAAAGAGTATCCTGAATGGGTTTCTCAGATGCCTGCTAGTCACTGATGAAAAGAGATGGAAGGTGTGGCTTGTAAAATTGAATGGCAATGCAGAGACTTTCAAACCTGTGCAGGTCTCAGAAAATATTGTAGTCCAATAATTTTCAAATAAGCCAGTGGCCCTCTTGCTATGAGAGAAAATTGGTTGGTTGGGTAAAGGTGAGTGCTATTATCTGTTTGGGAAGACATTATTATTTCCAAAATAAGAGAGTGAGATATTTTTTAAGTATCTCCTTCAACTTCTGAAGTTGAGATAGTCCCAATATGCTGAGGACATAATTTTTTTTCATTTAATATGTACAGATAGAGATAGAGATAGAGATAGAGATAGAGATAGAGATAGAGAGAGGTTGAGACAAAGTTTCCTTTAAGGCAATAATTTGTGTCTACTTAGCATCTCCTACTCTCATCCCCCCCACTGCCAACAGAGCTTAAATTTTCTTTAGCTGGTGTTTCAGGGGGAGACTGATCCTCCTAACTCACCTTAGGGGGGGCCTGATTGGTCTAATGGGAAGTTAATCACCCTTCTTTGGATTTGGTTCACAACTAGGCATGTGACCCATATATAGCCAATAATACATGAGAAAGTCTCCTAAGTGTCTTCTGGAAAATAATTTGCTGTATGAAGAAAAGGTCCTTTTTTTTTCCAGGATTCATTCAAATCTAGATATGATGCCTGGAATTTCACTAAGTACAGAGAATAAAATAAAATTGATAATGACATGGCAAGTAAATGAAAATAATCTGTGTCTTTGATGAGATCATAGAGCCAACTAAATCTGAAACTTGCCCTACCTCAGGACTCTCTGTTATATACAAATATACTTATTTTATAAACCATTTTCAGTTAAGGTTTCTATTACTTATGATGAAACCATCCTATTTGATACATGGGAGAGAATTACATTGTTAACTGACAAATTAAAAGAACTTGAAGGAATGCTACTTTTCTGACAAATATTTTAACATGATAAAACTAAAATGCTTCATCTTTGCTCATGGACCTGAAGCCATCTCCTCCATGTAAATCAAATAGAGCTTCAGCAAATTTTGATGTATTGGTTGAACCTCTGGACACTATTCAATACCATAAGACATAGGATTGAGTTGGGAAGAAAACTCTCTTCCCAAGAGAGTCAATAACACTCTTCTAAGGGAAAGAAACTAGTGAGAGTATCACAGAGAAAGACTTGGAATGGAGTTTATCTATGGGATGGAGACAAGAACTTGACCCTGAGGGCAGATGGACGAGGTTAGGAGCAAAGGAAACCTTGCTCTGGAAATTCCCAATGAGTGCAAGCATGCATTGAGGATCTTCTCCTAAAAATGTTCAAAGAGAAGTTCAGGTTAGTAAGAAATTTCATCTTTGTTGTTTCTCAAGCGTTAGTATTTTGTTCTGAGTTGTTCATATTTTGGCTATGCAATCTGGTGTGTTATTTTGTGGAGGCTAAAGAGACAAGATGCCCAGGGTAAGGGCATCTCCCACACATTAAAACTCTTCCAGAGTCCTACAGAGATGAGATTCGTCCCACAAGAACTAGGGCTCGGCTTGCCAGGTTGGTTAATGATATCAGGGGAAAGAGACTCAAAATCCTAGAAAAAAGTTCCAAAAGGAACATGTAAAAGAAAAGAAATAAAGAGACTCCATAAACTTCTTGTCTGTATAGCAATCAGAAAGTAATTCCTAGCAGACAGTAATACTTGTCAGAATATTTAGAAACATGACAAAGTTCTAGTCTCAGTGTTCATTTATGCTATGCGAGATAAATTGTCTGTTCTTATGTTAGTTCTAGTTTTGAACTGGAGAGAAATGAATACAAGAAGAAGCAATGTGTGATATTCAATAAGATGGTTTTTTTCTCTCCTTTTTTTCCCCCACTCCCTGCCCTTGGTGTTAAATTGTGAAACTCAATAATTGTTTTATGTGGTTATCATTCTTCTTGAAGAAACTATGTTATCTTAGAGACCAATGACTAATGTGTATACCAAGTCTGTTTTGTGAAATTAGGGAATATTAGATAATAAGACATATGTTTCAGGAGTATAATCAAAAGCATAAAAGGAAATTTCATAGGAACCCAAAATTGCCTTTTAACAAAAGAGTCTGAGGAGAAGACTGGTATTCTTTTGACCCACTTAAAACTGAGAGATAACTCTCACTGGAAAATGATAAAAGGTAAAATCATAGCATTTGAGAAGCAACAGTAACAAAAAAGATGATATTAATTTTTAAAAAAAATCTTTAGATAAAAATAGAAATTAGGGGGGCGCCTGGGTGGCACAGTCGGTTAAGCGTCCGACTTCAGCCAGGTCACGATCTCACGGTCCGTGAGTTCGAGCCCCACGTCGGGCTCTGGGCTGATGGCTCGGAGCCTGGAGCCTGTTTCCGATTCTGTGTCTCCCTCTCTCTCTGCCCCTCGCCCGTTCATGCTCTCTCTCTGTCCCAAAAATAAATAAACATTGAAAAAAAAATTTAAAAAAAAAATAGAAATTAGGTTAGGGAGGAGGAAATGATTTGGTAATTGGATAAAATTAAAGTTATAATGTAGTTTCAATAAGCATTCTCATATTGTAACTTATTTAAAATAAGTGGCAAGTAGCTATCTTTTCAGAGTGAAACAAGTCTAGATAACCGATTCCCTATCTTTCTGACTTGAAAGATGGCTTAAAAAGTGGATACATTAAAAGCGGGTTCATTATCTCCAGAATTAGGCAGGATGTAGATACCTGACATGTCTTGTCAAACTTTTCCTTTTACGGATGAAGAAACATAGGCTCAGGAAACCTAAAACATTTGCAAACTAAACATGGGACTCCCAACTCCTGGGTACTTTACATCGATCCCCTTGTTTTCAATGCCAGCTCATCTTTGAACTACCCAATCTAAAAGAGGATTTTCCTTTACCTGTAAATACCTTTTCTTGGTAGGGCACCTGGGTGGTTCAGTCTGTTAAGCATCCGACTCTAGATTTCGAATCTGGTCATGATCTCACTGTTCATGAGGTAGAGCCCTGTGTTGAGCTCTGCACTGACAGTGTGGAGCCTGCTTAGGATTCTCTGTCTCCCTCTCTCTGCCTCTCTCTTTCTCTCTCTCTCTCAAAAATAAACAAATAAACATTGAAAGAAGACTTTAAAATCGTTTTGGTTAAGGTTTCCCAAATAAAAATACCGAGACAAATGTTAGACTGGCATCAGCTTGTACCACCACATAGAGAGACAGCATGGGCATGAATATAATAATCTATGGCATGCTAAATGGAATGTACACTTCAGTTCTCTTGGGACCTTTCAGTTTGTCGGCATAATTCCCATTTATTAACTTAAAGGCTATGAACTTATTGAAATATACCTTTACTGTTTCCCCAGGGGTCCTTCACGGAGCAGCAGTATATATCAAATCATTTTCTTTGGAGACACTTTATTGGTTTCGTACAGTTACCATAACAAATTACTACAAACTGGGTGACTTAAAACAACAGAAAATTATTCTCTCACAGCTCTGGAAGTTCAAAGTCCAAAATCAAGATTCAACAGGGTTGGTTCCTCCTTGGGGGCTCAGAGCCAGTATCTGCTCCAAGGCTCCTAGCTTCTGTTAGTTGTTTGCAACCTTGGTGTTCCTTTACTTGTAAATGCATTCACTCCAATCTCTGCCTCTGTTTCACACAACATTCTCTTCTCTGTGTGCTTATGTCTCTTCTCTTCTAAAGATGCCAGTTCAATTGGGTTAGAATGCATGCTAATCAAGTATGACCTCATCTTAACTTGATTACATCCACTAAAACCCTGTTTCCAAATGATCACATTCATAAACATGGGTTTAGTCTCAATATCTCTTTTTGAGGAACACAATTCACCCTTTAACAGATACTGGTATATTTACTCTGGCTCCCGTTAGAGGTTTCAGAATGAAATATTTCTTCTTTATATTATTCAAGGTTTCATACAATATCTATGAAAAGTGCACATTAAAGTTGTATTAGCTACTGCCTATATTCATCCACTGAATGCTGATCACCAGTAACTTGATTGCTTGATTAACCAAAATCAGCTGATATTCTGGTGAGTATAATATCACAAAGGGATACAATGGGCAGGTCTTCCTGGGGAGAGAAGAGAAGGGAGATATAAAAATAAAAATGAAGCATCTAGGGGGCGCCCAGGTGATTCAGTCCGTTGAGTGTCCAACTTCGGCTCAGGTCATGATCTCCCAGTTTGGGAGTTCGAGCCCCGTGTCAGGCTCTGTGCTGACAGCTCAGAGCCTGGATCCTGCTTCAGATTCTGTGTCTCCCTCTCTCTCTGCCCCTCTGCTCGTGCTCTGTCTCTCTCTGTCTCTCAATAATAAATAAACGTTAAAAAATGTTTTTAAAATGAAGCATCTAAGACAACTCTCAATTTCATAATTTGGATATTATTGCATGCGCAGAACCTTAGAAACACAGTTTCTCGTCTCCATAGGGCATTTTAGAAAAAGATATTTATTAAAGAAGGAGAAGGAGAAGGAGAAGAAGAGATAAAAAAAGAAAAGGATGTTTATTTACCTCACACTTTATTTTATTTTTTTACTGCTTATTTATTTATTTGAGACAGAAAGTAGGGGGGTGCGGAGAGAATCCCAAGCAGCCTCCATGCTTAGCACACAGCCTGACTCAGGGCTGGAACTCACGACTGTGAGATCACAACCTGAGCCGGTATCAGGAGTCCCAGGCTTAACCAACTGTGCCACCCAGGATCCCCTCTCATATTTTAAAACTGATACTAGATCTGTTACATACATGCAATCAGCTATGTGATAGGAAATATAAACAGTATGTTACACTAGAAACTAAATTTCTTAAATCTAACTTTAAGTATTATCATCTTGAGGAACTATGAGTGAAGAAAGTCTGTCAAGTGGAATGCTGCAAAAGACAACTGCAAAGGAAATTACAGTATTTTTATGTGACTTGAATTATTGAACCTATACAGAAGGCATATTTATACAATAGAATCTATGATTCAAAGATGTTTTTAAATAATAAATACTGATAAGTCTTCAAATCTGAATTTTAAAGTTCAGCTTTCAAACATTTATTTTAGGAACTATTTTTAAAGTCATAGTAAAGAGATTGCTGCCTTCACAGCACTCATAAAATCATAGAGACTTAAGAATGTAAGGTGATATTTAAGTAGAGAAAATTAGCATCCTTGAGATGTCTTAAATCTGACATCTAGAAATCTGCATTCAAATAGAAGATTAACGTGGCCCAGCTAAGCCTATGTGCTGTGGACTGGCTGGGAATGCTGATAAATAAAGTGCATTTTGAGGCAAGATAATTTTTTTGTCCTTTCAGCTTGTCAGAGATTAACGACTACAGGCTTTTGTTTAGAATCTTTTATTCTAACTTCTTTCATTGGGAACTCTTGACTAGAATTGCTTATGTTTATATAAATGAATCTGGATCTCTTATTTCACAAAAAAATACAGTAGATTAAGAAAAATATCTTATTTTCTTCATTTACTTAGAATTATGGTAATGAAAAAATATATAGCTACTTATGTACAGTTAGGTTATTAATTTGTGCTGCATAAGTACCCATTTATGTTTGAGATTATATAAATCTGAATATATTCTGTTATATCACATTTTGTATGGTGGAAAAACTGCAGGCTTTTTTTGTTATGATAGGTTTAGTTCTGCCATACAATGTTTACTTGGAAATAGCAATTTGGATGTTTTCTTGTTAATAGCTGGACTTACGGTTTTAAAGCCTTTTTTTAAAGCGTTGTAGTACCTACTGGTTTCCATAGCTTATTATTTTTATTGGTATTGTATTATACTTCTCCATTTTTAGTTTTCCTACTACCACTCATTTTAAAATTATTGTTATATTTTCTAATTTATTCATGTCTTCCATATTGGAATTTTATTATTTTTATTCCCTCTATAGTATCAAATACACATTTTAAAATCTATCTTACTAATATTAGATCTCAGAGTCTGGGTACTAACGCCAAACAAATCTCCAAAATGATTTAGGTAGAGGCTTATGATTGCAAAGAAACAAATATTATTATTATTATTATTTACTTTAAGTTATCCTGCTTTGTTAGGTTTTATTTATTTATATCTAAACATTTTGCATTTTCATCGGATATTCTATATATAGAAAGTTTACTTTCTCTCAAAGTATTTAATTTATTGAAAACAGCAAACAACTGCAGTTCTGTCTTGCACTATATAAATGCAGACATTACTAGCATTTTCATAGGTAGCTACCGAAATACTAAACACTTCCAAATGCTGAAGTACAAAAGAACGCATTTGCAAATTCTCTATTATATCATATGATGAGGAAACTGGGGTTTGGGGGCGGGGAGACTCTGGAAAACATGCTTAATATTTCTGGGAAATATTCTTGCATTTCATCTAGAAAATGTTCTTTCCTACAGTGATTTTAGATGTGACAAAGAAGCTAGTTCATTTTGGAGAATGGAACTGTTTTAATCTACCAGCACAAGTGGAGGTTTTATATCTTAAAAACTTCATGTGCCCATGCAAGGTCCCTTCTTCTAACACACACAAATGTATGTATGTACACACAGTCATACACCAGCAGGTTTTGTCTCACCTTTTTGGGGATGTTTTGCTTCACCTTTGGTTAGCAAAGTGTACCTACGACAGTCGTATGTTTCGTCCATCAATGTTACGTGAGAAAAAATGAAATAGTCACAAGTAAGTCACAAGTGAGACACAGCAAGGAATACGCACATGGGATAATACAATATTATTCCAAGCAGAGTTTCTACTCCTGAGCTTCAGAGGGCATTGGTGATGTCAGTGTTGGGCATCAGTCGTATCTGACAATGTTTGGTGACCTGATAGGGAAGATCTGTCGCAGTTAATTAAGATAAGGAACCCGAGAGCTTCCTGGAGAAAATTTTGCTAATAAATTTATACATGGTCAAGAACAATATTATTCCCTTATGGAAAGGTGATTTGGGGTGATTGAGAATGCAGCATTCTGGATGTCCCACTAGAATTTTTCATCCAATTCAGAATCCCGTCGTCTTTCTATCCAGCACATCTGAGACTTACAGAGGGGTTGTTCAAAAGGTATATGTGAAACTACAATAGTTTTCTTTTTCCCAAAAGCTCTGTGTTTTGGTATGGATGTAATTGCAACAAAATATAATAGAATACAATTGCTTGACTTCTAAAAGAAACATAACATACCTTTATACCTTATACATTTTTTTTAGTTTTTATTTTTCAAATATGAATTTATTGTCAAATTGGTTTCCATACAACACCCAGTGCTCATCCCAAAAGGTACCCTCCTCAATACCCATCACCCACCCTCCATTCCCTCCCACCCCCCATCAACCCTCAATGTGTTCTCAGTTTTTAAGAGTCTCTTATGTTTTGGCTCCCTCCCTCTCTAACCTCTTTTTTTTTTTTTCCCTTCCCCTCCCCCATGGACTTCTGTTAAGTTTCTCAGGATCCACAAAAGAGTGAAAACATGTGGTATCCGTCTTTCACTGTATGACTTAGTTCACTTAGCATAACACTCTCCAGTTCCATCCATGTTGCTACAAAGGGCCATATTTCATTCTTTCTCATTGCCACGTAGTATTCCATTGTGTATATAAACCACAATGTGGAGGTTCCTCAAAAAATTAAAAATAGATCTACCCTATGACCCAGCGATAGCACTGCTAGGAATTTACCCAAGGGATACACCTTCTACATTTTAATGCTTCATGGGCTTAACTACTCTATGGCATTACATTTCCAACAGGAGATTCAGGGTGACAGTGGTCCCAGTGAAGTGCCAGGGCCTGATGAAATGCAAAACCACCACCACCACCACCACCACAACAACAACAACAAAAAAACCACTACCAGTAGAAGCAGAAGTGTGCCTAAGAGGAACAAGAATTTATATAGGCATGTTATCTGTAGTACATTACAGTGCCCCCAAAGGACGAGTGTTAATAAACAAAGAGGAAAAATTGTAGATGCCTCGTGGTAACTAAACCTGAAAGTTTTCATTAATGGGATCATGTGAGACATCTTCAAGAAACATGGGAAGGACATTTCTGGAAGCTAGTATTCATTGTACATAGGAGCAAGAGTCAGAGAAAAGTGGGAAGAGAAATATATAGTTAAATGGCAAGTGATTGATAGGTGATAGATGATAGATGGATACTTAGACAAAGACAGGTAAACTCAGTTTGGATATTATGGTAAGGCTAGTGGGAAAGAAAAGGAAAGAAATCTATATTGTCTAGCTTATATACTATTCTGTAACACTGAGTAATTTTAAGAATAAGCTTAGAAGTTTTATGACGTCTATGGAATATGTGGTTGTTGCTGATTTTCTTATGTCCATTTATATGCATATGTAAAAATATGTACTATAAAATGTAAAAGAATTGACCAAACTCTCTTCTGTGTCAATTTCCACTTTGTGAAATCAATATAAGCATCTTAAACCTCAAAGAGCTACACAATCTTTTCGAGGTTGAGATGTGAATAATGTTGAGGAAATATTAACCCCACAGCTAGACATGCTTTGGTCCTCATGCACCAAGCTTTTCCTAGAGGATGCTGTCACATAGTCAGTATACCTGTGCATGCCTATGAAGGTGAGGTAAGGAGGAGGCTCAGGAGGAAGAGGCAGATCTATCCAGGCTGTGAGTTGGTCATATAATTTTAACTTGACTATAATCTTGTTGGAATAGTTTTGCCTAAGATCTGGGATTAAAGAAAGAAAGATCTCTGCTAATATGCAAAACACACTGAAGAACTTTGCCTCAAATTATCCCACCAGAAAGTGTCAGAGCACAGGTTTGAAAGTAGGACCTTGTTCTATTTCTATGTTTTAGATATTGAGTTTATATGTGAATGCTTTTATCTATACTACAAATATGATTAAACAGATAAGATAAACAAAAACCTAATTAAAGTCCTCCAACAAATTATTTGTCTCTAGATAAAACTAAATGTGTAAAACATAGACCTCAGCTAACTTTCTAGAGGTATGTGAAAGTATGCCATACAGCTTTCTGAATATATTTATTGATCACCTCCAGGTATTTGAACATCCTGTGTCATTTGACTGAAATTACTTTCTTACTTTGACCTTGAAAAGTATTTTTCAGAACTGTGCTCAAAATATATGCTCATTTGGAAGATGTACTTGGAATCTTTAGTCATACTTAAGTGCTTCCTCTTATGTGTTCCTGAGGCACCTTCTTTATTCTACCTATATTACAGCTTACATTAGTTTGATAGAAGTTTGGCAAATTTTTTTCTTCATTTGAAAGAAAATATTATTGAAAAATAGAAGATGACACATTATCGGCATAGTATATTAAATTAACACAAATGATGTTTAGTAGAGCTAAGTCTAAAGAAAATAACTTGTACCTGCAGTAAAGCATTGGTGAATTAAATGAGTAAATGTAAAATATTTAAGTCTATAAGATATAAAATCTTGTAGTTATGCTATCATTTCCAGCTTTAGCTGATTTATTCTTTTTTAATTAATCAACCCTATTGATTTGGATAAGAAGTCATCCATTGTGTTTAGTAAAAGTTTATATAATTAAAATTAAGCTATTGAAGTGCTTGGGGTCAGTGCATTGATGGGAAGAAGTGTAGGTATTTAAACAGATTCATTATAGAACATTGGGAATATGGTCATAATATATTATATTTTGATAGTGAGGTGAAAGTATAAAAATAAATGTCTTGAGACTGTCTACATTCAAACAGGGTTAATTCCAGTGGGGCTGAAATATTCTACAAACTCTTTATCTACCTTCATTCTGAAAAAATACTAGTAAAACAATGTTGTTGTTATTAATTGATTCCCCAGATACCTTGAAATTAGGAAGGAGATCCTCACTGACTGATAATTATTCCACTATGCCTTTTATTATAAATGAATTTTGGTATTCTGGTTAAGGTATAACTTTCTATAAATTTGTTTCAAATTCGTATGACATATAAATCATATGAAATGTGTTTTAAAGCTATGGTCATTTATTCATAACCTGATACATTTGATTGCTTGACAATAAAACCTTAGTATCTCTCATTAACAAGAAAACAGGGGCTCCTGGGTGGCTCGGACTGTTAAGCATCCAACTTCGGCTCAGGTCATGATCTCAAGGTTTGTGAGTTTGAGCCCCGCATCGGGCTCTGTACTGACAGCTCAGAGCCTGGAGCCTGCTTCAGTTTCTATGTCTCGCCTTCTTTCTGCCTCTCCCCTGCTCACGCTCTGTGTCTCTCTGTCTCTCAATAATATATACATGTTAAAAAATGTAAAAAAAAAAAAAAAAAAAAAGGAAGAAGAGGAAAACATCTTGTGATGCCTGGAATGAACAGCTGGATACTCACTTTCTGTTTTCAGTCCATAATCACAAAAACACTAATCATATACTAGACATGAAAGTGATTAATGTAATTATGTATCAGTTATGCACATGCATGGCTGTGAAATACATTAATGCATATTTCTTTGATATACTCATGATTCTATACAGATGAAACTCCTTGTGCTGGGAAACAGGCAAGACCATAGTCTAACATCTTTAAGTTTCACTTTATCAAAAGGCGTTTTATAGGTAGTGGAGAATTTAACACATGCAATAAAACTGCACAGGGAAGAATTCCTTTCAAGGGCAAACCTCTCTTACACATTTTATGGTTGAAATTGGAGACCGCCTATGAATTTAAGCTTTGATTTGAAATCCGATATCGGAGAATGATTCTGGGCATATTTGAAAGTCTAATTCCTTGTATATATTCAGTGATTCTTCTAATGCTGTTCAAAACTCTCTGGGCTAATGTTAACCTTGATAATGTCCTTAAAAGTTGGTTATTGCATCATTTTCTGATAACTTATACATTTGACACCAAAGTACACAACCAAGAACAGAATAATATATTTTGCAATATATAACTATAAAGATTTTACGTGTGTGAGTATAAAGAGTATAATTTTTACAACTGGTACAAAGTGACTACTTAAGGTTTGACGTTAGACTTGGCTTGAGAGTGAGGTTTTATCTTGTTTAATTTCTTCATAAATAGAGAATATACTTCATTCACTAAGAATTTCACTAAGCAACACTGTTGTTTGTATTGAACTAAACCTCTTGAGGTTCACTCTTTCTTGGAAATTTGAAACTTTGAAACCATCTTGGAAAAATATCTTCCTAAAAATACATTTCAGATCATGGAACTTATTACTTACTTAAAAAAACGGAAGACTATTTTATCCTTCAAAATAAATGCACCTATTAATTTATAATATTTATTCTTTTTCTCCCTTGATTTTTAGAATCTCATAATAAAATATAGAGCTCTGTTCTTTATCTAACTCTTCCCTCACTACGGACCCCAAGTTAGACCACAGTTTCTAGAATCAATAAATTTATGTGTTTGGCATAGTAAAACTAAATTATTTTGACTTAATGGAGGAGAAAAATAGAAACAACTTTCAAGTTCAATTTTCTTAGATTAGTAGTCAATTAGATAACTAATTTTCATTAGGATTGAGGTTAAATAACTAGCTTCTATGAAATTTTTTCACAAAGCCAATTTAATTTCTAAAACCAGGCCATTTATAAATGATATGAACAATGTTATTGTTTCAATGATATTGAAAAAGCAACCACGATGATAGTATTAGCCAACACTTATAATCACTAGGTACCAGACACTCTTCTAAGACACTTACATGTATCAATTCATTTAATTCACTACATTACTATAACCAGGATGATAGTATTATTCCCACTTTAGAGGTGATGAAGTTGTCACATGGCCTAGAATCTTGTCCAACGTCTAGTGTGTAGAAGAATCAGTAATCAAATGAAAGCAGTCCAGTGCCACAGCTGGCTATGATTTCTTTGAGGGTTAACAAGGAAAAGTTTCAATATAGACAAACACAGAATGAACTTCTTAAAGATACACTAACTTCTAAATTCTTCACATTTCTATAATGGGCTATTTTTGTAAAATTTGCCCAAAGCAATTTTTCCTTTCTTCCCAAGGGAGCACATGTAAATATTTCCAACTTCTATTTCAATAAAGTCAATGTCCCCCCCTTTTTTTTGAAGTAGATAGGTAATAAATCATAAATTATAAATAATGTTTCAGTTTCTTTTATCTTCTTTTCATCTAAAAATTCTTGCCCTACATTTTTCCATCATAGATACAACTCTTGAATTTTTAGGTTGTCTGTAGCTCACTGAGTAAAAATGTGTGTGACTGGCACTTAGAGCTAACTAAAGTACTGCTAGATAAAGCAGAATATAATAGTTTAAGATAAGATTGAAAGATAAATTTCAAGAGTATGAAAGAAAGGAGAAGAGGGAAAGGATAGCATAATGGGGAACAAATGATACAAATTAAAAAATAAAAAGCATAAAGGAAGAAATCTGTGTTCTTTCTGGACATCATTTTGGCCAAGAATCATATTATCATAGCATAAGGGAAGCAGGATATATTATATCCATAAATGGGTGAAAATGTCCATAATCTGTGAGGATGTGATCTTTTTGGAAATTTAGAGTCAAATGGATAAAAACAAGGCAAAATGTCTCTGATAAGTTGACATATACAGATTGATTAATTAATTCAGTTGCTTGGAAGACATGTAAGTGAAAGTGGTATGAAAATATTTTGATAAATCTTACTAAAGTACTCTTAGAAATCACAAACGACCTTCCAAAATACTGTGCTTAAAATGTCACTTCTATCCAAGACTCAATTGAGTTGCAAAGGGTCATAAATATTGTTTTGGCTACATGCGAATGTATAAATGCCACATCTTTTCTTTCCTGATAATTCCTTCTTCTTCAAAGTTCTCCTAAGTTTGTTAAAAATAGCATATTAGTTCTTATAAGTAACTTACATTCTTATAACTTATAGTGCTATTTCCTGCTTTATATGTCTACCCTACATTCCATCTATTTTAAAGGACAAATTCAAATTCAGATTTCTTTGTGAATCATGCCACATCCATAATTTACTCACAAACTCTTGTTCAGTTTATTATTTACTTAAATCAAATTACAAAATCTTCATGTCCATTCCGCATATTTTTCCCCATGGTTTTTGGCATCCAGAACATGATAGACACTAAACAAAAGTGTGTTAACTTAAATCTCAACAATTCTGCCTACAGTAAAAACTACCAAAAAGGCTTATGATAATCTTGTTGTAAACTTGCATTTTTGTCTTTGAAGGGTAGTTATAAATTAAGAAAAAATAAGTTTATTTCTCAGATTAATTTGAAAGGGAAATGGAATATTTTCTTTTTTTTGAAATGGAATATTTTGAATGTAAAATTAGTAGTGACTGATAAACACTCTTCTAATTTCCAATCAATATACCAAAGAGTTCCACTGAAACATTAAAAAATTAGGGGCGCCTGGGTGGCGCAGTTGGTTAAGCGTCCGACTTCAGCCAGGTCACGATCTCGCGGTCCGTGAGTTCGAGCCCCGCGTCAGGCTCTGGGCTGATGGCTCAGAGCCTGGAGCCTGTTTCTGATTCTGTGTCTCCCTCTCTCTCTGCCCCTCCCCCGTTCATGCTCTGTCTCTCTCTATCCCAACAATAAATAAACGTTGAAAAAAAATTTTTTTTAAAAAAGAAAAAAAAAGAAACATTAAAAAATTAGCAACATTGTACAGAGAAATTAAAAAAATACCAACATGGTGCCTGAGTGGCCCTGTCGATTAAGCGCCCAACTCTTGATTTCAGATTAGGTCATGATCTGACAGTTGGTGAGTTCAAGCCCCACATCAGGCTCTGCGTTGATGGCGCAGAGCCTGCTTGGAATTCTGTCTCTCCTTCTCTCTGCCCCTCCTCTCTCTCTCTCTCTCAAAATAAATAAATAAACTTTAAAAAATATCGACATGAATGATGAGATTTTGATTGAGAGAAATTGAAATAAAAAACACATTCATGGATTATTCTCTGACAAAATAAAATTTAGGAGTAACTACAAATTACATTTCAAAATCACTGCTGTTGATTATTAAATTCTTTAGGGATACCCCTCCTCCAATATATCAACTGTTAATACCTCTACCAGTAAGGAAAATCCCCTACATTTTACAGAGCTAGAGTTAGGAAAGATTAATATAACTTGGTAGGAAAATCTAGGATTTGAACTCTTCCATGAACTATTAATTGATTAAAATCTTTTTTTTTATTTTGCTATAGCTTACGCAAATCCAACTCTCCAACTTCAAAATATTTTTTTCTACTGTTTATTTATTTTGGGGAGATAGAGAGACAGAGTGGGGGAGGGTCATAAAGAGAGGGAGGCACAGAATCTGAAGCAGGCTCCAGGCTCTGAGCTATCAGCACAGAGCCCGACGTGGGACTCGAACCAACAAAGGGCAGGATCATGACCTGGGCCTAAGTCAGACACTCAACTGACTGAGCCACCCAGGCGCCCCTCAACTCTCCAACTTCAGATTCGACAACATTTTCATGTATTCCTAGACACCCCTTTCTGGTTATTGATATAACAAGGTCATTATAAATCCTGATCTCGACTGCCATGTTGACCTATAATATCGATCTTCTGATTTCTCCATAGACTGTTCCATTAGCAAGGATGGTACAGGGTTATCATTACTGTATAATGCTCATGGGGAATTACATAGCCATATGTTTACCCACTAGAGATGGTGGCCACCATATATCTCTCATTCCACTGTTAATCATCTTGAACTGGATTCTCTTCACTACCACTGGATAGTATCTCTGCAAGTTTCCAGAGCTTTTAAAATAAATGTGGAATATAAGAACAGTTTCCAATTTAGGTATTAGTTCCCAGAGCTTTTATTTTTTTAATTATTTTTTAAAGTTTTATTTAAAAAATATTTGGGGCACCTGGGTGGCGCAGTTGGTTAAGCGTCCGACTTCAGCCAGGTCACGATCTCGCGGTCCGTGAGTTCGAGCCCCGCGTCAGGCTCTGGGCTGATGGCTCAGAGCCTGGAGCCTGTTTCTGATTCTGTGTCTCCCTCTCTCTCTGCCCCTCCCCCGTTCATGCTCTGTCTCTCTCTGTCCCAAAACTAAATAAACGTTGAAAAAAAAATTAAAAAAAATATTTTTAAGTCTATGTATTTACTTTTGAAAGACAGAGAGAGTGAAGAAGGGGCAAAGAGAGAGAGGGAGAGATAGAATCCCAAGCAGGCTCTGCACTGTCAGCGTGGAGTCTGATGTGGGGCTTGAACTCACAAACTGTGAGATCATGTCCTAAGCCAAAACCAAGAGTCGGATGCTTAACTGACTGAGACACCCAGGCACCCCAGAGCTCTTAAAATTAATGTGGAATATAAGATCAGTCTCCAATTTAGGTATTAAAATTTTTACTTCAATCTAAATATAAAGTTTAGTCTCACAATATAAAGATTTCCCCCTTATGCTAGTTTGATACTGGTATTTTACAGCAGGAATGGGGTAAGAAAATGTCTGTTGCTTGCTTCTTCTCAATGGAGACTCTAATCTGGCATGTTGCTCTGTGTGTGATAGGTAAGCAAATATTGGTTATTTATCATAGGAACACTTAAATGCTGGCTACAGAATATATGAGAGTGGAAAAAAAAAAAGCTTTAGAAAAAGTATTGTTGCCTCCCAAAGAAATCAAATTAGCTCATCTTCTACAATGAAATACCTGAGATGGATGGTCTGTCCATATGTATAAATTTACTAGTCTAATCTGATGTACAATGTCAAGTAAAACTATATGCCTTGTACACTTTAAACTTCTGCAGTGTTACATGTCTATAATGCTGGGGAGAAAACAGTATGTCCCAGAAGACATGGTTTCTGGGACATATTTATTTTGGGTTCCAACTCTACTTGATGGCCAAAGAACTTCTAAGCCTAGTAGAAAAGTAAGAGACCATGGAATAGGCTAAATAACTTAGAATAACACAGGGGACTCAGACAACTATAGTGGAAAAACAGATGTGATCTCACAGAAATGAAGAAGGCAATATTGATAAGGCTCAAGGAATAGGGAGGGTGCATCTGAAAAAAGTGGAGAAGCATAGCAGCAACAGGGAAGGATTCTGTTCTATCAGCTGCCGATACTCTAAAAATGTTCCCATTTTTGAACGGAAATTTCAGACAGACACTGTAGGCAATAGGAGGTCAAGTAATGTTCTATAATGATTCCTAAAATGTGCTTTTGATCTTTGGGGACCTGCAAGTTTGCAAGGCCTGAAGAAACACAGGTTTTAAGAATAATTTCTGTATGCTACCTCTCCCAATCTTTTGTTATCTTCTTCAGTTTTTCATCTTGTTTTAAATACACAAAAACAATCAAAAACACCCTGTTCAGTATCAAAATAATTACAAAACAGAAAAGCAAGTTTGGGGGATAATTTTACTAATTTACTTTTCAGCACATTTTGAATATATTATAGTCATGACATATATGAAATTGTATATGCTTTTCTGCTTAGTTTTATATAATAAGAAGTTATCTGTATTAATAAATACATTTTCTGATATTCATGGACATAAACTATCCTTTTTTGAGTTATTCTTCTGAAGGTTTTACTTTGTTGTGTGCTTATTATTTGTTTTTCTTTTCCTAGTTTTTGTATAATTTATTTATAATGTCTGTATGATAAGACTACGAAGACAACATACTTCTCAGTCTATTTCTGTGAGGTAATTTCTTAGAAGTAGAATTTCTGAGTCAGGAAAATGAACTTTTAGAGTTGGGTTAAACTTGGGAAATTTTTTTTTAGTCAAAGCTCTGCCAACCTATTCTTACGTTTGGATGATAAAAGAGTAGATTTTTTTTCTTTTTTTTTTTTCTTTTTTTTTTTTTTTGCTTTAAACCCATATAAGCCAGCCTTTTATGTATAGGTTCTTATGATTTTTAACAACTTTATTTACTATGAAGGAAATGAAGGCTTTGAAAGTGGTTTGAATTTGCCTGTATTTGTCAGTCATTTGAATTCTTCCTTATTGAAGTATATATGTACATTACTGCCCATTTGTATACTTAAGAATATCCTTTTGTTATACAATAAATAATTTCTTTTAAAAATAGAATCTCATTTGGACACTACCCCCTTTTTAGAGGCATGTGCTAATAATCAGAACATTTGTAATAATATTAAAAATTATGAACATTAATCTATAACCATGAAAAATTTGTATTTTTAAATGCTTTTTGGCATAAGTGCTCTACAATTTACATAATGCTGAAAACTTTTCTATCATTCGCAAATATATTTTGAAGATCTATGCGTGTTGACTGATGTAGTTTTAGTTTTTAACTTTCAAATGTATTTATTATATGACTATGCCACATTTTATACTCTCCCATATTTCGCCAACTAAAAACAATGCTAAAATGAATTTTAACATACATGTTCACATTAAGATTCCTATTGCTATATATAAAATACCTTTTTAAATATAAGTTTGTATTGATATATATAAAATATCTTTTTAAAATAAGTTTGTCAATAATTCATTTTTTAATTTTCTCTAAAACTTTTGGGTGAAATCATGTTTTTGATATACAGTAAAAAACAATTCAGACTTTTATATTGCCTCTTATCAGAATCTTTCCTGTTGGTAAGTAAATATAAGAAGTCAAATTATTTATCTTGGGGGAGCTGATATGATGTGGATACAAATAGTCTCTGATGTTCTGTCTGATGCATCCAAAAAAAGAGATATTTATGTTAATTTGTCTGGGCAACTTCCCCTCAAATTACTGATTGGGTAGACATTACCAATATTTGCCTCCTGACTCTCAGACTTCGTTGTTTTTTTTTCTACTTTCTCTCATTTTATTGATATAGAGCTTCCTTTTATTTATTCCATTAACTAATTTACAAACCCAGGTCCTGATCTAATCTATGACTTATTATATGTCTTTTTATGAAGGAGAAACAAACTGGTGGCACAACTTTTTCTGGTCACAGTTATCCATTTTGTTATGGTTGCTTTTCATTTGTTTGTTCTGATCCTCATAGTCGTCTTCCTTTAAGTGACAACACCTGGGTGGCTCAGTTGGTTAAGCATCTGACTTTGGCTCAGGACATGATCTCATGGCTCCTGAGTTTGAGTCCTATGTTGGGCTCTGTGCTGAGAGCATAGAGCCTGGAGCCTGCTTAGGATTCTGTGTCTCCCTCTGTCTCCACCTCTTCCCTGCTCTCGCTCAGCCTCTCTTTCGAAAATAAACATTATTATCATTATTATTATTATTATTATTATTATTTTAGTTAAAACATCAATGCCTTTAGTGAGGACTTGTACTGTATTCTCTCTCAGTCCCCTTGACTCCCTCATGTTTTATGTTTGAGTCAATTAATTCATGTTACCTGCTTGTTTTCTATATGTAGGTGAATATTTAGCCCTTTTGATAAGTTGAATTTTCTTCTCTATGGATTATTCCATTATCAGCTCATCTTTTATTTCCCCTTTTCCATAGTAACCAAGACTAAAAATATAACCACTGCCCAGTGAGCTCAGATGAAAAAGTTATCTTATCGCAGCTTCCTGCCAAGCTTTAACCAGAACTCATTCCAAAATTGTTTCTCTCCTTTGACTGTTATTGTTGATTGTAGTTTCATATTAATCATTAGTTTTAAGTTATCTATGATTTTAATTCTGCTCCCATTACCATTACCATTATTTTATTTCACTATAGTTACACATATCTCCTACTTTGGGCATCAAAAACAATGTGCTTCAGCATTTCTTTCTCTGTTATTTTAAATTTATTAATAATTTCAGAATATTAAATTTCCTAGGAAGTCAGTAGTGTTTTTGTAACTAAAAATCTGTTCAGAGTATATTTCTTCAACATTGTCTTATTCTCATTTATATCAACAGTTCTATTGTTGGAGTGCTACATCATCTCTATGTTGGAAATGCCCACAGCATTGTCCTGTGACCCTATCTTTCACAAAAGTGTGAAAGCTAAATCTTTCTTTCCCCAAAATGGAAAACCAGACTACTACACTTAATGCCACCTTAAATTTTTTGCACCTGGGTGACGCCTGGGTCACTCGGTTGAGTGTCTGACTTCGGCTCAGGTCACGATCTCATGGTTCATGGGTTCCAACCCCGTGTTGTGTTTGTGCTGACAGCACCCAGTTTGCTTTGGATTCTCTATCTCTTTCTCCCTCTGCCTCTCCCCCACTGGTGCTCTCTCCCTCAAAAATAAAGAAACATTAATTTTTTGTTTCAGTTTTTACAAGTGAAAAATTAGAAAACACTGAAAGGCTTAGTAACTTATCAAACTTCTCAGACTGTAAATAGCATCTCTAAATTTTTGCGTTTTGTGCCATCATCTAAGTACTCATGCACTAGGCATGGGACATTCTGAAGTACTCTTTCTGGTATAACCACAGTATATACAGAGATATATAGGTAAGGATAAAAAAAAGTAGTACTAGAGGGGAATTTTGAAATTTTCCTATAAATGGTGGAGATTTTTCTTTGAGGTCAAAAATAAAGAGTCTGACTAATTTAAATGTACAGAACAAGAAAATCAAAGTCAGAGTCTTTTGATCAATGCAGGAGACCTGAACTCTTAACTCCAGTGGGCTTAAATAATAGGTTATGGGACGTTTACAACTTTTTTTTATGTTTTTAACATTATAAGAATGACAAAGACTATCTTAATTATGAATTTAATTATTAATTTACAAGATTTAATATTTTTTACCTGACAAATCTTACAAATAAATGACATACACAGACTGCCTAATTTTTCTCTAGGCAATACGTATGCTTACGTTTCCTTCTTTTCCCAAAACCTATTACCTTTTCTCCTGTCGAGCTTTTCTCAGTTGTCCAGAAAAAATACATCATGAGACTATAATCCAGAGTATTCTTGCTTAAACTCAGTTTTCTCAAAGTTTTCTCAGACTCTGATATCCCTGTCGTTATTATTTTATTGTTAAATCATCTTGTTTAATCTCTGCCTTTTGTGTTTGTAGTATAAAATACAGTATTTTAAAGAAAACAAATCTAGAAAAAACATAGCTCTATTAAAATGACAACAAATCTCAACACATAGCTCCTAAGACTCAATGAATTTCACATGAAGTGAATCTCTCCACAATAACATAGTGTTCCTCCCTCCTCTTGAGGCCCCTGGGGTTTGTTACAAGGGGCTTTGTTGTCTATTATATCAGTGTAATTGCCATATTGTAGCATCTCAGATTTATTCCTGTGGAACACTTGTCAGTGAAGGCTGTCTTCATTTTCTGTTTTTTTCTACCACTCAAAATTCAACACTAAGCCCAGAACAGAACAGGCATTTTCTTCCACTGATAATAGATGATACATAAAGAAGAACATTGTAATCCCTGTTCTTTTTTATTTTATTTTATTTTTATGACTTGAATGCTATCTTTGGAGAATAAACTCCAGTGGGACAGTAAAAATCTATAACAGACAAAAAGGGAAAAAAAGGAGGCTTACATATATCATAGGATGCACAACGTCTGCACCCCTGTTTTGGGGCAGATAGCGGTGCTATATCAATAATATTTTTGTTACCTCATTTGTGTATTTGATTCTTTCTTACTCCTGACCTGCTTTGGAATCATTTATTCTGTACCCCATGGTGGTGTGCTCGAGTGCTTGTTAGTACTTGACATTTTCTCTACAAGCCAGTTCAGCCACCACTACAGGTAAGACTGAACACTGTCTCCGTCTTTATATGTGTCTACAGTGTATTGCTTTTGTCTGTTTGCTGCTGGTTCTTTGTAGCAAGAAGCCTGAGTTACTTCCTTCTCTCAGCTATAGATGGAAGTAATTCCTTCATAAAAACTGTAACCAAATAATTCTATCATTTCATCCCTTTCGGGTCATCACCCTGAAAGCACCTTTAGTCCTCTCTCTTCCCCATATTTTTAAAAATATTATTTTTATGGAGATAGAATCCACTACCTAAAATTAACTCTTTTTAAGGTGTACAATTCAGGGGTTTTATTATTATTATCCTAAAGTATTCATAAGGTTCATTCTATACTTTGCTGTCTTTTTTTTATTATTATGTTTCTTTATTTTTGAGAGGCAGAGAAAGACAGGGTGTGAGTGGGGCAGGGGCAGAGAGAGAGGGAGACACAGAATCCGAAGCAGGCTCCAGGCTCTGAGCTGTCAGCACAGAGCCCGATGCAGGGCCTGAACTCACAAACCGTGAGATCGTGACCTGAGCTGAAGTCAGACACTCAACTGACTGAGCCACACAGGCGCCCCTATACTTTGCTGTCTTTATATCAACTCTTTTTCCATTGTTACTCTCTTTAACAAACATGTCATTCTGCCTTCTGAAACCCACATTCTTAGTTATAAAACTCTCCTGCAACTTGAACATTTTCCCATATACTTTGCCTCTATCTCATTGCACTAACTGAAATCTGACTGTCTGATAAGAGTATAACTCCTGTTACAGCTTCCTCATTATCTTGTATCCCACCTACATTAGTGCTAGGAGACGGGGATTACATCCAATCACTCCTGAATGTAGTTTCGGGATCATTACTGTTCTACCCTCATGTTAAAAGCATCTGTTCCTTTGAGCATTATGCCATCTGGCTGTGCCTCTTCCTCCAACTACTCAATTTTAGTCACTATTATTTTACCAAGTATATTATAACTCCCTCTCATTTACCGAAGAGTGCAGTACCTAGCATGAATGAGTCCTCTCTGCTCTAAATTCAGCCATTATTCTGGTTGACTACCACATTCAAATGCACTATATATCCAGCAGTACACAATATAATACACATTCTTGTTTCCCAGTGTTATACAAGCCCTCAGTGCTGTCCCCTAAATGTTTTGTTTTCAGAATTTTCTTTCTTTTTTACAGAACTTTTTTTATTGTGAACTTTTATTACTCTTTTCAAGCACATAGTCAACCACGTCTTCACTTATTCTTGGTAGAGTTCTTGTTTCAGCACTTCAGAAAGAAAATAGAAATAATCAAATGAAAAAGTCTTAACTTCTTAGTGCCATATTTAGAATAAGGCTTTGTCTTAATATAAGGCTTTGTCTCCTATCCCACCTTCCTAATGATCCATTTTGTTATCCCAGCTGTCTCATATATTTTTAAGTTTCCAGTCTGTATTGACCTGTCACTACATGTTTTCAATAATCATGTGTATGAAATATTTACAAACACAAATTAAAAAAAACAGTCGAACATAAAGAACTTGCCTCAAATCCATATATGACTTCACAGACTATTCTACTTGTTTTTTCCCCCTTGATGGCCAAATCTCTTTGTGAATGTTGTGTACTTTTACTCTACTTCCAAAATTTACAGTCCTTCCTCAAAGTATGGAAATCTCAACTTTCTTTCTTTTTTTTTTTTTAATTAATATTTATTTATTTTTGAGAGAGAGAGAGAGAGGTGGAGTGTGAGTGGGCAAGGGGTAGAGAGAGAGACACAGAATCTGAAGCAGACTCCAGGCTATCAACACAGCCCAATGTGGGGCTCGAACTCACAAACTGCAAGATCATGACCTGAGCCAAAGTCGGACGCTCAACCCACTGAGCCACCCAGGTGCCCCTCAAATGTATTTCTACCATATAATTTAGTCATAACCATCCAATAAGGCATTATGCTTAGTTGGAATTGCTGTAAGAGAAATATCATGGACTAGATGGCTTGAACAATAAACATTTTTCACAGTTCTGGAGGCTGGGAGTCAGGTTCTTGGCAAGCGCCCTTTTTCTGGTTTCCAGATGATTGTCTTCTCATATCCTTACATGATGGGTTCAAGAGAGAAGGAGAGAGAAGCTCTCTGTGCCTGTTCTTAGAAGGACATTAATGTCATAGTGAGGGCTCTATCCTCATGACCTAATCACTCCTCAAGTGCCCATCTCCAGATACCATCACAGTAGGTGTTAAGGTTTCTATGTGTGAAATGCAGAGGAGGGAGCCAGGGGGAGGGGCACAAACAATCGGTCCACAGCATGCTTTATCTCACAATATGTACTCATTACTAAATTCAATAAAATGTTAAAAAATGTTAAAGTTTTTGTTTCCTATATCTTTGAATAGCATCTGAATGATCAAATCTCTCCCTTCACTTGAAGCAGTCTTCCATGGCATGTTTTTAGTCTGTTTTCTATAGCATGGCATTTCAAGGATTAATTAAATGTGTTTTTTTCTGGCCATGTATCAAATATTTATGGGTTTTATGTATACCAGCTAGGGTTCTCTTGCAAGATAGAGAAAACCCAAATTAAATGGACTTAATCACTAGAATGAATGTATTGAGTCCCATAACTAAAGAGACAAGAAGTAGTTGGTTTACGGTGAGGCTTTATAAAGTGCTCAAATAATGCCATCAAGCACCCTGATTTTTCTTTCTTGTGTGCCTTCCTCCTTCACACTTTTCCATCATGATGTTAGTTTCCTTTTTAGGCTCTGCCTAGGGCACTCTTACTCTGGTTTCCTCAGAAAATCAGTTGGAGTCATATATTGCTATGGCAGTCATACACCTCTCATAGTCACATTACCCCATCCAAGGGAAGAATATCTACTCCTGCTCATTTTGGAAGAGTTCTGTTTCCCAGAAGCTTCACACATAGTTTCTCACATCTCTCCTTGACTATGAAGGGTAATGGTAAGGCAAAGCGATACTTTGATTGATGTACTCAGCAAAAGCCTATCTGGGTCTATCTGGGTCTTTGGATAGAACTAAACCCAGTAAATTCATGTTGGAGAGTGAAGCATTTTTTTTTCAGAAAGCAATTATTAACTTTTATCTATCAAAAGGTGAAAACATATTTGGAGGTTTATAAAATGATAACATACATGTACTATAATGGCATTTTATTTTCAAAACTCTTGTTTAAACTATGAGCTCTAGGGGCGCCTGGGTGGCGCAGTCGGTTAAGCGTCCGACTTCAGCCAGGTCACGATCTCGCGGTCCGGGAGTTCGAGCCCCGCGTCGGGCTCTGGGCTGATGGCTCGGAGCCTGGAGCCTGTTTCCGATTCTGTGTCTCCCTCTCTCTCTGCCCCTCCCCCGTTCATGCTCTGTCTCTCTCTGTCCCAAAAATAAATAAACGTTGAAAAAAAAATTAAAAAAAAATAAATAAACTATGAATTCTACATGAGTAATAGCATTCATTCCCAAGTTTCAGTGATTGTCTCTATATAGTTTATGCCCAAATTTTATATCACCTGCTCCAGTTTTTGTGCTGAGCTCCAGACCCCAATGTCTATTAGGCAACTTACTAGGCATCTTTATTAGACCATCTTACTGGCTGCTCAAACTCAACATATTAAACTTTTATTTTGTACTCCAACAATTCCTTCTTCTCTGAACCACTTTGGTATTTGTTGGAGGACATCATCGAGAGGATGTGACCCCTGGTTGACCCACTAGTTGGACCTGGGCAATCAGAGGCCCCTCGCCTCCTCCTCTGTCATTGGAATGTACATTGTGCCCACCATTTCTAGAGTGGGAGCTGTTCCAAGGACACAGCCTTGAGAGAATAAGGTGTTCTTGAGACGATCTAAATGGTATATGTGACTGACCTCAGTGAAGACCTTTACATAAATTTTTAAGATTCTGGCAGGTGGGTACAGAGATATACTCATTTTGTGGCCACCCAAGACAAGCTTTGTCTGTAAGTTCTTTTGCTTGTTAAATATGCCTCCTCCCAATCTGGAATAGTCTGCCTCCCTTGGGTCTTTCCCTGCCTGCTGTGTACAAGGGCCAGTTCATAAACCAACAGAATTGATGAGATTTGCTAGAGAAATCAAATAATTTAAATTTCAGTGACTTACAACAACAGATATTCATTTTGCATGTCGTGTGAGGGTTACAGGTTGCTTCTGGGTCTCCTCTGAAGTGCACATCTGACCCAGCTTGTTTATTACTCCACCTGCCACCTCATTCCAGGACTCAGAATAAGGAGCAGCTCTCATTGGAGAGATGCCAATTTTTATGTCAAAAGATAAAATCAAAGAGGGGAGATAAACCATGCACTCACAATCAAAATCTCTGCTTAGACATGACACATGTCAAATGTACTCCTATTCATATGACCAAAGCAATTTACAGGGCCAAGCCCTACATTAACAGAGAAGAAGGTAAAATTGAATATTTGTAAGAATAATAAAACCTACCATAATATTCTATTTGCTGGAAACATGTGGGTAATTATCCTGTTTGTTATCTACATATAGAATAAATCAGAGGTCTCTAAACCATCACAGCCCCATAGAACATTCTGTGATGATGAGAATAATTTATAATATGTGTATTATATTAGTGTAGCTATTAACCACATGTAGCTATTAAGATTTAAAACATGGTAGTGTGATCAGGCAATTGAATTTTTTATTTTATGTAACTTTAATTAACTTAAATTCAAAAAGCCACATGTAGCTAGTGGCTACTGTATTTGGACAGCAAAGCTCTAAACTCTATTACCGGACAATCTCAAACTCCTGTTTCTCTTCAATCCCCACTTTACTGTCTTTTTTGTACTTACCCATCTTTTCTCAATTAGGTGAGAGAAACTTAATTTTGGTCAATTTTTGGTATTGCTAACACCCACTTTACAATATAGTTTCTAAATAGCATGGTGGTGTGAGAGGGCAGGAGTATATTAAATTCTTAAGTCATTTCCTGTGTAGTTATCCACTAAGTTATCATCTCTTCTGTGTCCTGTCATTTCATTTAGTGGTTAGTCTTCGCTGTGATTAAAAAACATCAACATTTTAGTGGTATACAATAGCAAAATTGATTTCTCACCTAAGAGTCTGTATCTTGGCTGTGCCATGGCTGGATCTGATTGGGCTCAGCTGGAATGAGTTTCAGGCTGCAAATAAAATCAAGTCTTCTCCATTCCAAGATCCAGGTTACGGGAATGATAGGTACTTGGAAAGTGGTCTTTCTGTAACTGATGGCACAGCACACTGGGGCAAAGACCAACATCAGTGACATTTAAAACCTTTGCTTGGAACTGGAGAGTTCCATTCTACCCACATTCCACAGGTGAAATCATGTTTCATGACAAGTGCAGAGTCAACTGGGGCAAGGTAACAGTTTGCTTACAGTGAACCAAGGCAAGGCTAAACATAAAAGAAATAAATGTAAGTAAATAATAAAACTAAATATTCAGTATACAAGCAGCAATTTCCTTTATGTGGCAGAGGAGAAGATATTCAGTAAATATTAGATACTTTTGTTCTTTTCTTGCTCTGATGGGGCACAGAAATAATACTGAATGCACTGTAACATCATTACCCCATATCCATTACGTCCCTGATCTCTGGATGACTTCCTGGAACTCTGACCAGGAACTCTGACACTGTATCTTATTCTTAGACCAATACAACTGGCCCCCTTCTTCAGTTAACATAGTTTCTCAAGCCCAGAAAAGTCCTTTTTTGTTCCTCTGAAACCATTTGTCTAGACTCTAAAGATAAATTCTCTCATCCCCACCTTATCACCTCAAAGGCTTAGGTTTCAAGCATTCAACAACCAGACAAAACTTGCACAGTTTTCTTCTTTGAGCTGTGTTCTGTCCCTCCTTTGAGACAGTTAGAACTCACAATCTGCTTGAAACATGGAGAGAATGCATAGAAATTTCAGGGAAAAGGAATATGGAATATCATTTTTTAAAATCTATCTATCTATCTATCTATATTTTAAAGTTTATTCATTTATTTTGAGGTGGGGTGGGAGGAGGAGAGAGAGAGAATGTGAGAGAGAGAGATAGAGAGAGAGAGAGAGAGAGAGAATCCCAAGCAGACTCCATATTGTCAGCTGGGAGCCTTGATGTGGGGCTCGAATTCACAAACTGTTAGATCATAACCTGAGCTAAAATCAAGTCGAACACTTAAGTGACTGAGCCACCAATGTGTCTCAGATGGGATATCATTTTAAAAATAGTATCAGTTCCCACAAGTAGTCTAGGAGAGCTTAAATACTTTTTTGATATCATATTTAAACATTTAACCTTCACTTACAACTGGAAAAGACAGTAATTATACTTAACAAAAGCCATTAAAGTGACTGAAGTGATTATGGTCATCAGATGATCATACATATAATCAGAATTATTTTGAGAACTGGCAATAAAATGTGGAGGTGATGTAACCAAGTAAATAGCAGAAAAATTAGTGTACTCAAGTTCACACATATTAGTAAGGGCAAAACTAGGGTGTCACAGTCATGATAAAGTATTTCATTCTCTGGGAATAGTAGAATTCCCTTTTCTATAGACATAGAACTAAAATAAACACTTTTATTGACAACTGTTTGATATATTCCAGACTTGTAGCATTTAATGGCAGTTTAAAAGTTAAGGTTTAAAGCATTCTCTGATAATCATTACCTCAAAAATCCTCATTACCTCAAAATTAAAAGTAGATAAATTATGCAATGGAGACTTTGTACCAAATCAAGGATTCCTATCAAACACTGAAATGCATTTAAACACTAGATGTTTTTAATCAAAAAGTCCCTTAAATGATTTCTTATTCTGTATTCTCTGCAACAGAGTCAGAAATTTGTGTTTTTTATTATGCACTGTAGAGTAAAAATGTAATTTTCAAATGATTTTAAAAGGAGTTATGTTCTTACTAGAGCACAACAAATAAGTTAAATATTTAGGAATAAGTGCAAAACCTATGCACTAAATTTGTTGTTTTCATTTTTTCCCCCTAAAACAGATTCCCTGCAGTTGGGTCTAATGGATTTAATTTTTTATTTTATCGAAATTATTACCATAAGGAATCACAGTAGTGTTAGTTTTATTTTACTAGTATCTCCTCCACTCTTCAGTCTTTTCACTGTCTGTGTATATTGCTAATTAAATTTTACTTTTCTTTCTTTTCTTTGCTTATCATGAAGAAAAGAGGATGTGGTCTGGACACTACTGACATAGAAGGAGCGCTAACGTGGGACAGGTAAATTGATGTCTTTTCTCCAATTAAACGTAAGTAGGTAATCAAACTGTATAATATCAAATATTTCTGAAGCTCTGAAATGTTAAATTTAAGAAAGTCAAATTAAAGGTAAATTGAGCTGCTAGGTAGTATATCTGTAGCCTGGGTTTATTAATTCTGTAAACATCAGAGGTTTCTGATTAAAAACCCTCCTTAAAGCAGCTTAATAAAAGAACAGGGTTTTGTTGGATAGTGACTAATCATGGTTGTTTTGAATCACAATGTGCCAAAGAAAAGGACCACCTGTAAACCCTCTCTGTATCAGCGAAGGCGTTAGTCTTCAGATGGTGGGACCCCAACCAAACAGAAGCAATGTAGCCAGACTCTAATGGGTGGGACTTACTAACCAAAATCTATCCACAAGTACTGAAACCCAAAGTTAATTATTGTGATAGTTAACTGCTTCTCCAATACTACAAGCTACAAATTAATTATTTATATTTTTCAAATTCCTCTATTAAATTGCTCGCTGGCCTACTGGGAGGATCATTAACAAATGTAAATAAATCTCTGCTTCTTCTCACCCTAGAGCACACATTTAGAGTTGTTCATGTGAGAACTGGCTTGATTGCAAATCAGTGCCTGTAATTTGGAGCATCTATCTTTGTAAGTCTCATTTAGAGACCCTATTTTAAACCACTGTGTGTTTTGTGTGTCCGTAGCATATAAACATATATTAATATGTCTCTCCCATTCAACAGCCAGATTGATTTCTAGGTACTCATCAGTTTTACTGTTCTTGAAGAAGTTTGCCAAGATCATTGAGGTTCTTGTTTGGACTCCAAGGCAGGTATTCAGGAAACTACAAAACTTACATTTTAAGTAACTATCACAAATACAACCACAGGATGGAGGTAAAATCTGTTCTACCATATATGCACTATGCTGGAAAGGGGGAAAAAGCATAAATAGTTAAAATATTTAATTTATATATTTTAAGAAAATTAAAAAATGACCTACCTTGTTGCTAATCTATACTTTAAGGTCACTCTCTGCCTTATAATAAATTCTGATTGCTAGTTCGCTATTGATTCATTAATATTAATGACCAAAACCCAACATTTCAAAATCATTGTCTTCCTCTGACCCTCAGTGTTTTACATAGGCGCTCATTTAATAGAAACTTTCTTTTTTAGGTTTATTTATTTATTTTGAGAGAGAGAGAATACAAGCAGTGGATGGGCAGAGGGAAAGGGAAAGAGAGGGAAGACCAAGGAGGCTCCACAGTCAGTGTGGAGCCCGACTAGGGGCTCCAACTCACGAACTGTGGTATCATGACCCAAGCAGAAAGCAAGAGTCAGATACTCAACTGACTGAGTCATTCAGGCACCCTCATTTAACAGAAACTTTAATCCTCACAGTCACTCAGATAAGAAATCCCAGTGCCATATTAAATTATTTTTCTCAATATTGTACATTCAGACAATTTTCAGGTCTTAAGAATTTTATATTTTATTACTTTGTTTTTTAAATTCATACACTTGACACATTTATTGAATACCTACTATGGGTCAGCAGATGTTCTTGTAGTGGGGATTTCTGAGAAGAGAAAACAGATGAAAATCTTTGTCTTTACATTGCCGATAATTTGGTAAGAGACATTTATTTAAACATTAGAGAAGTGTGGGACGCCTGAGTGCCTCAGTCAGAAAACCGTGCAACTCTTGATCTTGGGGTCATGAATTCGAGCCCCAGGTCGAGTGTAGAGAGTACTTAAATAAATAAAACTTAAAATAAATAGGTAAATAAATAAATATAAAATTAGAGGCGTGTCTGGGTGGCTCAGTCAGTTAAGCGTCTGACTTCGGCTCAGGTCATGATCTCACAGCTCATGAGTTTGAGCCCTGTATCAGGCTCTGTGCTGACAGCTCAGAGCCTGGAGCCTGCTTTGGATTCTTTGTCTCCCTCTCTCTCTACCCTTCCCCCGCTTGTGCTCTGTTTCTCTCTCTCTCTCTCTCTCTCTCTCTCTCTGTCTCAAAAATAAATAAAACATTAAAAAAATAAAAATAAATAAATATTAGAGAAGTGAGGAAAATGTGCTAAGAGATGATGTCCACCAGGAGAAAGTGGTTCAGGGGTGGAGGGAAGTGAGATAAAATGCAATTTTTTAAATATATGGCATACACATTTTTATTAACATACAGTGTTAGATGAGTTTTAGGTATGCAGTATAATGATTCAACAATTATGTACATTACTTAGTGTTCACCACAATAAGTGTAGTCATCATCTGACACCAAACCATGTTTTTACAATTGTATTGGTTATATTCCTGACGCTGTAGTTTTATGTCCATGACTTAGGTTTTTTGTAACTCTAAGTCTATACCCCTTCATCCCCCTTATCCATTTCACCAGTCTCTCCCCTTACCCCACTTCTCTGGCAACACTGCTTGTTCTCCATATTTAAGAGCCTGTGGCATTTTTTGTCTCATTTTTGTTCGTTTGTTTTGTTTCTTAAATTCCATAAAGACAAGAGATAACAAGTGTTGGTAGGGATGGGGAAGAAAAGAAACCCTTGTGCACTGTTGGTATGAATGTAAATTGGTGCAACCACTGTGGAAAACAGTATGAAATTTTCTCAAAAAATTAGAAATAGAAATATTATATGATCCAGTAATTCCACTGTTGGGTATTTGTCAAAAGAAAACAAAAAACAAATTTGAAAAGATATATGCACCCCTATGCTTATTGCAACATTATTTACAATAGCCAAGATGTGAAAGCAAACAAAATTTTTATCAATGAAATAGCTGACATATTTAAACAGGTGGTTCTAGTTAGTATCACTATAGACTGTGGGCATAAGCAAGGGATCCAGAGAAAGCAGAATAGAACCAGAAAGAAAAGTTTGAAGGTTATTATAATAATCCAAGGGAATATAATGGTGGATTCAGTAAGGTTGAGTACTGAATAGAGTAAGAAGTGGTAGGATATTTGAAGTCTTTTTAAAAACTATGAGGAATTTCTAGTGGATTGAATTTCAGGAATGGATGAGTAAAGAAGAATCAAAGATAAATTGAGGAGGTGCCTTTTACTAAGGTAGTGGAGACTTCTCAGAAGATATTTTGGAGGGAAGATTAGAAACTTAAGATTAGAAATATTATCTTTATGATGCCTCTTAAATATACAAGTGAAAATATTAGGTAGACAACTGGATCCAGCTATCTGGAATGCAGGGGGTAGAAGCTGTATTTATATATAACTGGGACTCAGCACATAGATGATATGTAAAGCTTAATTACTAAAGGACAGTAAATGTGAATACAAAAGATAAGTATGAAGAGTACTCAAAGATTTAGAAAACAGGGAGGTGAAGAAAATATGAACAGAAAGATGAAGAAAATAGTTTAAAAATATATAAACAATTGAAGAATAATTAAAGGATATATAATAATATGTAAAGAATAATTAAAGAATAGGAATACATAAAAAAGAATGTAAATAATTAAGGAACTAGTTGGAACAGCAAGAAACGCAGAAGATTAATCAACTTGGAACATTAGAGAGGTAGGAGAAAAAATAAATAATGTGGTGTTGTAAAATCAACTTAGAAAGAGTTCTAAGAAATTAGTTCTTGGGGCACCTGGGTGGCTCAGTTGGTTAAGTGTCTGACTTGATTTTGGCTCAGGTCATGATCTCACAGTTGTGAGATCAAGCCCCATGTCAGGCTCTGCACTGTGTGTGGCACCTGCTTAAAATTATCTCTCTCCTCCCTCTGTCCCTTCGCAGCTCACACATGTGCTCTCTCTCTCTCTTTCAAAATCAAATAAATAAACATTTAAAAAAAAGAAAATCAAATATTTTATCTTTCTTCTTTTCCCTCTGGCCGTAGGGCTCATGCTGGTTCTCTCTCTCTCTCTCTCTCTCTCAAAAAAAAAAAAAAAAAAAAAAAAAGTTTTCTTATGCATTCTAGACACTTGTTCTTGGATATGTAATTTGCAAATAATTTTTGTAGAATATCTTTTCATCTTCATATCTGGATCTTTTGCAAAGAAAATCTTCCTTTTTTCTTTACTTTTTTTTTGTGTGTGTGTGTGTGTTTGTTGGTTTGTGTGATATGAAATCCAGTTTATGGCCAGTGCTGTTGGTGTCAAGGCTAAGAACTCTTAACATTTAATCCCCAAGATTTTCTCTTATGTTGTCTTCTATAAGTTTTATAGTTTTACATTCTACATTTAAGTTTATGATTGCCTGTGACTTTATTTTATTTTTTTCCTAGTATATCCACTTGTTGTGGTACCATTTGTTGAAAGGACTATTCTTCCTCTTTTAAATGGCTCTTACATCCTCATCAAAAATTGTTTAAGTGTATTTATTTATATGAATCTAACTGTATTCTTTATTTGGTTCTGTTGATTTATCTGTGCATCCCTCCACCAATACCATACATTCTTGGTTACCATAGCTATAGAGTTGGCTTTAATATTGAGCAAAGTGATTCCTACCAATTTAATCTTCTTTTTCAAAATCATTTTAGCTTTTGTATGTTCTTTACCTTTACATATAAATTTAAGAATAAGCTTTTCTGTGCCTGCACAAGAAAAACACATTAATCTTGTTATATTTGGATGGCAATTATATTAAAACTATAAGTCAGTTGGGGACAACTGATATCTTCACTGTGTTGAGTTTTTTAATTCATAAATACAGTGTGTCTTTCTGTTTACTTTCTTATTGATTCATTGATATTTTCATTGGCAATTTGTAACTCTTATAGTGCATGTATGTATTATGTTAAATTTATACCTATTTTATTTTTTAGCATGATTGTAAGTAGTATTTTTGTTTTCAATTTCAGTTTTCAAATATTCATTGTTAATATATAGAAATATGCTTGATTATGTGTTGGTATTATATTCTGTGACTTTGCTGAAATAACTATTAGTCCTAGGAGTATTTTGTTTTGCTTTTATTTATCGTATTTTTGAGATTTCATGCATAGATAATTATGTCAGAAAATATGGACTTTTTCATTTCTTTTTTTGTGACTTCTATGCCTTTTATTTATTTTTCTTTATTGCAATAGTTGGAACATGCTAACTTTTTCAATAATTAGGGATTTACAAAATCCATGTTACTAAGTCAACATTAAACTCAATTCCTGCTGTTATTACCACTTGTTCACTGGGTAAGAAAAAAGGTGGCTGATTGACATTCACAGTTTGTATATATCTGATCATTAATACTCTCCTCTACTGAGGTTGATCTTTGGTAGACATTCAAATGGGGCACAGATAATCTTACACTTTTTCCTGAACTTTCTTATAACCAATTTTCTAATTGTGTTTCCTTGAGTTCCTGATGATTTAGCCAAAATGTTAGTTACTGCCCATGAATTGATGATTCCTACCTCTGGATTTCTCTTCTTCCAGAATAAATAAATAAATAAATAAATAAAATAAACTTACCAAACTCCCTTTAAGAGCCTTTCCATTCACTATTGTTATTTAGAGGCACTCTTAATTGGAGCAGTAATGGGACAGCTATCTCCTGTCACACATACAGCATATTGTATATAACCATCTGTAGACTAGAATTGGATTATTAATTCCCAATAAATTCACCAGAGTGACCTTCCCATGAAGCTATAAAGAAAACCAAGAAAGGAAGAAATTTAGGAAAATTAGGATCTATTAGAATCAGAGCTAATTATTCATTCAGCTTCCTTCTACCTTTAGGACCTGTTCTAGCCTGATATTGTATATACCACTTTCCATTTAATGAAGGAATACTTCTATGCATACAAGCATTTATGGTATTAGGTCGGATAACATCTCAGTTCATATTAGGAAGCCCTGTTTTCATGATAACATCTGACTCACAGTCAAGAGGTCAGCCTCCTCTAAGGCCCAGGAGCAAGTCAGATTCTATTTCTTAAAACAAACAAACAAAAAAATGGGACTCTTTTTAATCTTTAGGATTGTAGCAAATGAAACTTATGTATATGTTGCATACAGACTGTAAACAAGCCAACTAGTCTTTGTACCATTTTTTTTAAGTAGTAGGAGAGGCCAGATGCAGAATTGTCCTTTCCCTTTAAAGGAATATCTAGACATGTATTAGGTAACTAGATTGCTAGAAATTTCACTGAGTTATCAGTGAGTATCAGTTTTTACCATACATGTGTCTTAGCAGGGTATAAGGAACAGTTGCTACTTCCTGCTTAACAGGTCTAGTCAGCATGATATATTCAATATGGTGGACTGGTATAATGCTCTGTGGAGTGAAGACACAAGATTAAGAAATAGAGCTGGAGAATAAGGCCATGACAATATAGGAATAACTTTGATGGTGTTTGTTAATAGGTATAGGGAAGAAAGTAATTCCCTGTCAATGACTGCTTATGCCAGGGAATGTTTTGATGTGCAACAGTAAAAACAAAACAAAACAAAAAACCAAAAAACACATCTGGTAGAGAAGTTGCCATTGGTGCTTACAACTAATTAAATTACAATAATTATGTTACTCCACCAGTCTTTTGCATACTCCAAATGGGCATATTGGATAGAGATATGGAAGGAATCACCACTTCTGCATCTCTTAAATCCTGATGGTGACACTGTTCTCTGCAAGCTCTCCAAGAATGTTGTATGTTTTTTTTTGTTTGCTACTTTGGAAGATAGAGACAGTAATAAAAGCTTACAGTTGGGCTTTCTTACCATAATAAGTGTAGGAAGCCAGGATATCAGTTTAGGGATTGCCAATTGCTTAATATGTCTGTTACAACTGTGCACTCCAGAAATAGAAAATAACCACAGGATCGTTTCAAAGATGGATCGTACCCTCTGTGAGACAGATTCTTACTAAAATCCATTAATCATCTGACCCTCGTATGTCTTTAATCTGACTGATGTGCCATGGTGGCAATTATGTACCAAGAATTAATGTCATTTCAGAGGCAGTGTCCACTACTCTCTGAATATCTAGCTATTTCCCATTCTTTCGTGTACACCCATTCTGGTAAATGAGAATTTTCCCATGCCATGCGTGGCGTGCAAAGAAGAGCCACTACAGAGCTCTGAAAACGTCAATGGAAAGGATATAAAAGTCTGAATTATGAACAAGAGAAAACTTAAGAACGGGTAAAGGGAAATAAAAGATAAGTAAATAGTTACTTAAGCTGGACGTACTAATGGCCTACTTCATCTAAAACAGAACCTTGCCAGCACAAGGTATTTTTAAGGCAACAAGTATATTGAGAATAAGTTTTTGTGTAACTGCTTTAATATTTCACTGTCAAAACACCGTGTATCTAAATAGTATATTTTATTTATGTTATTTGATTTAGGAACCCATGCTCTTGATATTACCTAAAATCTATAGGGTATAAAAGTGTGGAGACAGTCACAAGACTTTAACAGTTTAATTGATAAAGGACCACCATAAATTTCCTGCAGACTAAATTGTCTAATATTGTGACAAGTGTCACACTATTTGTTGCCAGAGATTTATAGGTGACAAGGCACTATACTATTTTTTTCACCCCTACGTGTTTTCTGTCTGAAGCTGCCTACATATTTGACTATGTTCCCGGGGAAGAGATTGCTCTTTTTGCTCAAGTATGTGGCAGGAAGTGTCACTTGCCTGTTGGGTATGCTGTGCATTATTTATTTTCTGCACTCCTGTCTCCATTTCAAGTTACTTAAGATAGTCTCTTATGTCTGTATGTTATTATATAATTTTATATCCTAATGTCCTGAAACTGGATATTCATGGTCTGATGCCCTTTATAAACTGTACAAAATGAAGCCCATGCTGAACTGGCATACTTTTCATCAGCCACAGTATTAGAGAAATGGGTTGAAGTGCTCACCACTCTTCTGGCTTGTGACTAAAGCACGGCTGCTCAGTATCAGTGTCATAATTGTTTATCTTTCACTCGCCATGTTCCCACAGTGCTTAACATGTTAGTTTGTTTTATATTCAGTCCTTTTATTTTCCATCATGCCGAAACAATGTGTCAGGTGAAGAGAAAAGTTGGAGGTAAACAACTATTTTGTTATGATATAGAACCCCCCAGTCTGAACAAACACATCTCTTACTTTTAACACAGAGGATTAGGGATTTCATGAAAGCATTAAAGCATTTTAGAATGGCAGTTGTTTTTTTTTTTACTTTCAACTTGCTACTAAATCATTCATTATATATGACTCTGAGTTACTGTCTAGCCACCATTCATAAGTAGGAAGAAGAAAGAAAGAAAGGAAGAAAGAAAGAAAGAAAGAAAGAAGAAAGAAAGAAAGAAAGTCTAGTTAAACCAAAGGAAGATAAGATGATTCATGCAAAATTATGAAATGAATAGTTTTGCTTCCTGTTTTGTCTCATCACTCAAAAATCTTAATGTCATCTTGCCAAGGGTTCCCTTTTGGGTGTGTTCTTAGAATATATTCGTCTGATCTAGATGCCATCCCTTCTTAGGGGACCACAACTCATTATTTTTGAGCTCCTTTAACAATCTTCTCTTGCTCTATACCTCACCATTATTTTAAAAAGGCTTAGATTCCAAGGCACCTAGGTGGATTCCAACTACAGCTCAGGTCATGATCTCACGGTTTCTGGGTTCGGGCCCCGTCGAGTTCTGCACTGACAGCTCAGAGCCTGGATCCTGCTGCAGATTCTGTGTCTTCCTTTCTCTGCCCTTCCCCTGCTTGTGCTCTCCCTCTCCCTCTCTCTCTCTCAAAAATAAATAAATATGGGGCGCCTGGGTGGCGCAGTCGGTTAAGCGTCCGACTTCAGCCAGGTCACGATCTCGCTGTCCTTGATTCGAGCCCCGCGTCAGGCTCTGGGCTGATGGCTCAGAGCCTGGAGCCTGTTTCCGATTCTGTGTCTCCCTCTATCTCTGCCCCTCCCCCGTTCATGCTCTGTCTCTCTCTGTCCCAAAAATAAATAAATGTTGAAAAAAAAATTAAAATAAATAAATAAATAAATATTTTTTAAAAGGCTTAGTTTCCGGCTACAAATCTGAGGACCACATTTTGAGTTGCATTATGTTCTTATGTTGCATTGTGACAGTCATTCTACAATTAGTAATTTAGAAAGCACTTGAAATTATTATATGGAGAAAATGTAAAATCAAAATAAAATGTTCCACCTCCCTAAATAACCCAGAAAACCGCCAGAGGACTAGCAGAACTGAGTCGCCGGAGCCAAGCGCAGACGAGAGGCCCACGGAAGAGGGTAGGAAGGGCGGCGAGGCCGTGCGCGCTCCACGGACTGGCGGGAGGGAGCCGGGGTGGAGGGGCGGCTCGCCAGCCAAGCAGAGCCCCCGAGTCTGGCTTAAAAAAAGTGGAGGGGCCTGACGGACTGTGTTCCGAAAGCAAGCGCGACTTAGCGGCTGGGAGGTCATAAGTTAACAGCTCTGCTCAGAAAGCGGGAAGGCTGGAGGACAAAGGGAAGGAGAGCTGCTGAGCCCCCTGACGACAGAGCTCAGTTTGGTGGGGAACAAAGGCGCTCGCCAGCGCCATCTCCCCCTCCCATCCCCCAGCCAAAATCCCAAAGAGAGCCAGTTCCTGCCAGGGAACTTGCTCGCTCCACGCAAACACCCAACTCTGCGCTTCTGCGGAGCCAAA
>NW_024412376.1:117245059-117246941 GCF_014898765.1 Herpailurus yagouaroundi | reverse complement strand
AAAAGGAAATGAAAGGCATCCAAATTGGCAAAGATGAAGTCAAGCTTTCGCTTTTTGCAGATGACATGATATTATACATGGAAAATCCGATAGACTCCACCAAAAGTCTGCTAGAACTGATACATGAATTCAGCAAAGTTGCAGGATACAAAATCAATGTACAGAAATCAGTTGCATTCTTATACACTAACAATGAAGCAACAGAAAGACAAATAAGGAAACTGATCCCATTCACAATTGCACCAAGAAGCATAAAATACCTAGGAATAAATCTAACCAAAGATGTAAAGGATCTGTATGCTGAAAACTATAGAAAGCTTATGAAGGTAATTGAAGAAGATTTAAAGAAATGGAAAGACATTCCCTGCTCATGGATTGGAAGAATAAATATTGTCAAAATGTCAATACTACCCAAAGCTATCTACACATTCAATGCAATCCCAATCAAAATGGCACCAGCATTCTTCTCGAAACTAGAACAAGCAATCCTAAAATTCATATGGAACCACAAAAGGCCCCGAATAGCCAAAGTAATTTTGAAGAAGAAGACCAAAGCAGGAGGCATCACAATCCCAGACTTTAGCCTCTACTACAAAGCTGTCATCATCAAGACAGCATGGTATTGGCACAAAAACAGACACATAGACCAATGGAATAGAATAGAAACCCCAGAACTAGACCCACAAACGTATGGCCAACTCATCTTTGACAAAGCAGGAAAGAACATCCAATGGAAAAAAGACAGTCTCTTTAACAAATGGTGCTGGGAGAACTGGACAGCAACATGCAGAAGGTTGAAACTAGACCACTTTCTCACACCATTCACAAAAATAAACTCAAAATGGATAAAGGACCTGAATGTGAGACAGGAAACCATCAAAACCCTAGAGGAGAAAGCAGGAAAAGACCTCTCTGACCTCAGCCGTAGCAATCTCTTACTCGACACATCCCCAAAGGCAAGGGAATTAAAAGCAAAAGTGAATTACTGGGACCTTATGAAGATAAAAAGCTTCTGCACAGCAAAGGAAACAACCAACAAAACTAAAAGGCAACCAACGGAATGGGAAAAGATATTTGCAAATGACATATCGGACAAAGGGCTAGTATCCAAAATCTATAAAGAGCTCACCAAACTCCACACCCGAAAAGCAAATAACCCAGTGAAGAAATGGGCAGAAAACATGAATAGACACTTCTCTAAAGAAGACATCCGGATGGCCAACAGGCACATGAAAAGATGTTCAGCGTCGCTCCTTATCAGGGAAATACAAATCAAAACCACACTCAGGTATCACCTCACGCCAGTCAGAGTGGCCAAAATGAACAAATCAGGAGACTATAGATGCTGGAGAGGATGTGGAGAAACGGGAACCCTCTTGCACTGTTGGTGGGAATGCAAATTGGTGCAGCCGCTCTGGAAAGCAGTGTGGAGGTTCCTCAGAAAATTAAAAATAGACCTACCCTATGACCCAGCAATAGCACTGCTAGGAATTTATCCAAGGGACACAGGAGTACTGATGCCTAGGGGCACTTGTACCTCAATGTTCATAGCAGCACTCTCAACAATAGCCAAATTATGGAAAGAGCCTAAATGTCCATCAACTGATGAATGGATAAAGAAATTGTGTTTTATATACACTATGGAATACTACGTGGCAATGAGAAAAAATGAAATATGGCCTTTTGTAGCAACGTGGATGGAACTGGAGAGTGTGATGCTAAGTGAAATAAGCCATACAGAGAAAGACAGATACCATATGGTTTCACTCTTATGTGGATCCTGAGAAACTTAACAGGAACCCATGGGGGAGGGGAAGGAAAAAAAAAAAAAGAGGTTAGAGTGGGAGAGAGCCAAAGCATAAGAGACTGTTGAGAACTGAGA
>NW_024412376.1:117207916-117244959 GCF_014898765.1 Herpailurus yagouaroundi | reverse complement strand
GGAGAGGGTGAGTGATGGGTATTGAGGAGGGCACTTTTTGGGATGAGCACTGGGTGTTGTATGGAAACCAATTGGACAATAAATTTCATATATAAATAAAAAATATATAAAAAAATAAAAAAATAAAAAAAATAAAAGGCTTAGTTTCCATAATTTTGAAATAAATATAATAGTAATAACAATTTCCGCAGTAAAAATATGTTTTGCAGACCCCTTTTGCCCACAGTATGTCTTTATATCCAGGTGTGTGCTTCTTGAGAGGGTGGACTGCATTCCCTGAGTCAATTTTCTCATCCCCCAATTGCTCCCCAACATTTTACCATTGTTATGCTCCACCCATGGCCATCTTTACCAAGGCTATTTTGCCCACCACAGTTACAACTGACATAATGGATGGAAAGGAAAAGCATTTATTCAGTCATTTTCTTGTTATTGATCCTACTGTACATCGTCACTACAAAACACCCTCTTCTAAACAATGTCATTGACTTCCATGACACCACGCTCTTCTGGATTTTCCAGCTATCTCATTGTTGGGTCATCATTATTTGCTGACTTTTCTCTTAAGTACTATTTCTGTTCTTCCCTAGATGAACTCGTATACTCTCATAATTTCACCCAACATTTATTCTGCTTATGTCTTCAAAATAGGTTTTTAGCCCAGTGATTCTATCAGGCTGTAGCTCAGTATATTCCATTGCCTTCCAGATTTGGATCAGAGGACTTGTCCTGGTCCAGCATTGCTTGTGACTAAGTGAATAATTTTGCCTAATTGACATTTGATTAGCAAGCTATTGGCTCCCACATTCATCCATATAATCAATCTTACACCTCTCAGTAATAATGGTGATAGTGTTATTACCCTTGTTTCTTTTACCTTTCGTTTGGTCTCTTAAGATGTTCATGAACCATAGGGGCCTCTTAGAACACTAACACAGTGAAGGAGTCATTGTGCAATGAGTAATTTTCCTATCTTTCTGTTCTGGACCTAATACTACGTGGCTTTCATGCTCAGGATCAAAATAATGCTAATGCATTTCCAGAAATTTCTTTTAAGTTGCCAGCAGAGAAAAAGTGGGATGTGTAATACAAAAAAAAAAAAAAAAAGATACATGACAGAAACATGTCCATTTTATCATGAAAATCACAATTTTACTGTAAGTCCTATCTAATGCACTTCAATTTTAACTAGAACCTGGTCCGTGGTCGCCTGTAGCTTTAAGGGAATCTGAGGAGATTGTATACATTCATAATCTGAATAAATGAGATCTGCATTAGAAAAAACAAACAAACAGGAAACAGAGGAGAAGGAAACATATTGTATATGCAACCCTATACGTTGCCTACATAATATAATATTGTGTAATATTACATAGGTGGCATGAATATTATATAGGCAGCAAGACATGTAAACTCTAAGCCCTAAGAATACTTACCCACGTGTAGGTTATTGAACTCATCAAATATTTGTATCCTCAAGCTTCCTTTTATGATTTTTTTGTCTTTCTGTAAAGTCTACTCATGCTCAATTTACCTATATTACAAGATTTTGGCAGGCACTTTCTCTTTCATAAAACTTAGTCTCCCCCAGGTCATGGTAGGGGTCTTTCCTAAGAGAGTTCCTTTTCTTAGGTTTAGCTTAGAACTTACCATTACATGGTCAATATCTACTTTGACATGGAAGATGTTCTCTAAATGTCCATTTTCCCTTTTGCATGCTTAAATTGTTTATATACTGTAAAAATTCCAAGATTTTTTTAAACAGCATCTGTTTAAGGCCTCAAACTTTATATTACAGAAGTGATGATAGTATATTAATCTGTGGTGTATATGTAGCACACACTGGTTTGGGCTCAATTGCACCCCATGTCAGTCAGGTCTGCTGTCTTATGTTTTAAGAGATACTATCTATCTATAATACCTTAACCTAAAGGAGTTATCCTAATGGTAAAAATATCCCTGTTAAATTGGTAGAAAAATAACTTGAATGTACCTCACTTTCTAGAGTGCATAAATAACAGTACATGTATCTTGCATTTCAGTTTTATAGAGCTCCCCTGAAGCGATAATGGAATGAGAAAAAGTGTATGCATGTGAGAAAAGATGGGAAATGAAAAATTTGTGAAGAATGAGCTCTTTTTAGGTCCTCTCATCTTTCCATCTTCCACCTTACCTCTGTTGGATGTTCTAATTTTTGAACCGATTTCATCCCATCTCTGGCTTTTCCATTCAGTGATTTTTCAACCCTTGGTGAATTAGCCAACATCTCCATGCCTCAGTAATGTTATCTGTGAAATCGAACTAATAATAGTATATGTCTGTATTAACTGTGGTAACCTATTAAAATGCTAAGACCAGTGCCTCAAACATGCTGAGTGTTGGATAATATTATTTTTATTTCTTTTTAAAGACTATGAAACAAGCAATAGAAAGGGACACATTTGATACCAAAGTAAAGTGTATGTGTATGTGTTTTATAAAGAACTACCAGCTATTTTCAGTGTGTTACAATGATCAAATGAATATACCTCAAAACAAGTTCACAGAGATTTGATGACATGTGCTATCTTTGATGTGAAGATAAAACTTAATCTTATGTGAAAAATAAGAATTGAGTAGACCTGACTTTTAAACTTGTTGCCAGAAACATTCTGGTTTTGTATTTGCTTTTGTGTTAATTTTTGTTTTCCTTTATGTCTATTGAGAAGTTTAACAAGTTTGCATTTATACCAAGAAAGATTAGTTCTTCATGTGGATTTGGGCATTCTATGGACCAGAGTTTAAGATCTGGTTAGGCTTCTTAGCTGTGTGTCCTTAGGGAAGTCACTGAACATTTGTCAACCTTATTTTCAGAATAGGAATAATTCCATCTGCTTTGCTTTCAAGAGAATTTATGTGAGGAATAACTAAAGTAACATGTATAAAGCACCTAGCACAAGTCATGGCACATAGTAAGCATAATAAGTTTGTAAATGCAATAATTCTTACCATAATTAAGCAAGGACATAGGAAAACTATACATAAATAGAAGATGGTTTATTAATTTCAATTAATTGTAATTACAACCATTATTGCTCAGGAAATTATTGCTTCATATCTTCTAGAGAATAAATATCTCTTTAAAAATAAATACATTTGGAAAAACAAATTAAAAACAGATGAATGATTGCTAATCATAATCTCTGAGAAAGGGGACCTCATTTTATGGCAAAAATATTAATAATAACAACACTGATAAATTGATGCTTTTATTTCCTCAAAAAGGATAAACATTTTACCCAAACTTGGACAGACTGAGTCCTCAAAAGAGGACACCCATCCTGTGAACAATGTTTGAATGTTTCAACTCTTTCTCATGGAAACACTTTTCCCTATATCTGCACTTCACTGTGCATGAGATAATCATGCAAGATGTATAGTAGGGAGTGGTTTTAGGATTTACATCTATGGAAATAAGGGACAGGAGGCTGGACTTAGCAAAGAAAGAAGTTGAGCTCATTTGCAGTCCTCAAAGGAAGCTCAGACAACTCTACGGACTAATCTGGAGCATGAATTACCCTTCAGATTTGCCCAAAATGATGCAAGAGAGAAATATTTTTACTGTCATGTTAATAAATCTTTGGATGTGGGCTGCCCTGGAAAGGGATTGTGACTAATGATGAGGTAGTGCTCTTTGAACAAGGCAATTCCCAAAGTGGAGTCACAACCAAGAGATACCTGCCCCCAGCAATCCCAGTAGGTGTGTAACAAGTCTTCTTTCCTTAGGGACTCCTGGGTGGTGCAGCACAGCACCTAACATGCAGAGAAGTCATGGCAGGCGATGGTAGAATACTTACCCTATTAGGACAATAGGTGTAACTTAAACAAAATGTAGTCCCAAATATAGTTATTCTCCTAGTACCTTTACCAGAAATGATGAATACACCCTTTGGCTCTAATAATGCATTTAATACTCCAGTATGTTCTTTTTAATCCTCATCAATAAATAGTGTCCAAAACAGTTTGCATTTACATGGGAAGGAAAGGAGTTTACTTACATATGTGGTCTCAGTACTAAGTTCATTTCCCTAGTATTTGTCAAAGTATGGTTTGAAAGGACCATGATAAGGTTGATATATAATAACTAATATGCTGATGACATTAATCTTTGCCTTTCTTCACATATACTTATATAAAATTATTTTTTGAACAAAAACCCATTGTGAAATCACTACCAAATATATAGTATGAATTGTTGCATGTATTAACCAGATATATGGATTATATATATAATTACACACACACACACACACACACACACACACACACATACACACACACACACAATTTATCATGTCAGTTGTTATTTCTTTTAATTATCAGTGTATTTAACACTGCTGAATATGCCTTTCTCTTTACTTTCTTACTCGTCTAAAACTGGAAGGCATAAAGGGTGGTATGGAGAAAATATAATAATCTTATTTTACATTAAGCTTTGTCTGAAGAAAAATGTTAGCAATGAGTACAGTGTTTGTGGACTTGGAATAACTCTACATACTTTATTTGTGACTTTGTGAAAATTAGTTTTCTCTAATTTGGATAAAAATTTTATGTTATGCCAGTTTCCAAATATATTCTAAGAAGCTAAAGTCAATGGAAGTAAACTGGTCAAACATATGCAAAAGTTTTTGAAGTTTGGTAATATGTTTGTGAACTTTTTCAGGTTTTAGACTTGAGTTGCAACATGTTATGATATATGATTATGGCTTAAAAGGAGTTTTATTACATGAGTAACATCAAAATATTTAATTGTATAACATATTTAAATATAGGCTATTGATGTTGCATTCTGGAGCATTAACTTTGATCGATCAACTCATGTTTAATTTTTATGTCCATTAAACTTAAATAAAACTCAAAATCTTACAAAAGTGAGGACAATTAGTACATCATTCTTTTCTACTACCAGACAAAAAGAAAGAAAATTACATTCTGTGATGGTTATAAAGTTACATTATTGCAGTCAACCTGCATAAAGCAAGAAATGAATACATATAAATAAGATATAACTATGATAATTAGGCATTAATTTATGCCCCTTTATATCTGTAAAATGTACAGCTCCATCATCTGATTCACTTTGACCTACCACTCTTTAGGGGTGATCTGCAATGTGAGGATATTTAATGTTGTTCATAAGAAATTAAGAAGAGGGAGTAAAACTGCTTCAGGCAATACAATCAGGGATATTTTATTTTACTTTATTTTCTTTTTTAAATTTTATTTTAAAGTTTACTTATTTACTTTGAGAGAGACAGAAGCAGCATGAGTGGGGAGGGCAGAGAGAGAGAGGAGAGGGAGAGAATCCCAAGCAGGCTCTGCACTGCTAGAGCAGAGCCCAATGCGGGGCTCGAACCCACAAAGCCATGAGATCGTGACCTGAGCTGAAACCATGAGTCAGACACTTAACCAACTGAGCCAGCCAGGCACCCCAATCATGGATATTTTAATTAAAAAATTATTTCAAGTATACTGGTGTTGAACCAAAAGTTGACAGACCTCAAAATGACTATAAGATTTACATGAAAAAAATAAAACCCAAACCAAAAAACAACTCAAAACTACCTCTGTGAAACCTTCATACAAGCCACCCCCCCCCAAAAAAAAAACAAAAAAAAATCTTTCTTATAAGGTTGAGGTACTAAACCTGGTAATCACAGACAACAGAGAGAATTTTGGGGGGGGGGCATCGATTTAGATGAAGATTAAATATTTCCTCCCCACTAACCTCCAACTGAAATTTGCTTGTTCTCCAGTATATGTATCAGGCATAATAGCTGTATCAACTCTCAAATACCCTGGGTGAGTCTGTGTTACTTCCAAGATCCACTGTGGTCTCTTTAACACTTGCTACCCATTGCTAGTTTTTAATGTTATACGCTTCCTTAGGGTTGGTAAGGTATATTATTATTAATAAAGAACACTCCATTTTACATGAGGATTTGTAGTAGGAGCCAAATTCCTGGTCTTGAATGAGAGAGACAGAGAGAGAGAGAGAGAGAGAGAGAGAGACAGAGAGAGAGAGAGAGAGACGTTAGAAATAACCTACTTTTGAGAAAGAAATTTGGCTACTGAGGTTTAACTGATTGAAAGTTCAGTTATCTGCAAACAATACACTGGAAGCAAAACTTAACCTGTGCTCATTCCAACTATGCTGGGCAATAGAGTCAAGATTGTAACAATAAAAATAGTAAAAGTTGCCATTTATTGAATCCTGATGAGGAGTCAGGCAGTGTGATGGTAAGTTTACCTGTGCTTTTCATCTATTCCCAATGGCAGTTCATGAAATGCATATCATTATTATCCTCAACTTACAAACAAAAATTTCATGATTCTTGGAAAAGTTGTGTGATTTGTCTCAGGTCACTCAGCCAGTAAGTGGCAGAAATAGGATTTAATTCCAATTTTTAAGACTGGAATTAAAACATAGGCTTTTAATGATTTGGGAAGTCTGCCTCCAAATTCAAAGGAAAAAAAAAAAGATGTTACTTATTTAGGGGCCAGTTGGCCATTTGGGAATATTAAACTTTTTTCTGTTTTCCTAAAGTCTTCGTTGCAGAACTATAGTTCTAAAACACATAGTTAAGTTAATCAATTAAATTTTGCACCTATATAAACCAGCCACAAATTTAGGTTTCTAAAACAAATTGTAGCAAGAGTTTCATTTTGTCATAAAGAACACTTGAGTTTATAATAGGTTTTCATGGAAACAAAGAGTTGTTATGACTTTTCATTCTGAGGAACAATTTCTTTATCCTTCATAGGGATAAAATGCATATCTACTTTAAAATACATTGTAAGAGGGGCTCCTGGGTGGCTCAGTGGGTTAAGCGTCTGACTTGGGCTTAGGTCGTGATCTCGCAGTCGGTGACTTCAAGCCCTGCGTAGGGCTCTGTTCTGACAGCTCGGAACCTGGAGCCTGCTTTGGATTCTGTGTCTCCCTCTCTCTCTGCCCCTCCCTCGCTCATGCTCTGTCTCTCTCACCCTCAAAAATAAATAAATGTTAAAAAAAATTTAAAAAAAAGAATACATGGTAAGAATATAAAGAAGCAATGAATGGAAACGCATCCACTGTGATTGTTCTCTTTGCAGGTATTGGTCTAAAAGTCCGGCTTAATAAGACTAACAATTTTTAATCAAATGATTTAACTGAGAAGACAATTTAATTAACTGAGCACAGATGCTTAACCTGTGCTAGGTATCCTGGTCTTTCAATTAAGAATGATGAAACATTTTAAATTATATCATTCCATAATAGAGTATCAATTAGCAGCACTCTTCACTTATGTTTCAAATAAACTTTCAAGAAAGAGTACCCCTGCAGAATCACTGATACCCTACTTCCAACCTTTAATGTGTCTTAATTGTTCTTTATTTTAATTTTATTGATAAGGCCTTGACAAGAAATAGAGATCCTTTAACCTTCTTTGTTATTAAGTAAAGGAAACTGCTTAAGCAGGAATTCATTATAGAACATGAACCTATAAAGTAGAAAACTAATATTCATGACTTTATATTCATTGAAAAACCTTAACCTTTAGGAATCATTAGTTTTCAGGATAGTCCATAAAGTTAAACTGAGCAGCACGAGGGCAGATGTAGAAGATCAGGGAGGAGAGTAGATCATAAACACCATTATCATTTAACATTGGCGGAGTAGCATTTTCCCATTTTCTATGCTTTCCACCAGTAGCAAAATATTTTGAGAGCTTAGATTTCTTAACTAATCTACCAGGGGAAGTGAGTCGCTTTTTAAAACATTATAAGATAGTAAATTTCCCAGTGTGTGTGTACTTAAAGTTCTGACTATAGAAAAATCCTTCCTATTTATTCTGTCCAGGTTATTGAGGCTGATGGGAAATAAGTTATTAAGACACTTCAGGGTTTCCACCTTCATGTGGGATGATTGTGTTTGTGTGTGGGTGTTTCTGTGGGGGTGGGGGGAGGTTTGGCCTCAAAAATGTATCAAATAAATCACCCCAAAGCTCCGAGTCTTGAAATGACAATCATTTCCATTAAGTGTATGGGTTGGCTGGGTTGTTCTGCAGATTTGGGTGGGGCTAGGGTGATCTCAGCTGTTCTTGCTTAACGTGCCTGCAGTCTGCTAGCACGCCATCTAAGGGCTTGCTGATCTAGGATGGCTTTAGTTCTCTTCCACATGTTCCTCACATTCCTTCAGCGGGTGAGACTTGATCTCGAGCTAGTGACAGAATTCAAGTGTGAGAACATGGGACATACAAAAAGACACCTTGGGAGCCTTTGCTTATGTCACGTTTGCTGACATTGACAAGGGCAAGTCACATGGCTAATCACCAAGTCCTAGTGGGAGAGTACTACAAGACACAGGGCAAAATGTGTGGATGTTGATGACATTAATTCTGGCTATTAATGCTGGCTGTTATGAATATTAGGGGAGAGTTGAAGGTAAGAGTTAAGAACATCATCCTTACTTCCGTGTTCATAGTTGTATATGGAAAACCAGATGCTGACCTGGTCTAGTCACAGATAACAAACTGGATGTAGTCTTGCTTTATTCATAAATGCTTCCCTTTCCAGAAAGTCTCAGAAGGGAGCAAAAAGGGTCTCTTCTATTATTTTGTTTTAGGTGAAAATAGCCTGGCTTGCTAATTAATATATGATTCCAGGAAAAAAAGACGACATCAATCTTCAGTAATTTCCGGTCTTGATACGGGATTTCTGTCTGAGCTACTCCCCATCTGAACACACTCCAAGAATAGCTGATAATACTTTACCCTCCCATCTCCAGTTTCTAACAGCTTTTTGAGCACACATTATGAGTTGATAATGAAGGTTTATTGCTCTAGCTCACCCCTTAAATGCTCATTATATTCCAAAATTATGCCTTTAGCCAATTCATTCTTCCATTCTTATTGGATACCATGGCTGGTGATACATATATTTCCAACTTCTAATTAGTTACAGCACATAATTCCAAACCTATTATAGATCACCATTATCTATGACATGGTCAAGGTGAAGAGTCCAATATTGGTTCATCTTTTTTTCTTTGTAATCTATATCATAATTATTTTTGGTCTGGGCATAACCCACTAGGCCTTAGAGAGTATACTGTGCACTTTGCACACATGAACTCACTTTTACCTGCTAATTTATTCTTTTCTTCTGACACCTGGATCTTTTTATATTTGTGTCTATTATTGATTTTGCTTGCTGATATGCCATCTCTCTTGAGAGAAGAGTTATTACTGTGCATCATTACAAATCAATTCCCCCTTATAGTTGGGGACACCAAACCTCAGCAGGATGAAGTGGCTCATGCAACATGATTAAATACTTAAGTGAAAGAGGAGGGATTCAAAACCTGAATTTCTCAAAACAGGAAGTATTGACTGGTTATTCACATAGGGGATTAAGCAAAATTTACAAAAACAGTTAAGATATACATTGTTCTCTTAAAAAAAAAAAAAAGAACATTTTTTGGGCCGCCTGGGTGGCTCAGTTTGGTAAGCATCCAGCTCTTGATTTCGGCACAGGTCACAATCTCATGGTTCATGGTTTCAAGCCCCATGTCAGGATCTGTACTGACAGAGTGGAGCCTGTTTGGGATTCTCTCTTCCTCTCTCTCTCTTCAAAAACAAATAAACATTAAAAAAAATGAAAAATTAAAAAATTAAAAAAAAACATTTTTTGAATGCTTAAAATGATTCCAAGCATTAGCTATTCTCTAAAATAGAGCCAAATTATGCACATAAATAGCTGTATGAAAAAATAGAAAGTAATGTATGGCATAAAAAATACTAATGCATTTTTCAAAACCAACATTTAAATTTTGCCTCCCAAGGTAGTATTATTAGGACAAGGCAGTCAAGAGCAAAACCACATAAGTATGACAACTTTGTTCTCTTGCCCTTAATCAGCTCAGCTTTCTCTATTCTTAACACAGTTTCATTTTGACATGGATTGATAACTTTTGCTATGATTTTTGTTACAGGACACTATTCAAGATATCTTAAACACGTGCTGCATTATATTTATTCAGAACATATATTAAAATATGCTCATTTATCTTATAAATATTAGACTGGCAGATAGTATTGTGTGACTCCCCGAACAGATAGCGCTTTTTCAAGAACACGTATGAGGTTATAAATATTACCTTTCTAGCAACTGCATTTTTTTCTTTCCTATCTGTGAAGAGTAGCTCAGTATCCTGATCAGGTTTCACCACACAGCACATACCTAATGACACATGAAGAAGGTAACAAGGGTAAAAGGTTAGACGAACTGAATGAAAAGTTGTTAATGAGCATATGACGGTATTCATGAGAAGTTTTGAAAAGAAAGAAAAAGGAAATTTTAAAGTTTCTCCTCAATTTGCTGTAAAAAAACCCAAAGAAGTTAGAGAATTTTTTTTTGAGAATAAGTCTTACACGTGCCTCTTTTGCCTTTCTCCTCACTTTTACTCTATCCCTTCATCCTTAATATAATCTACAGGCCTGGAGTGTCAGAACTACATGCAATTCAAGATACAGAAATTTTTAATAGTCAATTTAACTTGCCATTAATATAGTGAAGGGTCAGAAATACCTGAAGTAACTAAACCAGCTTAAAAAAATATTTGTCTGGACGCTGCAAATGTTCTGTTGGTATAGTCAAGAATTTGACATATTCTTGGTTGAAGAGGTAGTTAAAGACTGGTGTCTAATGCTGCTGGGAGAGATGGAATTCTTTATTTACATATATGAAGTCCAAATGGAAGAACATTTTATTGAACTAAATCTGAACCAACCATCCTTAGCAGAATGAAAATTGTCAGGCAGCATTTTAACACTATAGTCTGCTCAATGTTCTGTGGTTCTGTGCTTTTTCACATAGGACAAGCGGTAATAAAAACTAAATGGTTTTTAAGGATGACATTTTAAAACAATTGTTGTAAACACACTTTTATAATGATAATATTGTATGAAAGTAATCTTTTTTTTTTAATTTACATCCAAGTTAGTTAGCATATAGTGCAACAATGATCTCAGGAGTAGATTCCTTAATGCCCCTTACCCATTTACCCCACCCCCCCTCCCACAACCCCTCCAGTAACCCTGTTTGTTCTCCATATTTAAGAGTCTCTTATGTTTTGTTCCCCTCCCTGTTTTTATATTATTTTTGCTTCCCTTCCCTTATGTTCATCTGTTCTGTGTCTTAAAGTCCTCATATGAGTGAAGTCATATGATATTTGTCTTACTCTAATTTCATGTAGCATCATACCCTGCAGTTCATCCACGTAGTTGCAAATGGCAAGATTTCATTCTTTGTGACTGCTGAGTAATCTTAATGTAATTCTTAATAGTTAAGAAAGTTTTATTATGACCATTTTATAATAATAGGTTTGATTTGAAATTTTACCCATTCAAAAAATTTAATGGATCTAATGATATTTATAATTCATTTATAAATGTTGTTCCAGTGATATTAGGCAGCAATGACGTCAATGTTAAATGCAAAAGTGAAATAATAAATGACATCTTAAACTTCACATTAGCCTAATATAAATAAGTATAAGAAAGTGAAACCTTTTGGACTGCTTAGTAGGGGAAGTTATTTCTGAATTATTATAACAAAGGGTGGCATGACCTAAATATGTTAGGGGATGAAGTTAGATATCGCGGTCGTCATAAACACGTATCCTAATCTTGATATATGCACAGAATAACAGGGAAAGGGCAACATGAGACTAGAGCTTGGTCAAAAATCAAAGGTGAAGGCGCACGTGGGTAGCTCGGTTAAGTGTCAGACTCTTGGTTTTGGCTCAGGTCATGATCTCATTGTTCATAGTTCAAAGCCCCACATTGGCTCTGCACTGGCAGTACAGAGCCTGCCCAGAGTCTCTCTCTCTCCCTGTCGTCTGTCCCCCCACCCCTCCCAGGAGTGAGTTCTCTCTCTCTCTCACTCTCTCAAAGTAAATGAACTTAAAAAATATAGAAGATTAAAATATCATGTGTAGTGGACTGAAATATGTGGAGTATAAAAATCAGTGTAAGAGAGTGAGGGCTTTGAAAAGAAAAAGGCAAAGCCCTACAACCCAAAACAATGAAAGGACATGTCATCAGTAGTTCAAGTGTGGTTACATGACAGTGTTCAAAAAGCCTCTATTTACTATTTGCTCAAAATTTCGTTTTGTAGACTTATAATCAGAACAAGAAACTAGAATGTTCTAACATGATAAAACTGATAAATCAACTATCCTCCATAGACACATACACCTTTACAGTGGCTTGTGTTCGGTTGGTAGAGTTCCACTCCCTTGCTCAGTAAAAACTGTGAAATCTTATTTCTTTTGAACATGTTTTTGCATTTCTGGGTTCTATGATTTTGAACTGTATTTCTTCAATTGATCAATTTGAGAACAATTGATTTAGTGAAATTCTAGTGCTGAGGCAGCACCCTGTTAGTCTTTTTTTCATTTACTGATTCCTTTTATCGATTGCGAATATCTCTGAAAAATGTATTGTTTACTTTTTAAAAATTATTTGATTAAAGTTTATTTACTTTTGGTAGAGACAGAGTGCAAGTTTGGGGGGCGGGGCTGTTGCAGGGAGAGAGAGGGAGACAGAATCTGAAGCAGGTTCCAGGTGCCAAGCTGTCAGCACAGAGCCCGACATGGGGCTCAAACCCAACAAACCGTGAGATCGTGACTTGAGCTGAAGTTGGATGCTCAACCGACTAAGCCACCCAGATGTCCCTGTATTGTTTACTTTTAAAACTTCTTAGGCTTTATAAACTGTGATCAATCATCCTATACATATTCATAAATGAGTTTTTACTGTAAATAATATTTTTGAATGAATCCATATCAATGCATATGTATATAACCTAATCTTTTACTGTTGTATTCACTTTTTTTTTTTACTCTGGCTTTTTAAGTAGGTCAATTATAAACAGCAAATTTAAGGAGTTACCTTCTTTATTATTTGTTTGTACTCTGCCTTTTAACTGTGACATTTAGTGAACTTATATTTACTTAACCAACATAGTAAGATTTGTTTTTTTTGTTTTTTTTGTTTTTAATTTTTTTTTTCAACGTTTATTTTATTTTTGGGACAGAGAGAGACAGAGCATGAACGGGGGAGGGGCAGAGAGAGAGGGAGACACAGAATCGGAAACAGGCTCCAGGCTCCGAGCCATCAGCCCAGAGCCCGACGCGGGGCTCGAACTCACGAACCGCGAGATCGTGACCTGGCTGAAGTCGGACGCTTAACCGACTGCGCCACCCAGGCGCCCCAAGATTTGTTTTTACATATAAGTTTTTGCTGCTTTTCTGTTTCTCTGTCAAGATTCTTGACACACAGAAATTGTGAAATCATAAATGTGTTGCTCTCAACCATTGAGTTTTGGGATTGTTTTGTTACAAAGCAATAGATAAGTAATATAAACCATGAAAATAGTAAGAGAAAACAATCCCTTAACTATCATTCTACTTGAAAGGTGACTTTGACCAGGTATTTCCCACTTTGCTTCATTAGTCCATTATTCACTGTTAAATCAGATTGACATTTCATTTTATTATCTAAAGATAATGCATATTGTACTCTTTTGTACAAAGAATACCTGCTTCATGAAGCTTCTGTTACTGAACAAGCTTCTTTGGGAAGAATTTTGGCAGTATTTTTTATTTGTTTATTTTTTAATGTTTTTATTTATTTTTGAGAGAGAGAGAGAGAGACAGAGAGAGAGACAGAGTGTGAGCAGGAGAGAGGCAGAGGGAGACACAGAATCTGAAGCAGGCTCCAAGCTCTAAGCTGTCAGCAGAGAACCTGACGCAGGGCTCAAACTCATGAACCGTGAGATCATGACCTGAGTCGAAGTCGGATGCTCAACCCACGGAGCCACCCAGGCATCCCTGGGCAGTACTTTTAATGTCAGCTTATATGATTGACTTGGGTTGTGATAAATTCTGTGATGTAGAAAGATCCATCATTGCACTTTTCTTATATATGTGAAACCTTTGGCTTATCCTTCCTGAGTTCTTCCCCACTCTTCTCCTCCCACATCTGTGCCCTACGATGAAGGTTATGTGGACTTCATGAGTTGATTCCCTGCTCTCTAGATTCCTGTTGGGTTCAGCCAACTTGGAGTATTGGGTACGATAGGAGACCAGAGGGTGGATAGAAAGTGAGGTCAGGACATTTATTCCTCAGTTCTCCTGTGCCCCTCTGTCAGCTTGGCTCTTTCACTAGCTCAGTGGTAACTGGTCCTGTCAAGGTAGACTGCTCCATAGGAATTACTCTATATATAACCATGGTAATCCTTTCCTTTCTAGTATCTCTAGCTGTGGTGTAGTGCACTATCCATTCAGTTACTTCACATAGACATTTATAAAATATTTTTTTGTAATTTAACTTTTCTCAAATGGTCCTATTTTGATACATCTCATTAAAATCCAGAATTTAACTTGAAGGAAAACCACTTTGATGACAAGAAATTGCTGATGAGAAAAAGAAGGTAAAAAAACTGCTTGCTATATGTTAGATCCAGGAACAACCTGGTTGGTATTATGTGACAGGAAGTGATCAAAAGATCAAAGTAATAGAAAGAGGAAACCACCAGATTTTATATTCACTGAGAATAGTGTTTACTCTATTTACCATTTTCCAACTTTGAAGAAAGAGGACGGACTTGCTCACAGATACATATTTAAATGCATCTTTCTTACATTCTACCTCTTTTCAAGGTTGTTTCCAAAGGTACACATGCATACTTCATTTTATTGTGCTTCACTTTGTTACTCTTTGCAGATACTGCATTTTTTTTTTTCCAAATTGAAGGTTTATGGCAACCCTGCATTGAACAAATCTATTGATTCCATCTTTCCAATAACATCTGCTCACCTTGTGTTTCTGTGTCACATTTTGGTAATTCTCAAAATATTTCAAACTTGCTCATTAGTATTATATTTGTTATGGTGATCTATGATCAGTCACTATGACTCACTGAAAGTTTCGATGATGGTTAGTATTTTTTAGCAACAAAGTATTTTGATGAAGGTGTGCACCCTATATTTTCAATGCTATTGCACACTTGACAGACGACAGCATGGTGTAAACATAATTTTATATGCACTCGGAAACCAAAGAAATGATTTGCCTTTATTGCTGTATTTGTTTTATTGCAGTGGTCTGGAAATGAATTAGCAATGTCTTAGAGGTATGCCTGAATTAACCCATGCGCTGTTATGCACTCCCACCATTCCTTATGTGTATTGTTTATATCTTCTCAGAAACAGATACTGAGCCAAAAATTTCAGCCAATAGTTTTTTTTTTTTCATATTTCACAATATAATGTGGCACCTCCTGACACAGATCACCTGTACATAATAACCCTTCTTTTTCCTATTTCGTTAATGCCTATTCTGTTTTTTTGTTTTGTTTTGTTTTGTTTTGTTTTTAATTTTAGCTTATTCATTACGTGCTGGTTAGGTCAGGCTACCCTGATCTCTCTATGTGAAATCTACTCTTATGTTCTTTTATAAAATCATATTCCCCTCTTGATAGAATTTACCAGACTTATTATTTTGTTTTTTTTTTAAAAATAGTTGATAATGATTTCATCACATGATCAAAAATTTCAGGATTTTCCCTCTTCAATTTTGTATCTCCATCATTTGACATAGTAAGTGATATTGATAAGAGTCTTATAAAAAAGGGAAACAAAGTTATTTATAATGTCTGAAGCCATTATAAAATACACATTTATGAAAATCTTGCATTTTAAGTTATTACAAATACCAATTAATAATTAATAATGAATACCATTTATCTGTATATAGAATACTTAACTAAATACCATTCTTATATTACCTTATTTAGAGAAAGTTATAATTTATTTTCACTTTAACCACAGGAATGTATGGTCTAATGTAAGTAGAAATTATAAGAGACTATGATGTAATAAGACATTATTTATGACTTCAAATATCACATGGTCTTGTGGGGACACAATGTAATATGTATTTATATATGAATGAAAATGATATAACAATTACATATATTAGTTGAGTAAGGGATTTATACAAAAGTCACATAAGGCATTATCTAAATGCTAATGAATAGAAAGATAAGCAAATATTAAGGAAATGGCACGAAGGACTGTGGTAATATGGGAAGAAATGGAAAGAACTGGAGCTTTTTGTAGGGTTTGGAGTGTTGCTAGAATGGAATAGTTTGACAACAATGGGGATAGTGTACAGCTGATAAATGAACACAATATTATTTCAAGTATGACACCACCATTTTCAAAACAAAAAGTAATGAAATATACAATAACTGAAAGTGAATGTTCATTTTATTTATTTCCCAAGAGATGAACTCAATTAATATGTGAAAGTTATCACATCTTGACATTTCATTGAAGGTAGCAAATGTTGAATCTTCCTTTGAATAATGCAGTTGCTTGACAACTACTGAACAGATCTTATTTAGAGATACAGCTATGTGCCAGATGTGTTCCCTTCTTTTTCCCTCCACCACCATCACCACCCCAGCAATCCTGCAAATATCAGGCCATCCTGAAAGCTGTGGACAAGCAATCTTTTAGTATAAAATTCAAAATAGAATTGCATTATAAAATTCACATGTTTTTAAACAAATGTTTGTGTGAAACGTCAGTATTAGAAGTACCATAGGACGGTGAAGAATTTGCATAGCAAAGATAGAATTCTCAGGTTCAAATATTGGATTTGCCATTTACTGTGTGACCTTGGGCTATTTAATTAGTTTTTATCTATAATAAATTATATACATAAATATAATTTATATATAATAATTTATATAATAGGAATATTATAATAAATATAATTTCTATATAATAGATATAGATATAAACTCATTTAATTATATTTTTATCTATAAAATGGGGGTGAAAATAAGATTATTATCATAGAATTGTGAAGATTAAATGCGTCATTTCACATAAAGGGGTTAGTGTAGTGCTTAGCTTATAGTGAACACTCAGGTAGCTAATAATTACATTGAAGAAATATTTTACAAAGAAACCTGGCCATTGGAATGGCTTATTTCTCCTTCTTCCCTTGTACCTTTCCAAATCTCCAATGACCAGATTTGTAGTGCTGTCTGATAGGAAACCAGGGATCCAAAGGACAAAGAGGGAAAGCCTGAATCACAAAAGGAGATAGATTAGGGAGAAGAGAGATGTGAGGAAGGTGGTCCAGAATGGGAGAGGTTGCTCTGAAGACCTTGGAGATGAAGACTTTTGATACCCCATTGTCAGTAACGGAGCCCAGGCACTAGTAAGGAAAACTAGCAGAGGGGAAAAGAGTGGGATGGGCCATAGAGTTGGCTCCCAGTCTTTGCCAGATGAGGATATGGGATAGGATTGAAATTTATAATTTGATTTGAAAGAAAAGAAAGTCTTAGAGACATTATGCATGTGGTGACTAGCTGGAAATCTATATACCATTAAGGATATAAATTGTATTTGTCTTTTCCTTTCATGATAGTAGTACTGTGAGTACATATAGAAAAGGACAAAAAGACAGAATATTATTGGATATGTTTTTTTTTAAATTGTATAAAAAGGTAGAAATATGTGTAATTTTCTATTTCTCTCATACATGCTGCATGTATGAAGAACTAAAGTGTACACAGTATTTCCTCATTTTCTAAAGGAAAAGTGTATTCCTCAATTATAACTACCTATAGTTTGCACAGTCAGCTATTAATTTTCCATCTTTTTGTTTCTACATTTCTTTTGTTCTAGTTACAGATTAAAGTGTTGTCATTTTCAAAATATCAGAATTTGTACCAACATACTAAAAATATGCTCCAATATTTATTTTCTCCATTTACTCACTATTATTTAATCACATTGTCGTAATTTAGTCCTCCCTTCAAATCTATACAATTAAAGACAGATACAAAGTTGCAGCTGTAGCTTCATGTTTGGGGGTGATCTTAAGAGTTTTTAGAAATTTGCAATTGTGCTGTGCTATCCACTTGCGAATTCAGCTCCATAGGAGAGGCTTTGGAAATGGTTGCTAGTGTCAAAAATGGAGTGAACTTAGATTCAGCAAACTCTTAATTTTAGTGTTCTAAAACTTTTCTTTTTGAAAGTTTGTTTTGGTTTGTTTTGGAATTATTTTTTGCCTATTAAAAAATTAAACTTGGGGCACCTGGGTGGCGCAGTCGGTTGAGCGTCCGACTTCAGCCAGGTCACGATCTCGCGGTCCGTGAGTTCGAGCCCCGCGTCAGGCTCTGGGCTGATGGCTCAGAGCCTGGAGCCTGTTTCCGATTCTGTGTCTCCCTCTCTCTCTGCCCCTCCCCCGTTCATGCTCTGTCTCTCTCTGTCCCCAAAATAAATAAACGTTAAAAAAAAAAAGTTAAAAAAAATAAAATTGGAAGGTTTTGGAAAAGAAACTTGTCTTCGAGTCAAATAGAAGCAAAGGAATTAGAGAAGTTTGAGTGAAATGATAGGGTTTAACACTGGTTTTGTTGTTGTTTATTATATGTAAATCTGACGGTAAAAATTTTAGGAAGCAAAAATGTTTATCTTTCTTATTTATAACAAATAAAACATAATCAGGATAGTTTACATGTTTATGACTCTTCAGTCAGATTCTGGCTTACTAAAGTGAACTATTCTCTTTAATTGTAGGTATGAAACTTATGAAATCATTTATCTTTGGTAGTAATTGTGGAAGGAATGGATATGAAGTGTATGTAGTAATCTTTTTCATCTGAAGCTTTCCTAAAACTCTCCTAATTATTCAAATGTATTATCTTAGTTATGATTTAATTGCATAAAGATTGTGATAAATTGTTGCTAGACTCTTTCATCCTAATGATTGGCTCTTATAAAAAGGCCATATTTTAATAGGAACAGTTATTGTGGAAAACGTAATTATCATTGTTAAAACATTGAAGGCACTTGATTATTTTCTCAATTGTTTTATTTCTAAAAGAAGATGAGAATTACAAAAGAAAATTATTTCTAAATTCATCTTTAAAATGAATTCAAATTAGTTTTCAAGTGTTTAAGATATTATTCATTATTTTCTTATTCATTTAGTATACATTGTATTATTCATGTGGTTTTGATACTCCTGTGTAAGGAAAATATTCTAAAAACATTGCATGACACTTTATTCAATTCTGATAAAAGTTAAATTATGACTAAATAAAATGTATTTAATTGACAAGTGAATAAATGTTACATGAACTATTTAATCACAACTATTAATATGGAAAAAATTTGGAACAAGTTTAAATAACTAAACAATTGTTCATATTATTTTTCATTCAACACACTTATTCACACATAACCATAATTGGAAGAGCTGTTCAGATGCCTGCTTTTGGCAATTTAGCTTTTAGCTTTTAAAGATGTCTCTCAACACATTGCACTAATTCCCTAGAGTTAGATATTAAGTAAATCTCAGATCCTGGAAAAGAAGTATACCCTTTATTTAATTTGCTTAGAAAAAGAAATTCATTGAAATTAAGTGTTATAGCAATAATTTTTAAAGTTAAAATGTACATGCCAATTAAACCACTTCTGTTGTATTCTAATACTACCTCTTATGACAATAATATGCTTTCAATATTCTATTTTTAATAGTGTAGAAAATTTTTAAATTACCCTCAATAAAATCTTGAACATTACTGCAGGGACTGTTTAAGGGGAACTTCAAGTTTAATTTTTACCAGAGAAAATAAATAAAAAAGAATTGAAACCTTGAAAACCTCAAAAATTAATTTAGATTTCAGAAAGAATTGGTTATGAGAAATTGACATTGCAGGATTCTGAAAAAGATATATATATATACATATATATATATATGTATATATATATATATATACCTCTAAATACCTCTAAATACCTCTAAAGTGTTGTGAACTTATACTATATAGTTAAAACTTCTAACCTTTTAAACCCATGCATTCTCACATTGTTCATTTGTTAAACTGTGGTATAAAACACATAGCAAAAAAGTTAGCATCTTAACCGCTTCTAACTGTGCAGTTCAGAAGTGTTAAGTGTATTCACATAGTTGTGTAATGAACTTCTAAATTTTTTTTCATTTTGTGAAACTGAAACCATATCCATTAAAAAATTCCTCATTTGACCTTTCACTAGGTCCTAGCAACCACCATTCTCTTCTCTATTTCTATGAATTTGACTACTCTGGATACCTCATGTAAGTGGGATCATACAATATTTGCATGGTTTTGGTTGTCTGCTTTTGTGTTATGTGACTGGCTTCATTCACTTACCATAATGTTTTCAAGTTTCACTTATAAAAATCTCCTTCCATTTTAAGGCTGAATGATATTCTATTATATGAACATATCATATTTTTTTAAGTTTTCATTTAAATTCCAGTTAGTTAACACACAGTGTAATATTAGTTTCAGATGTACAATATAGTGATTCAACACTTCCGTGCAATACCAGGGGCTCATCACAAGTGCACTCTCTAATCTCCATCACATATTTCGCCCACCTTCCGACCACCTCCCCCCTCATAAGCATCACTTTGTTCTCTATACTTAAGTGTCTTTTTCTCGGTTTGTCCCTTTCCCTCTCTTACTCTCTTTCTCTTTTTCTGGCCCCCTTTGCTCATTTGTTTTGTTTCTTAAATTCTACATATGAGTGAAACATATGGTATTTTTCTTTCTCTGACTGAAATATTTCCTTTAACATTATACTCTCTAGCTCCATCCATGTTGTTGCAAACAGAAAGATTTCATTTTTTATGACTAATATTCTATTGTATGTGTGTGTGTATATATATATATATATATGCATGTGTGTGTATGTGTATGCATGTGTATATACATATATATGTATATATACAACCATATCTTGTTTTGTTTTGATTATGTTCCTCTAAATACTCTTTTTTTCAAGTTTTTATTTAAATTCCAGTTATTTAACAAACAATGTAATATTAGTTTCAGGTTTAGAATTTAGTGATTCAGTACTTACATACAACACCTGGTATTCATCATTAAGTGCCTTCCTTAATCTCCATCACCTGTTTAACACATCCCCCCCCCCACTTCTGTTCTGGTAACCCTCAGTTTGTTCTCTATAGTTAAGAGTCCATTTCTTGGTTTGCCTTTCTTTTTTTCTCCCTATGTTCATTTGTTTTGGTTCTTAAATTCCACATGAGTGAAATCATATTGTATTTGTCTTTCTCTGACTTATTTTGCTTAGCATACTACTCTGTAGTTCCATCCGTGTCATTAGAAATGGCAAAATTTCATTCTTTTTTATCTTTATGGCTGAGTAATATATATATGTGTATGTGTGTATATATATATATATATATATATATATATACACATCTTATTTATCCATTCATCAGTCAATGGACATTTAAACTCTTTCCATAATTTGGATATTGTCGGTGTATATATATATATATATATATATATATATATATGTATATATGTGTGTGTGTGTATATATGTATATATATGTCGGTATATATATAGATATATATGTGTGTGTGTGTGTGTGTGTATACACATCTTATTTATCCATTAATCAGTTAATGGACATTTACACTCTTTCCATAATTTGGATATTGTCAGTAATGTTGCTGTAAACATTGGGATGCATGTATCCCTTTAAATTAGTATTTTTGTATCCTTTGGGTAAATATCTAGTAGTACAGTTGTTGGACCATAGGGTAGTTCTATTTTTAACTTTTTGAGTAACCTCCATACTGTTTTCCAGAGTGACTGCACCAGTTTGCACTCTCACCAACAGTATAAGAAGATCCCTCTTTCTCCACATCCATGCCATATTTTGTTTATTCGTTCATCCATCAATGGACACTTGAGTTGCTTCTACCTCTTGACGATCATGAATAGTGCTTCTATTAACATGGGACTGCAAATATGTCTTTAATATCCTGCTTTCAATTCTTTTGGATAATATACCCGGAAGTAGAATTACTAGGTAAACTGTTTTCATTTCTAAATTGTGAGATTGATCATTGTAACTTCTATTGTAGATATGATGAATTCACTTGAGTACTGTACGTAATTCACACAAAAGAGACTATAGAACCACAGTCAGTTATAGTTATTCATTAAATTAAAGTTTTGGGGAATATAAGCTAGCAAATATTACTTTTATTCATTTTTAAATTTGTTTCATTCATCATTAATTATTTGTTGAAGTGCTATTGTATTCCTATGTAATTCCTGCATTTATGGATTTAGAATAACTAACCATAACGCACCTGAACTATGGTGGGTTGATGGGAGGAAAGTGTAATGACATAAAACAGAAAGAAAATTGTGATACCCAATATAGATATAGAGGCTGTTTTCTTCTGGGATTCTGATCAAAAGGTTATTTATTTATTTAATATTTTAATATTTATTTATTTTGAGGAGTGGGGGGAGAGAGAGAGAGAGAGAGAGAGCACGAGCAGGGGAGAGGCAGAGAGAGGAGAGAAGGAAAACCCCAAGCAGGCTCTGCACTGTCAGAGCAGAGCCAGACATGTGGCTCAAACTCACAAACGGTGAGATCATGACCTGAGCTGAAATCAAGAGTCAGACACCTAACCAACTGAGCCACCCAAGTGCCCCTGAAAAGTAATTTAAAATGAGATAATATTATTCTATTCAATCAATAAATACCATGGAGAAAGATAACATAGCAACAGGTATATATCAGATAAAGTCAAAATTCATTGCCAGTTTAAGAAATCAAGTTGTTAACCAGGAATTTGGGGAAGATTTTCCTGGATAATTAAAGTGATAAAGATTCTACTTGAATTTTCAGACTCAAAGACAAAGACACTTTGTAGTTAATGATTAGAAACTATTACCATGTGATAAAAACAAAAATAAACACAAAAAATAAAATCCAGCTTTGACAAAGAAAAGTATTTGAACCTAGAAGCAAATAAACACAGAGTAGAGTAAAATTATTGTATATCTAGATCCTAGAAAAATATTTGTTCAATTTTTACTTATGAGCCTGGTGCCTTCCTTATACTTATGACACAATGCCTCATTTATATTTTCTTTCCTATGGAAATAAATAGAATTAGCAAGTTGTGATCTTTATTATTAACTACAGTAAGATTTGCTGTATCCTTTTTTTTTTTAAATAACAGTATGTAGATACTACAAAAATTAAACATGTAATATTTGTGTAATCATTTTGGGAAAGATAGTTCTGTATAGAATTACTCTTCTTTGCAGGTTAATCTATCTTTTGAAGGTAGCCTATCCAGTCAAACTGCCTCAAAGTGACATAGTTATGAGTATATATTAACAAAGACATCTTTTCTGCCTCAAGAGAGGCAGCAGATGAGAGAGAACACTTCTCTTCAAAGCAATCACTTATACCTAGGGAGCATAGCTGTAGGTTCAGGGGAAAGCCTTTTGTTTCAATCCATCAATCAACAGAGCATCTTTCCTGAACTATTCTCTAAAAACTAGAATCTCCCTAGAATGGCATGGAAAAACTGTACAATATTTGAATGTTTACTAAGGCAGCCTTCTGTAAGCTATAATGGAGGATAGCAAAGGAAAAACAACAACAAACTTTGATCCACATTTTTTGGTGTATAGAAATTTCTGTGTCATTATTTAAATTAAGGAATCACAGTCAATTTAAGGAGAAGAAAAGGGTCGTGTCTGATTTGGGATATATTCTAAGATAATGTCATTGAAGGCAGGCAAAGTTATTTATCTATCTATTCATTTATTAAAGTATATATATATTATGTGTTTCGCTTAAAATTGTGATACTTTTAATAAATCTTTTTTTTTCGTAGTCACCTAAATATTTTGCTATAAGAACTTCCTTCAGGTAGTTTCCTATAGTTTCCTGAGTAAGTGAATCTCACTGGATTATTAATATTAAGAGTGTCACGGATCAGTAGATTTCTTATATAATGCTGCTGTCAGTTGGTTAATCTCTTTGGAAACCTACTTGGCATTATTATCTCTTAAAATTGAACATTCCCAAATTCTATGATTCAACCAGGCATATACCAAAGATGCATTTGGTACATTTCTGCACCACAAGAAAATTATAAAAATATTCATAATAGCAATGTTTGTAAAAGCAAGAGCATAAAACAAATGACTACCAACAGAGAAACAAATAAAGAAAATTTGGGGTATTATGAAATATATTGCACCAGTTGAAAAGAATGAACTACAGTTACAATGTGATAATGTGGTACCAAGTGATAGCAAGTTGTCAGGTGACACAGCATGATGTTCTATATAATGCTTAAAACTACTAAAACTCATAAAATTTTTATCAAACCTAAAAATAATTAAGGATCTCATATGCAGTGATGGGAAGACTCAGTAAAGAGCACCCTAGGCAGAATGCCATCTTTCTGTTATTCCTATTTAGCAAAATTACACACTTTATATAAGTACTATGCTAATAATTTGAGATATAATGATAAACAATTTTCAGCCATGACCCTCAAAGAATTTGCAGTTTATTGCAAAGATAGACATGCATCTATGTATTCATATAGCAGTATGACTTTGAAAGTATGAGTGCAGTATTTCTTTAAGATTATTGAAGCTTGTTGTTATGTAATTATTATTTTTCAGAAATATGGTCTACCATCTATGTTCTTTAGTAAAGGTTTTCTTAAAGCCATATAGAACGCCGAATCACACACTTTTATGATGGGTTTAATATTGTGGTTTGGGGAAGGACAATTTATGACAAAAGTGTGAAAAGAAAATTAAAGCCCCAGACATGTTGTTTTTTTTTTAAATATGATTTAGTAAACATACTATTATTAAAATTATATTATTCAGAGTTGGGAAAGGCAGTCTCATGCACACAATCGTTAGATACCTACCACACACACATTCTACTGCATAAGAATAAAACCTGGGCTTGGATCACTTTTCTTACCAAGAGATAACTCGCATAGCCTGTGGGCTTATCACTTTGTATGGAAGTGTCTCTCTCCGTTTGCGCTCAAATACTACTCTTGTTCTCTTAAGTGTGAGCATCCTGGCACCTGGCCAACCCCACAGGTCACAAGATGGCGGTGGGTGCTTAGGACAATTGCCCTGTGTCTTTGCTGGGGTTACCCGCTGACCATGGAGGATGATGCTCACTACTAGAGCAGATCCTGCTCTTTCTCGTCTATGTAGGTAAAGCGTTGTTCCATTCTGTGCTCGGCTGCATCGGTTTTCTTGGTGACTTTAATATGAAGATGTGATGGACAAAAGTGCGTGGAGTTGTCCTCTAGAATTGATAATACGTGCATGGTACTCTGTTCAACATTCAGTAATTTGAACCTGTCAACTAATAGTATGCTTTATCATTCTTTGGATGGCTGCCAGAAACCAACTTAAAAAAAAAAAGAAGAAAGAATCAGTTACTATAATTGGAGATTTCAACATGGCTCGTATCTTAGATTTGGGGCACAGAAATGTTTCACTTGCTTTTCTCTCCTATTTTTATTTATGGCTTAGTTCTGCTCACTTCTGCTGTTTCATTCTTATTAGACTTTGTACCTATGATTTCCCCTCTTCTTATTACCCGGAGCTCCAGGCCCTTAAAATTGATGAATACAGAAAAAGAATAGGCATTTTTTCCGCCTTTACCACCAGTAGAGATATCAGGGGAAAGTCTGACTAGCCCTGGTAAAAGCAGATACCGATATATGATTCAATCAGTGTAATAGCTGGATTTTCCTTATAGCCTAAGTCTGAGTCACATGCTCACATTTAGTACTAGCGGGATCATTTACAGATGAACCAGACATATAGAAGGATAAAACTGTGTAAACACGATTCTTAACATAAAACATGCTAGACCTAGAAAAAGCGTATACTTTAAAAGCAATGCTAACTTTACCACTTACTGACTACAGAACATTGAGCCTTCAGTTCATAGAATAGCATAGTTAAGGCTCAGCTCTCTCATTTACCTAAACACAAGAAAAATATTAAATCCATGAACATGTCACTTTCCTGCTGAAAATGAAAATTGGATGATATGGGAGAACTTCATGGAGGAAGTGATATTTGAGATTTACTTTAAAAGGCTAAAAGTAAAAGTGCAAGGACAATATTATTCTAGCTCTCCTTTTATTTTTCATTTCTAAAAGGACTACTTCATCATTTGCACTTTGAAAACATACCATTATTTGCCTTTGTCTTTATTTTTCACTTGTAGTTTGAATTATAATTATTTATTTAATGATATATTTTCTAATCATTTTAAGGAAAGAATATAAAAGTGAAATTAAATAAGCCTGAGCATAAAGAAGAGATGAAAATAAAAATAGAGTAGGGACACCTGGGTGGCTCAGTCAGCTGAGCATCAGATTCTTGATTTCGGCTCAGGTTATGATCTCATGGCTGTAGGACGAGGCCCTTCATCCAGCTCCATGCTGACAGCCTGGAGCCTGCTTGGGATTCTCTCTCTCTCTCCCTCTCTCACTGTCTCTCCCCCCCCCCCCCACATGTGCTTGCACACACACTATCCCTCCTTCTCTCTCTCAAAATAAATAAATAAATAAAACATAAAAAAAGATAGAGTAGATGGGGCACCTGGGTGGCTCAGTGGGTTAAGCAACCAACTCTTGGTTTCAGCTCCAGTTGTGATCTCATGGTTTGTGGGTTTGTGGCCCTAGTTGTGCTCTGGGCTCACAGCACAGAGCCTGCTTGAGTTTCTCTCTATCCCTCTCTCTTTCTCTGTCCCTACCCCACTCACTCATTCTCTCTCTCAAAATAAATTTAAAAAATAGACTAGATGTTGTAACAAAAAGATAGACTTCATTTTTATCTTAATAATATGCCAGTTTTAAAATAATATGAATATTATTGTCCAAGGAAAAAATTAAAAGGACCAAATAAACATAGGAAATATAAAACATCTTTCTTTATGTTGTAGAACCATTTATCAAGCTTTATTGAGAAGTAAACAGAGAAAAATATGTCTCTCTTGATATGTTCAGATATTAAGTAATTAGGAAAATGTTAATTTACCAGAATATGATTTGTTGAATGTAATTTACTTTATTAGCAAAAAATAAAGGCAGTGTAACTACTTTATGGTGGAAATCTAAAGATGTTTTATGTTTTATTGACAGTAATATTAAATGATAAAACCCACTTCTTATCAAACTTTCTATAAAAAGAATGTTTTAAAATTTTGATTAAATAGTTGTCTAGAGGTTCACTCACATACACCAAAAAAAAAAAAGAAAAATATTAAGACAGTTATAATCAATACTGTACATTTTATTTGTGAGTGACATAAGTTTCCTGAATAACATTAACTGGCAAGCATGACTTGTTTTAATACACTTTCTCCACTTGGCTACACCTAATCATTAGATACCTTGAGGATACAAAGACAATTGGAGAAAGTGGATTAGTTGAAACTGGGGCAGAACTGATGAACTGACTTGAGGAAGTCATCATTGTAAAAGAAAAGAAGTGGGGCACTATGTTTTGGTTCTCTGCACTCATAAGAAAGTACTTCAGAAGATAATTGATTCAATTATCTCATATAGGACATAAGGATGTATTTAGAGTACATTTTATTTCTTATTTATTTATTTATTTAATATAGAGAGGACAAGCACTTTTTTTTTCTTTTAGACAGAGAGAGAGAAGGAGAAAGAAGAATTTTTTAATGTAATTTATTGTCAAATTGGTTTCCATACAACACCCAGTGCTCATCCCAACAAGTGCCCTCCTCAATGCCCATCACCCACTTTCCCCACTCCCCCAACCCCCATCTTAAAAAGGCTCCACGCTCAGCACAGAGTGGGATCCCATGACCCTGCGATCATGACCTGAGCCAAAATCAAGAGCCGGATGCTCAAACTACCGAGCCACCCAGGCACCCCTAGAGTATGTTTTAGTGTCTTTTTCAGGCTCAAGTTATCTGCAAGGAATTGTTTGGTTTTTTTTGTCACCAAGTGAAAATGTGTTTGACCTCATTTCAACATATCTTGCTCTACTTTTGGGCACTTTCAATATTAGCAATCATATGCTTCTATAGAAATAAAGAATATTTTATTTATTTGAATATTTTAAATTATTATATATTTTCTAAAATCTTTACTTATACACCACTGGGAATAATCAATGTCAGATGAGGCATTGAGGGCATCTAGGTGGCTCAGTTGTTTAAGTGTCCAACTCTTGATTTCAGCCTAGGTAGTGATGTCACAGTTGTGAAATTGAATCCTATGCCCTGCTGCATGTTGGGCATGGAGCCTGCTAAGATTCTTTCTCTCCTCCCTCTCTCCCTCTCTCTCTCCCCAAATCACGTGCACACACACTGGCTCCCAATCTCTCTAAAAAGAAACAAATTCAATAAAACAATAATAAATCTTGGACTATTTCTAAATTATGTATAATTTTGTAAATCTTGGAGATCTTTGAGATAAACAAAAGGTTTTTAGCAATGATTATCTGTAATAAATTGATACAATGTAGATAAACTGATAAATATTTCAGTTGCAAAAACTGATGATTCATGGTACTGTAATTTAACCATGTATGTAAAATTATTTTTATTAAAATCTAAAGAAACTTTAGATAGTTTATCCATCTTTGTGCTTGATCTAATCAGTCCCTTCTTTAATATTAACGAGTAAACATGCTCATTCTAAAAATCATCCCCCACCAAAATAAAAGCACAGGTTTTTTAAAAAAAATTTAAATGTTTATTTTTGAGAGAGAGAGAGACAAAGTGTGATTGGGCAAGAGGTAGCGAGAGAGAGAGACACAGATTCCGAAGCAGGCTCCAGGCTCTGAGTTGTCAGCACAGAGCCTCACGTGGGGCTTGAACTCACGAACTATGAGTTCATGACCTGAGCAGATGTAGGACGCTTAACTGACTGAGCCACCTAGGTGTCCTTAAAAACACAGTTTTTAAAGGAAACTGGTGAACTGCACTTCACATACAGATTGTCTCTCAACAAAATTTTTTGAATATGTGTGAATAGGTTGTATGTTTATGCATAATGCATCATGGTGATAGGAAAGTCACAACCTTTTAAATCTTCCTATATCTTCATTGGACTGCATGATAAAAACATTTGTCTCTGTTACGATAAATTCTGTCCTCATTAAAATGTTCACTTACTAATTTTTCTACACCTTGTGTTCATATTGAATAAAGTCACTTTTTCTTTCATAGATCATCTTTCAAATTTCCACCAAAGATATCATATTTATTTCTCTAATGTTTCTATTTCAAATCTCCTAGTTTTCAAACCAACCTATATTTGACATTTGAGCTTTGTTATACTCCAAAAATTAATGACGTATTCTCTGTACTTTGTGTCCTGGTAAAATTACTCACATTTTATATGGCCACACCATGGTAATGGTCCTTCTTCTTACATTAACAAAATTAATCAGTTTGGAGGTTAGTGAAATCTATGAAACCTCTTAATCTGAAGACTAACCATAAATATATATTTTTAGATTACTTAAGCACTAAATTCATGTTTGATTAATTTTAATTTAATATGCACTAAAAAGTTTACAGATTTACTTCATTTTAAAAAGACTATGTCTAAAACTTAGTAACAACACATTAAATTTCCTTTATTCATTTCTCCTTGTTACATTTATTTAACCCATTGCTTTTCCCTGTCTATATATTTAGGAATCTTAATTCTGTTGTCATATAACAGATTTGGTCTTTGAGCTTCATGTTATGAAATGATAAGATTCCTCATTTTGTTTAAATAACTATGCTGACATGTAATGATAGCTAATTATTATCCACAAAAGCATTATGTTCTATCACATAAATTAGAAAACTACTCTCATTACTTACTAGATGTATGACCTTGGACACATTGCTTTAAATGCCTATGTGTGCATTTCCTCATTTCAAAGTTGGGATAATAGTCCATATTCAGGAAGAAATTTTGGAACCTGTAAGAGTTCAATAAACATTATTGAGTAGAATTGTTAAACCAGAAACTAATTCACCAATTCTTCTAGATTCCATTCCATTTTTCTAAATCTTACCCACAAGTATATTTTAAAGTTTTATTGAAGTCTTAATACATTATTTTATTTTATTTTTTTTAATTTATATATGAAATTTATTGTCAAATTGGTTTCCATACAACACCCAGTGCTCATCCCAAAAGGTGCCCTCCTCAATACCCATCACCCACCCTCTCCTCCCTCCCACCCCCCATCAACCCTTAGTTTGTTCTCAGTTCTCAACAGTCTCTTATGCTTTGGCTCTCTCCCACTCTAACCTCTTTTTTTTTTTTTCCTTCCCCTCCCCCATGGGTTCCTGTTAAGTTTCTCAGGATCCACATAAGAGTGAAACCATATGGTATCTGTCTTTCTCTGTATGGCTTATTTCACTTAGCATCACACTCTCCAGTTCCATCCACGTTGCTACAAAAGGCCATATTTCATTTTTTCTCATTGCCACGTAGTATTCCATAGTGTATATAAACCACAATTTCTTTATCCATTCATCAGTTGATGGACATTTAGGCTCTTTCCATAATTTGGCTATTGTTGAGAGTGCTGCTATGAACATTGGGGTACAAGTGCCCCTAGGCATCAGTACTCCTGTGTCCCTTGGATAAATTCCTAGCAGTGCTATTGCTGGGTCATAGGGTAGGTCTATTTTTAATTTTCTGAGGAACCTCCACACTGCTTTCCAGAGCGGCTGCACCAATTTGCATTCCCACCAACAGTGCAAGAGGGTTCCCGTTTCTCCACATCCTCTCCAGCATCTATAGTCTCCTGATTTGTTCATTTTGGCCACTCTGACTGGCGTGAGGTGATACCTGAGTGTGGTTTTGATTTGTATTTCCCTGATAAGGAGCGACACTGAACATCTTTTCATGTGCCTGTTGGCCATCTGGATGTCTTCTTTAGAGAAGTGTCTATTCATGTTTTCTGCCCATTTCTTCACTGGGTTATTTGCTTTTCGGGTGTGGAGTTTGGTGAGCTCTTTATAGATTTTGGATACTAGCCCTTTGTCCGATATGTCATTTGCAAATATCTTTTCCCATTCCGTTGGTTGCCTTTTCGTTTTGTTGGTTGTTTCCTTTGCTGTGCAGAAGCTTTTTATCTTCATAAGGTCCCAGTAATTCACTTTTGCTTTTAATTCCCTTGCCTTTGGGGATATGTCGAGTAAGAGATTGCTACGGCTGAGGTCAGAGAGGTCTTTTCCTGCTTTCTCCTCTAAGGTTTTGATGGTTTCCTGTCTCACATTCAGGTCCTTTATCCATTTTGAGTTTATTTTTGTGAATGGTGTGAGAAAGTGGTCTAGTTTCAACCTTCTGCATGTTGCTGTCCAGTTCTCCCAGCACCATTTGTTAAAGAGACTGTCTTTTTTCCATTGGATGTTCTTTCCTGCTTTGTCAAAGATGAGTTGGCCATACGTTTGTGGGTCTAGTTCTGGGGTTTCTATTCTAGTCCATTGGTCTATGTGTCTGTTTTTGTGCCAATACCATGCTGTCTTGATGATGACAGCTTTGTAGTAGAGGCTAAAGTCTGGGATGGTGATGCCTCCTGCTTTGGTCTTCTTCTTCAAAATTACTTTGGCTATTCGGGGTCTTTTGTGGTTCCATATGAATTTTAGGATTGCTTGTTCTAGTTTCGAGAAGAATGCTGGTGCCATTTTGATTGGGATTGCATTGAATGTGTAGATAGCTTTGGGTAGTATTGACATTTTGACAATATTTATTCTTCCAATCCATGAGCAGGGAATGTCTTTCCATTTCTTTAAATCTTCTTCAATTACCTTCATAAGCTTTCTATAGTTTTCAGCGTACAGATCCTTTACATCTTTGGTTAGATTTATTCCTAGGTATTTTATGCTTCTTGGTGCAATTGTGAATGGGATCAGTTTCTTTATTTGTCTTTCTGTTGCTTCATTGTTAGTGTATAAGAATGCAACTGATTTCTGTACATTGATTTTGTATCCTGCAACTTTGCTGAATACATGTATCAGTTCTAGCAGACTTTTGGTGGAGTCTATCGGATTTTCCATGAATAATATCATGTCATCTGCAAAAAGCGAAAGCTTGACTTCATCTTTGCCAATTTGGATGCCTTTGATTTCCTTTTGTTGTCTGATTGCTGATGCTAGAACTTCCAGCACTATGTTAAACAACAGCGGTGAGAGTGGGCATCCCTGTCGTGTTCCTGATCTCAGGGAAAAAGCTCTCAGTTTTTCCCCGTTGAGGATGATGTTAGCTGTGGGCTTTTCATAAATGGCTTTTATGATCTTTAAGTATGTTCCTTCTATCCCGACTTTCTCAAGGGTTTTTATTAAGAAAGGGTGCTGGATTTTGTCAAAGGCCTTTTCTGCATCGATTGACAGGATCATATGGTCTTTCTCTTTTTTTTGTTAATGTGATGTATCACGTTGATTGATTTGAGAATGTTGAACCAGCCCTGCAGCCCAGGAATGAATCCCACTTGATCATGGTGAATAATTCTTTTTATATGCCGTTGAATTCAATTTGCTAGTATCTTACTGAGAATTTTGGCATCCATATTCATCAGGGATATTGGCCTGTAGTTCTCTTTTTTTACTGGGTCTCTGTCTGGTTTAGGAATCAAAGTAATACTGGCTTCATAGAATGAGTCTGGGAGTTTTCCTTCCCTTTCTATTTCTTGGAATAGCTTGAGAAGGATAGGTATTATCTCTGCTTTAGACGTCTGGTAGAACTCCCCTGGGAAGCCATCTGGTCCTGGACTCTTATTTGTTGGGAGATTTTTGATAACCGATTCAATTTCTTCGCTGGTGATGGGTCTGTTCAAGCTTTCTATTTCCTCCTGATTGAGTTTTGGAAGAGTGTGGGTGTTCAGGAATTTGTCCATTTCTTCCAGGTTGTCCAATTTGTTGGCATATAATTTTTCATAGTATTCCCTGATAATTGTTTGTATCTCTGAGGGATTGGTTGTAATAATTCCATTTTCATTCGTGATTTTATCTCTTTGGGTCATCTCCCGTTTCTTTTTGAGAAGCCTGGCTAGAGGTTTGTCAATTTTGTTTATTTTTTCAAAAAACCAACTCTTGGTTTCGTTGATCTGCTCTACAGTTTTTTTAGATTCTATATTGTTTATTTCTGCTCTGATCTTTATTATTTCTCTTCTTCTGCTGGGTTTAGGCTGCCTTTGCTGTTCTGCTTCTAGTTCCTTTAGGTGTGCTGTTAGATTTTGTATTTGGGATTTTTCTTGTTTCTTGAGATAGGCCTGGATTGCAATGTATTTTCCTCTCAGGACTGCCTTCGCTGTGTCCCAAAGCGTTTGGATTGTTGTATTTTCATTTTCGTTTGTTTCCATATATTTTTTAATTTCTTCTCGAATTGCCTGGTTGACCCACTCATTCGTTAGTAGGGTTTTCTTTAACCTCCATGCTTTTGGAGGTTTTCCAGTCTTTTTTCTGTGGTTGATTTCAAGCTTCACAGCATTGTGGTCTGAAAGTAGGCATGGTATGATTTCAATTCTTGTAAACTTATGAAGGGCTGTTTTGTGACCCAGTATATGATCTATCTTGGAGAATGTTCCATGTGCACTCGAGAAGAAAGTATATTCTGTTGCTTTGGGATGCAGAGTTCTAAATAGATCTGTCAAATCCATCTGATCCAATGTCTCATTCAGGGCCCTTGTTTCTTTATTGACCGTGTCTAGATGATCTATCCATTTCTGTGAGTGGGGTGTTAAAGTTCCCTGCAATTACCACATTCTTCTCAATAAGGTTGCTTATGTTTATGAGTAATTGTTTTATATATTTGGGCGCTCCAGTATTCGGCGCATAGACATTTATAATTGTTAGCTCTTCCTGATGGATAGACCCTGTCACTATTATATAATGTCCTTCTTCATCTCTTGTTACAGCCTTTAATTGAAAGTCTAGTTTGTCTGATATAAGTATGGCTACTCCAGCTTTCTTTTGGCTTCCAGTAGCATGATAAATAGTTCTCCATCCCCTCACTCTCTATCTAAAGGTGTCCTCAGGTCTAAAATGAGTCTCTTGTAGACAGCAAATAGATGGGTCTTGTTTTTTTATCCATTCTGATACCCTATGTCTTTTGGTTGGTGCATTTAATCCATTTACATTCAGTGTTATTATAGAAAGATATGGGTTTAGAGTCCTTGTGATGTCTGTATGTTTTATGCTTGTAGTAATGTCTCTGGTACTTTGTCTCACAGGGTCCCCCTTAGGATCTCTTGGAGGGCTGGTTTAGTGGTGACAAATTCCTTCCGTTTTTGTTTGTTTGGGAAGACCTTTATCTCTCCTTCTATTCTAAATGACAGACTTGCTGGATAAAGGATTCTCGGCTGCATACTTTTTCTGTCTAGCACACTGAAAATCTCGTGCCAATCCTTTCTGGCCTGCCAAGTGTCAAAAGAGAGATCAGTCACGAGTCTTATAGGTCTCCCTTTATATGTGAGGGCACGTTTACCCCTTGCTGCTTTCAGAATTTTCTCTTGATCCTTGTATTTTGCCAGTTTCACTATGATATGTCGTGCAGAAGATCGATTCAAGTTACGTCTGAAGGGAGTTCTCTGTGCCTCTTGGATTTCAATGCCTTTTTCCTTCCCCAGTTCAGGGAAGTTCTCAGCTATGATTTCTTCAAGTACCCCTTCAGCACCTTTCCCTCTCTCTTCCTCCTCTGGGATACCAATTATGCGTATATTATTTCTTTTTAGTGTATCACTTAGTTCTCTAATTTTCCCCTCATTCTCCTGGATTTTTTATCTCTCTTTTTCTCAGCTTCCTCTTTTTCCATAACTTTATCTTCTAGTGCACCTATTCTCTCCTCTGCCTCTTCAATCCGAGCCGTGGTGGTTTCCATTTTGTTATGCATTTCGTTTAAAGCGTTTTTCAGCTCCTCGTGACTGTTCCTTAGTCCCTTGATCTCTGTAGCAAGAGATTCTCTGCTGTCAGCTATACTGTTTTCAAGCCCAGCGATTAATTTTATGACTATTATTCTAAATTCACTTTCTGTTATATTATTTAAATCCTTTTGATCAGCTCATTAGCTGTTGTTATTTCCTGGAGATTCTTCTGAGGGGAATTCTTCCGCTTGGTCATTTTGGATAGTCCCTGGCGTGGTGAGGACCTGCAGGGCACTTCCCCTGTGCTGTGGTGTATAACTGGAGTTGGTGGGCGGAGCCGCAGTCAGACCTGATGTCTGCCCCCAGCCCACCGCTGTGTCCACAGTCAGACTGGTGTGTGCCTTCTTTTCCCCTCTCCTAGGGGCGGGATTCACTGTGGGGTGGGGTGGCTTGTCTGGGCTACTTGCACACTGCCAGGCTTGTGATGCTGGGGATCTGGCATCTTAGCTGGGGTGGGTAGGCAAGGTGCACAGGGGCAGGAGGGGCAGGCTTAGCTTGCTTCTCCTTAGGTGATCCACTTCAGGAGGGGCCCTGTGGCAGCAGGAGGGAGTCAGATCCGCTGCCGGAGGTTTGGCTCCGCAGAAGCGCAGAGTTGGGTGTTTGCGTGGAGGGAGCAAGTTCCCTGGCAGGAACTGGCTCTCTGTGGGATTTTGGCTGGGGGATGGGCGGGGGAGATGGCGCTGGCGAGCGCCTTTGTTCCCCACCAAACTGAGCTCTGTCGTCAGGGGCTCAGCAGCTCTCCTTCCCTTTGTCCTCCCGCCTTCCTGCTTTCTGAGCAGAGCTGTTAACTTATGACCTCCCAGACGCTAAGTCGCGCTTGCTGTCGGAACACAGTCCTCCGTCAGGCCCCTCCGCTTTTGCAAGCCAGACTCGGGGGCTCTGCTTGGCCGGCGAGCCGCCCCTCGGCCCCAGCTCCCTCCCGCCAGTCCGTGGAGCGTGCACCGCCTCGCCGCCCTTCCTACCCTCTTCTGTGGGCCTCTTGTCTGCGTTTGGCTCCGGCGACTCCGTTTTGCTAATCCTCTGGTGGTTTTCTGGGTTATTTAGGCAGGTGTAGGTGGAATCTAAGTGATCAGCAGGACGCGCGGTGAGCCCAGCGTCCTCCTACGCCGCCATCTTCCCTCTCTCCTAATACATTATTTTAAATGTATTTTCCTCATCTACTGATTTAGAAATCTAAATCACCATGGATTAAAAACGCTTATTCTCATTCAAGTACATGAAAACTGCCCTTGTAATTATACATTCTAGAATTTTATCTAAGATCAGTGGCTTGACTTACAAAATAAATTAGTAAAAATAATTTTCATTCTTGACTAAGCTTGAAAAAATGAAAAATTCTGGAAATGGAATAATAGAATATGCATTACTCTAATACTCATAAATAGAAAGAATGTAAATTCCCAAAATTTTACACCTTAGTAACCTGATCCTAGTTCATTTAGACCAGCTCATAGACTTTTCTATGATGATAGAAATGTTCTATATCTGCCATCCAACATGGTAAGTAGTAGTCATAGGTGGTTGTTGAGCATTGAAATCTGGGTAGTATTTCAAAGGACTTCTTTCTAAATTTTATTTATTTCTAATTAAAATTTAAATTTATGTAGCCACATGTAGAACACGGCCAGAACAGGTCTAGACAAAGAGATTTGCACATATATCAGACAAAAATAATTGTCTTCATCAACTTGATGAGAATGGGACTGAGGATGGGAATTCACTTTAGCAAAGTTTTGTTTTTTTCCAATTTTTTTTTTTAAATCTGAATTGCTGTCCCCTTGAAAGAAAAGACAGAACTTCTTCCAGACTGTGCGAATGGAACACTTTTCCATTTTCTTGTGTCCTCTTCAATTTCTTTCACAAGTGTTCTATAGTTTTCAGACTATAGAACTTTTATCTCTGTAGTTAGTTAGGTTTATTTTCCATTCATTCAGAGTTAAATGATCAGCCTAGAATGATAAGCCCTTTTGTGCTTTACGCTGAATATAAAACTTAAAAAACAAAACCAAAAGATACAAAAATGCTGATTTGAAGAGGAACATGCACCCTAATGTTTATAGCAGCACTATCAACAACAGCCAAATTATGGAAAGATGTCCATTGACTGCCAAATGGATAAAGAAGATGTG
>NW_024412376.1:117031759-117207816 GCF_014898765.1 Herpailurus yagouaroundi | reverse complement strand
TATATATATATATATACAATGGACTACTACTTGGTGATGAAAAAGAATGAAATCTTACCATTTGCAACAGTGTGGATGGAACTAGAGGGTATTATGCTAAGTGAAATAAATCAGTGAGAGAAAGACATATATCATATGATTTCACTCATATGTGGAATTTGAGAAACACAACAGATGAACATAAAAGAAGGGAAGGAAAAATAAGATAAAAACAGAGAGGGAAGCAAACCAGAAGAGACTATTAAATACAGAGAACAAACTGAGGTTTGTTGGAAGGGAGGTGGTTGGGGGGATGGGTTAAATGGGTGATGGCCATTAAGGAAGGCACTTTTTGGGAGGAGCACTGGGTGTCATTTGTAAGACATGAATCACTGGGTTCTACTCCTGAAACCAAGACTACACTGTATGGTAATCAACTTGAATTTAAATAAAAAATTAAATTAAAAAGAACCTAATAAACAAAAAAGCAGTAATAAATGCTTAGAATGATACCAGAACCAAAAACAACAGATCATTCTTAGATTTATATTTCCTTATATTTTTCTTAGAGATTGATGTCACTTATTCATTCATTTTTGGTAACGTGCCCTCCATACTTTCATATAATTTGCACATATTTTGTCAATGAAAAATCACTTTTATGGCTACCATGTTTTCTTTTATTATCTTCTCTTCATAAAGGCAAAACTCTAAGAGCTTGTAGTTCCTCTTTACGGGCTTCAGTCCCCTGCTTTGGTCTTATTCCTATCACTTCTGTAATATTTTTAAACTATTTTGCAAAGTCCAAAATTCACATATCTTATTATTCTCCAGCTTTACCCTCCCAAAATATAAATCACTCTAGGGTGACTTGACATAGCCTGTTCATTTTTAAGAACATTAGGACTCTCTTCTTCAGCCCTTTTCTGGTTCTCTACAAATAAAATATCTATTCTGATGTCTGATTTTATTCAGACTAAGTGATAACAGCAACACCAGTCTTAAAGCCAAAGGAAATTTAACCTTGAAGGGATCAAAAGGAACACCATATAAGTTAATAATTTCTTCAGTTGGAAAATAGAAAAAAGGCTAGAATTAGAAACTGAACAGCAGTGTTCTAGTTTCTTTTTCTCCCCACCAGGAGACTCAGTTATCAAAAAGAAAGTAAAGAGCTTACCAGTTGAACTATTTTTTTTGTGTGTGTGTGAATGAGTTGCAGTGAAGGTGTACAGATAGTGGAAATCATTATTAAACTTTGCTCCTCTTTCAGGTTTGATAGCCTTTATGATTTATCGCAGAAAGACTTCATCTATTCCCTGCACTTGGCAAATAGGTCTGCAGTGTGTTATCTATTAAAGACATCACTACGGTTCTTTCTTCTAGTATTCTAATCTATATTCTCTTGATCATCTACTATTTCTAAATAATAAGTATTGTGTTTTTGAGAATCAGCATCCACAATCATGTATTCCTGTCAAAGCCACCTTGAGAACACACAATGCATTCCAATACAAGATTAATGACCATGCTCATTAACACATAGCATTATTTTGGCATGAATCAGATGACTATAACCATTTGAATAAGACTTTCACAATTATATAAGAACAACAGGAATTAACCTTTGAAAACCTTAAAAAGTAGTTATCATCATGGTATTAAGAATGGAAGAGGAATTTAATGACAAACATATTTTCTCAGTGAACAGTCCTTCTTATTTCAGATTTCACTATGCATTAAATTCCATTTACTCCCAACTTTCCAGTGTACAGATACCAGTGAAACTGGTCATTGTTGGAAGTGGAGTTAGATAACTAAATTCTCTTGTATAAGGTACAATATTAACAAACATAATTCTAAATTCTAATTCAGCATAGTATAGTGAGATTTCTTTGATTTTTGCTATGTCTTAACACTTTTTTCTTTGTTTTTTTTTTTTTTAAAGATGTTTATTTATTTTTGAGACAGAGAGAGACAGAACATGAACAGGGGAGGGTCAGAGAGAGAGGGGACACAGAATCTGAAGCAGGCTCCAGGCTCCGAGCTGTCAGCACAGAGCCCGACGCGGGGCTCGAACTCACAGACCGTGAGATCATGACCTGAACTGAAGTCGGAAGCTCAACCGACTAAGCCACCCAGGCGCCCCATGTCTTAACACTTTTTGTTTAATAATATGTATTTGTGTGAAATTCTTAGTTTATATACATATAAAGAAACTGTTCTTCAATCATACATTCTTTTGCTTTGTTTTATTTTTTTCTTAGTACTTGTCTGAGACCAGCAACAAAGTAAAGAAACAAAAGGTAATCAATTAAAATTTTATTATATATTATCCGTGTACTCCTGAGTTTCTCTGAGTTAAGTGTTTAACTCAGAGAAATGTACTTTGATTTTTTTTAAAAAGATTGCTGTGAATATTATCAACAAAAATCAGAGGAAAGAAAAAGCTCCAAGCTGGTGTGATTACAACACACCATTAGTGAAAGTCAAGTTTCCCATCTTTGACTGCCAAAGGTGTAAATGAGCATCTGAGGGTAGTGCTAATTACAGCAATCTAAGGACAGAAACTGCTGTTCCTAAGTCTAGGAAGCAAAGTGAGATCCAACATTGATTTTCAAAGTGTGTAATTTTAGAACTCCTTCCTGTGATACTCTGTGTTTGATCTTTCTAATAATGGTTCACATATAAATCACCCATCTAAAACATTTCATTTAAAATTGTTTTAAGTCATTTACAAATAGCAATTTGTAACTAATATTTATGTACAGATATTTTTAATTATTAATGTCCTTTGATACATTATCTGATGGACCAAGTTAACTGTATATTCAAAATAATTTCACTGATAGCCTTTCAAAAAAATCAAAATACTGAAAGGAGCCTTTAATAAATTTGATGAAATATTGAGTTTCAGATATGGATGGTAGATGTGGATTTTGAGGGTAAGGAATTGGCACTGTTGAAGTATATCAGCATAAGAAAGCAGCATGCTGTAGTATAGAGTAAAACATGAGCTCATGAAATAAAGTGCCTGAATAAGTTATTTATTTCCTTTGAGTCCCAAGTTGTTTTTTTTTTTTTTTTAGTTTATTTATTTATTTTGAGAGAGAGAGAGAGAGAGAGAGAGAGAGAGAGCAAGGGAAGGGCAGAGAGAGAGAGAGGGAGAGAGAGAATCCCAAAAGGCTGTCAGTACAGAATCAAATGCATGGCTCAATCTCACAAACTTTGAGATCATTACCTGAGCTGAAATCAAGATCAGATGCTTAACCAACTGAGCTACTCAGGCACCTCGAACCTCAAGTTTCTAAGTAGCAAATAAAGACAAGAATATTTTAATAAGAGATTGTTATGAGGATGAAATAAATTATTATATGTATAATATTGAGGAAAAATCCCTCACATGTAATAATTTTTTTGTCCCTTTTATCATGGTTCTTGAATCTTTGATAGTTTCTTCTATCCTGTCTCATTCTCTCCTCCTTGAAATCATGTTAACTTTTCCTATCCTACAGCCATATTCTATTGACCTAAAGGATGTCTCATGCTCTTTTTTTCTTTTACAGACAAACTTCTTAAAAAATATCTTGCAGTTTTTATCACCAGTTATAGTAGGTTCCATACATTTTCACATTAAATGTGAAAAAGGTTTCACATTTTCACACATTAAATTGTGTGACTATAATTATATATAATTAACATATAATTATGCATATTTATAAATATGGACTTATAATCTCCTAAATTTTTTGCCCTGATTCGCTTCACTGAATTGTTTGAACATCTTCACAGATCAGTGAATTTAGAACTTGTTATTGTTTTTCATGGCTATATAATTACAGTACCATAATTTCCCAATACCTTAGTGAATATGCTACATTTTTTTCTGTTTTTATTTGCACCTCTCCCCCTTCATTGGGAAAGCAGTATGGTGTAGTGCTTTGGGTCAGAAGCTCTAAATCTGGACTGCTAGAGGGCAAATATTGACCCTGCTCCTTAATAGTTGAGTAACCTTGGATAAATCGCTTACTTGTGATAAGCAGAACTTGTTATTGGACACTGTAATGAATAAACCTTATTACCCCATAATATTTCCAAATCTGAGCCAGGCTTCCGGAGGGAATAATTTAAAGGATAGGTTAATCTCCAAGAGGAAGGATTCTGACATACCAATGCAAGTGTATACAATACATGTATCATATTTTCCATTAGTGTACACTGAGAAAAAGAGGAATATCCAGGATAAATATAGGTATATCAAGTTTGAACTCATGTCAGGGAATTTAAAAAAATGCAAAACAAGAGCAAAAATGAAACATTATAGTCCTCTGTGAGTACAGAGGTGATTGGATACCAGGTAATAAAATAAATCTTAAACCAATTTTGTCTTATAGGGGTTATTGTCCTTCTTTAGGAATGCCTATTTGGCATGGATATTCTTAGCACCTGTAGAGCCTCCCATGAATCCTTGATCTGAAGAGTAAAGTGCCATTGGGGGAAGAGAAGCTAAGTGTAAGTGCTTAATCTGTACTCATTACATGGCCAATATAGTAAATCGAAACCAGTGAAAAATCCCAAATGCATGCTAGGTATTTGTAACAACCTCAGAGACAACAGATACAAGAGTGATGGGATTCCATACTCCCTTTAAATTAACTCTTCTTACTACTGCAAAGGCAAGGTAAACCATGGTATATACTGTTGAATAACTAAAGTGTATCAAGGAGCAGCTCCAGTCACAGTTGTGATAGAGGAGGTAGTAACTTTATTTTAATAGATTACAGATCCTCTAGGTCTAATGTGTGGATCTTTCTCTGGATCTCTTCTTTTTAATCTCCTTCAGTAAAGAGGATCAAAAGCATATTCGCTGTGGATGAATAGTGGTATACACATATATATTTATTTACCTTTTGCCAAGGATTAAGTTATATCCCCTGCTTTCTGTCACAGTAGAGTTCAAGGGAAACTTAAGTGTCTTGACATTTACCAAGAAGAATATACTGGTCTATTGTATTTATGACAGAAAATGGCAAGTATTCTGAATAATCTGGAGTGTATACCAGAAAGTTTAGTGGTATTGTATTTTAGATAACATTTTTGGTGCCCAAAGATCTGGACATTCTGAGATACTCCCTCCAAGGTAAAGAATGAACATGTTTTCTACACCAGAAAAGAAAGGTAGCTTCAGGTAAGTCTCTTAGGGTTTGGAATGCCAATTTCCATTATACTTAGAAATACAGCTCCAAAGCATTAAGTGGGTATGTTACTATTGCCATTGTAACAATTACCACAAAATGAGTGGCTTAAAGACTTATCTTATAGCCCCAAATCATTGTCGCTGGGTTAAAGTCAAGGTGTTAGCAGGGCTGGTTTCTTCTGAACCTACTGGGAAGAAAATCTGTTTTCTTACATTTCTCAGCTTTCCAAGATCACTTGCATTCCTTGGCTCCTGACCCTATTCCTGGCATCATTCTAACATCTTGACTCCCTGTGACAACTTCCACTACTGACTTTGATCTTCCTGCCTCCTTCTTATAAAGACTCCATGATCTTAAATAATCCAGAATAATCTTCTCATCTCAGGGTCCTTAACTTGAAGGATCTGCAAGCTTCATTTTGGTTTGTAATGTAACATAACCACAGGTTCTAGGGATTAGGATGTGGACATCAACCACAGTGTGTAACTCAGAGGACTGCCATTTTAGATGAAGCCGAGGAAAAAAAAAAAGTACATTGAAAATGTACAAACTTCAGTATAGGCTGCTCTGTCGTTTGTGGCATATGATTGAGGATACCCTTGCCACATTGGTAAAGTTTTAGAAGCCTAATAATCTGGGGCATGAGAGGTTATCCCCTGTGAAATAAAAGGCAAGTTACTATACCTAACACCCACTATCAGTAAGATTCACAGTGATGTTTGGGCCCCTCAGAATTTTGGAAGCAGCATTTACCCAACTGTAATACTTCTCAGACTTATTTATTGAGTGTCTCAGAAATAGCCAGATTGAAGTATAGCCCTGAGCAGGAGAGATTTCTGAACAAATCCTCAACATGCTAAATCAAGGCCATGCTCTCTCCATCAAACTATTTTGAAAAATCACTCCTAGCATACTATGTCACCTACCTAGGTGACATTGAGGATCTGCTCATGAAAAAGTGTTGATGTGACTGGAGCTCCCCATCCTTAACTGGGTGTTATCAAGTCTACAAAACATAACATTGCATAGGCGGGGAAGCAATGTACCACATTATAGGAGTGGCACATTCTCAGCTGAAGTCCAGATGGTTCAGATGGCGTGAATAAATCATTCATACAGATGGCATCAATGATTATGTCACATATGTCTGTTGCACTGATACCCTTTAACTCAAGCCTGTTTTCTCCCAGGAATCCCCTGTAGCTAATTAAAAGAAGAGAAAAACACAGGTTTGGTTCAAAGATGGATTCAAATAATCTGTGCTGTCCTGGCTGAAAATGGAAGCGCTATCATATTTTAAACCCACCTAGGAGTGCCCCTGAAATATGAGTTAAAGAAAATTTGTTCTATGGAGAAAGCTGTAAGTGTACACTGGGGTATTTACTTTGTATGGAGATAAGAGACCTGAGTTATAGAAATACACGTGCTTCTAGAAAAGTATGAAGGGACTGAATGGCTGTTCAGGATCCTTAAGAAAACAGCGTTAGATCACAGAAAATGAGTTGGAGGAGGGTCCTGAAGGAAAGGGCACTAAATATATAGACCCATAGAAGAAGTTGCCATTCTGTTAGAGACTAAGATTTAATAAGGTAGACTGGTCTTATTACTGGTGATCATCTGGGATTCATTTTACATCTGAATAAGCATCTCTACAAGTGGGCTAAAAGAACCTGTGTTTTAAAATTTCTTGGGGCGCCTGGGTGGCTCAGTCAGTTAAGCGTCCGACTTCAGCTCAGGTCACGATCTCTGTCCGTGAGTTCGAGCCCCGCGTCGGGCTCTGGGCTGACGGCTCAGAGCCTGAAGCCTGCTTCCGATTCTGTGTGTGTCTCTCTCTCTCTGCCCCTCCCTCGTTCATGCTCTGTCTCTCTCTGTCTCAAAAATAAATAAACGTTAAAAAAATAAAATAAAATAAATAAAATTTCTACATTAATGGATAGTAAGATAAGCATAACTAAGGGTTTGGGAATGTCTGCCTTATATAATGCAATTTGTTGAGCACTTCCTGTTCTAATTACCCTCTTCAGGATAAAATTTATTTGTAGATTTGATAGGTCTCTCATTTTTTAACTATGATGATGGGAACTGTTAGCAGTACACTAGATGTGTTTGATAATAGAAAGTAAGTTGGGAGTCTTATCACTTAACTTGAGAAATATACCTCTATTAATATAGCAGGGCATAAATGTGTTGTTTTAACAGTTGTATTAATTATAATTTATGTAGCAGAATGTATCCACTTACTGTTATAATTCAATGGCTTTTTAGGATATTCACAAAGTTGTGCAACCATTACCACAATCTACTTTTGGAACATTCCGATCATCCCAGACACAACTAGCCAAGATATAAAAGTTAGATAATCATGCGTCAGTTGATGGACATTTGGGCTCAACATGGATAGAACTGGAGGCAATTATGCCAAGTGAAATAAGTCAATCAGAAAAAGGCAAATAACATATGATTTCACTTATACATGGAATTTGAGAAACTTAACAGAGACCATAGGGGAAGGGAAGGAAAAAGAGTTACAAACAGAGAGGAAAGCAAACCATAAGAGACTCTTAAATACAGAGAACAAACTGAGGGTTGATGGGGTAGGGGAGGTGGGTGATGAACATTGAGGAGGGCACTTGTTGGGATGAGCATTGAGTGTTGTAGGTAAGTGATGATTCACAGGAATCTACTCCTGAAGCCAAGACTACACTGTATGTTAGCTAACTTGTCAATAAATAAATAAAAAGTTATATAATCAGTGATAAATCATGTTGTTAGTGTATAACCCCTTGAGATGGATACATAATCACTATGGTATCCTTCTCAATTTGCATCTGATGTAGTCATCAGTAGACATCAGAAAAATCCAAATTGGGATAATCTACTAAATAACTGGCTAGTTACTGTGCAAAACTGTCTAAGTAATGAAATATAAGGAAAGGCTGAAGAACTGCCACAGATTGCGAGGTGTTTAATTCAGTGGGGGATCCTACTTTATACCCTGAGACAGAAAACGATTAGTGGAAAAATGTACTGTACTTTAGTTGATAATATTGTACTAAGATTAGTTTCTTAGCTTTGCTCTATGTTCTGTGAAAAACATATTTCTTGTTGTTATTGACACAAAAGGAAGGCAAGTGAAATGTATATTGGAACTCTCTGGACCATTTTTTTTTAACAGCTTTAAGACAAGATTCTCATACCATAAAATTAAACCATTCAAAAGTGTGCAGTGTTTGAGGATTCCAATTTTCCACTTTCTTGTCAATATTTGTTATTGCTGTCTTTTTCATTCTAGCCATCTTAGTGAGGGTGATCGAGATTTCCATTTCCCTAATGACCAGTGATATTGGGCATTTTCTTCATTTGCTCATTGGCCAGTCGCACATCTTCTTTGGAGAAATATCTGTTGAAATGCTTCTTCCATTTTTTAATTGGAAGTTATTTAATGCCCTCTGGATCCTAGTCCCTTATCTAATAAGTAGTTTGCAAATGTTTTCTTCTATTCCATGGGTTATTTCTTTCATTTTTTTGATGGTGTCTATTGAATCACAAAAGTTATTAATGCTAATGAAGTCTACTTTTTTCATGTGTTGCTTGTGTTTATGGTATTGAATCTACATAATCATTGTCTAATCCAAGTTCGTGAAGGTTTATTCCTATGTTTTCTTCTAAAAGTTTATATTTTCAATTCTTAAATGTAGATCTATCATCCATTTGGGGTTAAAATTTTTGTGTGATTCAAGGTGGAAACTAAATTCATTCTTTTTGCATGTAGATATCCAGCTGTCCTGGCACCACTTGTTGACGACACTCATTTTCTCCATTGAATTGCCTTGGTATCTAAACTTGAAAGTAAATTGCCCATATATTAGGAGTTTGTTTCTTGGTTCTCAATTCTCTTACATTAATCTATATATCTATTGGACCAGTACCACACTGCCTTGGTTACTATAGCTTTATAGTCATTTTTGAAATTGGAAAGTTTAATTCATTCTTTTTTTTTTCCAAGATTATTTTCATTATTCTAAGTCACTTGCACTTTATTATTTATTTTAGAATCAGATTGTCAATTTTTTCAAGGAAAAAAATGAGCAAAGATTTTGGCTGTGATTGCACTGAATCTGTACATCAATTTGGAGAGTGATGATATTAAAGTCTTATGATACATGAACATGAGTTATCTTTCCATTAGCTATTTTTTTAATTTCTTTCAATAATGTTTTGTAGTTTTAGTGTATAAATTGTGCTTCTTTTTAAAAACTTACTTCTGAGTCTTATTTTTTATATTATTATAAATGGAATTGTTTCCTTAATTTTGTTTTTGGATTGTTCATTGCTAGTGTATCAAAATATATAGATTTTGGGGGCACTTGGGTGGCTCATTTGCTTAAGTATCCAACTCTTGATTTTGGCTTGGGTCATTATCTCACAGTTCATGAGATTGAACCCTATATTGGGTTCTGTGCTGACAGCATGGAGCCTGCTTGGGATTCTCTCTCCCTCTCTCTCTACCTCCCTCACATAATAAATAAATGTTTAAAAAAATATAGAGAGATTTTTATATATTGATCTTGTACGTTTCCATGTTGCTGAACTTGTCAATTTGTTATAATAATTTTGGGCAGGTTCCTTAGAATTTTTTACATACAAGATGATGTCCTTTGAAATAAAATAGTTTTATTTCATTATTTCCAATACTAACACTTTTAATTTGTTTTTCTTGACTAATTACCCTTGTGCTGAATAGAAATGATGAAAGTATGTATTCCCCATGTTGAATAGAAATGATGAAAGTTGGGGCTCCTGGGTGGCTCAGTTGGTTAAGCATCCAACTTCGGCTCAGGTCACGATCTCACAGTTTGAGCATCGCATTGGGCTCTGTGCTGACAGCTCAGAGCCTGGAGCCTGCTTCGGATTCTGTGTCTCCCTCTCTCTGCTCCTCTCCCGCTCATGCTGTGTCTCTCTCTCTCTCTCTCTTCTTTGAAAATAAATAAAAACATTAATTTTTTTTAATTATCAAAGTATGTATCTGTTTATTCCTTATCTTAGGAAGAAAATATTGAGTCTCACTATTAAATATGATATAGATTCTCTTCATCAAGTTGAAGAAATTTCCTTCTATTACTAGTTTGTTTAATATTTTTATTGTGAAAGGATTTTGTGTTTTATCAAATGTATTTTCAGTGTCTATTTACATGATTAGGTACTTTTTGTCTTTTAATATGTTCATATAGTATATTACATTAATTGATTTTTTTGTGTCAAGCACCCTAAAAATGTTCATGTTCTAATCCGTGGGATCTAGTAAAAGCGAATTGCAGATATAATTGAGAAGGTTGAGATGGGGAGATTTTCCTAACATTATCCATGTGGTATATATCCAAGGTAATGACAAGGATCTTTATTAGGGAAAGGAAACAAGAGAAGCAGGTAAAGAGACATGATGGTGGAAACCGAAATCATAGAGAAAGATCGAAAGATGTTATGCCACTAGCTTTAAAGATGAAGAATAGGGAAAGAATATTAGCAGTTTGTAGAAGCTAGAAAAGACAAGGGATGCATTTTCCTCTCGAGCCTCCAGAAGCAATACAGCTCTGCCAACACCTTGATTTTTGCCTGGTGAAATCCGTTTTGTTCTTCTGACTTCAAATTGTGGGTAATAAATTTGTGTTATTTTAAGCCACTGTGTCTTGTGTTAATCTGTTATGGCAGCAATGTAACACCAATGCAATATTTTTTATATAAGAATTTGTTTCCCTTTTCTAAGTTTTAATCTAATTTGTGGGATATAATTGTTCATATTATCCTTTTATAATCCTTTTTTAATTTCTGTAATTCAATACTTAATTTTTTTTCCCTTGATCATTTTTTGTTTGTTTGTTTGACAATTCAGGTATCCTTTTATCCTTGGTAATTCTAGCTAATGATTTGTCCATTCTGTTCATTTTTTCAAAGAATCAACTTCCTTTTTGTGAATTTTCTCTATTATTTATCTATACTCTTTTTAATTTGCATCCATTCTAATCTTTATTATTTCATTCTGTTTATTTGCTTAGGGTTTAGCTGCTCTTCTGTTGTTAGTTTCTTAGGGTGGAATGCTATGTTATTTATCTGAGACTTCTCTTTTTTTTATTTTTAAAAACTTTTTTTTAACGTTTATTTATTTTTGAGACAGAGAGAGACAGAGCATGAATGGGGGAGGGTCAGAGAGAGGGAGACACAGAATCTGAAACACGCTCCAGGCTCTGAGCCATCAGCACAGAGCCCGACGCGGCGCTTGAACTCACGGACTGCAAGATCATGACCTGAGCTGAAGTCGGCCGCTTAACCCACTGAGTCACCCAGGCGCCCCTAGACTTTTCTTCTCTTAACATAGGCTTTTGCAGCTACAAATTTCCCTCTAAGAATTGCTTTAGCAGTCCCTCACAAATTTAGCATGTTGCATTTTCATTTTATTCATTTCAAGACATATTTAATTTGCCTTTTGTTACTTCATTGTCCCTGGGGTTATTGAAGATGTGATAATTTCTACATATTCGTGAATTTCCCAGATTACATTCTGTTGTTGATTTCTAACTTAACTACATTGTAGTAGAAAAACTGTACCTTTGCATCTATTACATGGTAGTTCTTGAAATTAATTTCTCCTCATTTCTCAAGTTTGGTAGGTTTTGTTGTATTTGTTTATTGTTTTTGTTGTTGTTGTTGTTGCTAATTGTGGGCTGTCTCTTTGCCAATGATCGGGCAGAGTTTCAAACTTGTGATCTTCTCAGCTCTTTCCTGAGCCTGCACCTAATGAAAAGGCAAAAGTCAAACTGAATGCAAAATACAAGCTGACACCCCCGCCAACACCCCCACTAAGGTGGGTTATGTATAATATTCTTCACACACTCATGGCTGCCTAAGAACAAAAAGCAGGAGAGATACAAATGCTAACTGATAATGACTGTAGTCATGCTGGACATGAAACCCCACTATAGTTTGTAACTGTCTTAATGATTTACAAGAAAAACAAAATCTTAATAATAGGCAGGACTCCAAAATCCTATAGACTCATTTTCCAATAGCCCTGATGTCACCTTCACCTCCTCAGGAAAAAAAAAAAAAAATACAACAGCCCTGTATAATCAGTCACTCCTCACAATCACAATGCAGTTCTTTCTGCCCACAGGCCTGTCTTTGTGTGGTAATAAAAACACCGTTTTGTGCCATAAAGCATCTCAAGAATTCTTTCTTGACTGTTGCACTCCACGACTCCACATCATACCTTTCCCTGGGCACGCATGGTGACTTTCGAATTTCTCCCAAATGTGGAGTTGCTTTGAATGTCCTAGTCATTAATGTGGGATTCCCAAAAGTGTGGGGGGGGGGGCAGGGGGGTGGTTAGGTAGGAAAGAGAGAAATGAAGGGGGAGAAAATGGGCACTGCCTCCTTAAAACCCTTGGATGTCACTTCAGTGGGAGGAGAGGCTTGCAACAGTAGAGGGAGGTGCAACGACAATGGCTGCCAGCCCTTTAGTCTATGTCTGAAATGAAAGCAACATCAACAATCAGAGCACAGATCCCCACTATTTTGAGGCAGGTCCTTTTGGCTCATTCTGGCTCCCATAATGCAATTTTCATGCAAGCTCTTCCAGGAACAAGAGCACAGCTACCCGCCACAGGAGTAGGGTGTGGGGAATGGATAGCTGTTGCCAACCTAGGGGTTGAAATTGACTAAAAACCTCAATTTACCTTTTAAGCTCTCCCTGGAATTTGAAACTTTTAATAGACCCCAGAGTCCCAAAATAGTTATTTCAGACAGATTCTAGTGTGCAATTGCTGTCTATATGGGGACGGAATCTTTTATTTCTTGTTCCAGTATTTTCCCAGAATTTTAAAGCTTTTATCTTGTAAACGTCAACATCAGAATTTTCTGGGGCGCCTGGGTGGCTCAGTCGGTTAAGCGACTGACTCTTGGTTTTGGCTCAGGTTGTGATCATGGGTTCCAGCCTCACATTGGGCTCTGTGCTGGCAGCGTGGATCCTGCTTGGGATTCCCCTTCTCTTCCTCTCTCTGCACCTCCCGTTTGCTCGCTCTTCTCCCTCAAAATAAATAAACATTAAAAAATATTACCTAGGAATCTACATTTATGATCTTAGCACTATCCACCCCTAGGCGAAAATTTAAAACAAATCAGGAAAACAAGAACTTCTTTGAATTAAGGTTGAACCTTACTGCTAATGCCACCACTGAAGATTTTTTGACCTAACAGACTTTAATTTGTTTAGAGGCCAGAAGTTGCCTACCTCTTCTTTATACTTCCCACGGCTCGAGTGCCTTTCTTCCATTTTCATTGTTAGCTGATTTGCTTAAAATTTTCTCCCTCTTGTTCTGACTTACATTTACCAAAACTTCAATTTACCTGAAAAACTGCCCTATGTTATCCCAGCTGTTCCTAATGGGCTTTACATTCTATTACTTATGCATTGGCATAACATACTGGGTGGGTGAAATGTGATTGACTCTTAGTGACAATGGTTGGCAAAAGATTATCCCTAAATGATTTGAATGCTTTGAAACCATAATTATATCTACATGTTGGCACTGCTTCCACTTTTTTTATTGTTTTTATTTTTTTTTAAGAAACAATTATCGCTTTAAAAGTGTTCCACCAATTATCCATCCATTCATTCCTTTAAAAAAAAAAAGGAAAGAAATACCATGTGTCGGACACATTTTGGAGGAAACAGAAGTGCGTACTGCCTAATTTTTGCTATTGAAGTGATCTCTCAAATTTCTTTCTAATTTCTGGATTATGCTTAGAGACTTGTCAACTGAAAGATGTAACTATCAGTGCTGTGTGTGTGTGTGTGTGTGTATACATCACAATCAGTACAATGTGTGCGTGTGTGTGTGCATGTGTGTGTGTGTGTGTGTGTGTGCGCATGTGTGTGTGTACACTCACGCAGATGCTAGTTATGTAGCAGTTTCTTGCACTCCCAGAGATTCTTACTAGCTCTAAGAATGGAGAACAAAATGTTTTTAGAACAAAATAAAGGTCCCCCTCATTGGATTTAAGGCAGTTATGAAAGTAGAAATAATCTGCCCACTGTTGTAGACTTCTAATTCAGTAAATTAGAAGTTATTTCTTCTAAAAACTTTACTAGCAAACAGGGTGAAGTACTTCTAGGTATTGACTTTTTAATAACCTGTACTTTGTATATTTATAGCATAAAGTAGTACTTATAGGTTATTAGGATGATTTCCAGTTATAATATTTTTTCTTACATACAAAACATGTCAGGGCAGGCACAAAAAGAAAAAGTTATAAAGAAATTGTCTTGAAAGTAACCAAATTATAAATTATACTTCTATTTTATCCTTCACTCATCGAAGGAATTTATCAAAAGCCTACTATTTATGAACCTTTCTTCTGTGCCAAGAAAAAAAAATAGGAAAGGCAAGTTTACAGGCTATATCTTAGCTATTTAAAATTACAATGCACTAGGATTGATGAAAGAGGCACACACACTAAGAATGCAAAGGAAGGCCAGTTAAAAATAAATGCCATAAATATGGTTCAGACAGTAATTGTTAAAAGAATTCAAATGAGTATAGGGCCCTTAACTGTCATCAATTTATTTATCCAAGTCTTTTATTTTATTCCAAGTCCTTAATTAGAATGCTCTTTTGTAACACATCCTATTTTTCTTAACAAAGTTAAAAAAAAAAAAAAAAAAGAATAAATAAATAAATAAATAGTTTCTCCCCAGGACTTATTCAGAGCAGCCCGATGTCAAAAATCTATGCAAATGAATTTTCTCATCTGTCAAGGGCTTCCTTCCTTTAGAGAGAATTTTTTTTTCTTGAATGTTCCCAATTTAATCAAAGGAAAGCTTTGAATTGCCATCTATAGTTACATTTCTCTTCTTGATTTTTTTCGCCGCTCATGGAAATAACTCAGATTTTAATTATACAATTCATTTTATACAAACCGAGTTAGCTCTTTGAGTGTGTTTTCTAGATGACAAATGAAGATATCTGATGAACCCTTGTCCTCATTAGCTTTTAAATATTTCCTTTGACTTTTTTATATTTTACCAAAGGAATGAAATATGCATTTCATGACCCCTTAATATGCTAGATGCTCAGTACGTTTTTCATTTTATCAATATTCCGTTGATTTTAATATGGAGTAATGTTTAACTTTTAGTTTGAACTAACAACTTTTAAAACACAGAGATTATGTTTTAAAGAGCACATTCTGAGGTATCTAGCCATATTATGCTAATTTTATTTCCAAATGGGGATAAATTTAGCACATAATTAGCACTTTTTATGTATTCCCCCAATGGATTCAGCAGGTTAAGCTGTTTATCAGCATAGGGTTGTGGGGGTTTATTTGTGTGTGTTTTTCTATATAGCCTTTAGGTTATTATCAAATAGAATATTTTCAAGTATACTTCATGTATTAGTTTTTAGGATAAATGTGGTGAAATAAGGACATTAACATCTATCAAACACTGACAACGTGACACATATTGTTGTCATCACTTATTGCTTAAGATGGTTTTATTTGTGAATAACAGAAAATCTTAATTATATTTAAACTGAAGAAAAATGTATTACCTCCATAACATAAAGTCTAGAGTTACGGTGGTTCCAGCAATAGTTAATTAGATGATCAATGATAACAGAAAGAATCTCAGACTCTTTCTGCCATTTTTAGTTTGATGTTATCTGTAGGCCCATCCCAAGATGGCTGTAATATCCCTAGGCATTATATCCAGGCATTTAACAAATCTGCAAAGAAAATATGATTTATAGAGATTCAGTTTTAGGGGAAAAGAAACTTTCCCATAACTCCTCTGCATATTGCCCTCCATATTTACTGCCTGGAATTGGGTCAGATACTTAGGCCTACACTAGTCACTGGCAACCAAATGCGAGTACCATGATTGGATTAGAACAATTAGATATTATTATTAATTCTGGAAAAAGGATTTACTTTGTCAAAGTACATTTTCTTGTGGAGAAGTGTGAATATCTGTACAGTATTGAGCTTCAGTGAAAGGAGGAGGAACACGTAAATGACGGAGTTACTGTAAATAAATGTGTGCTATAGTAATTAACAATACCGTACATCTCTTCATCTAATCTTCCTATGAGCTCTAAAATGTAGGTTGTTCACAATATCGAAACTGAGACTTGAAAGATAGAATTTTCCCCAAATAATAAGTCTATAAAATTATTGGACTGGGATTGAAAACTTTGTTCAGCCCAAAGCCTCGTTTCTTTCCGCCAAACCAATGGATGTTAATCTAGAAATGAATAATCCCAAAATGTGTTAAAGTAGATCCAATTTACCTAAGTGTTATTGTGATAAAAAATCATGCATGAGCTAATCCTAGGTAAACCTCAAAAGTTTGTGAAGTTTTTCTTCTGCTTTTTCCAGCTCTTCTTTTCTAAAATCATTTACCAATTAAATCTTCAGGCAGGAAATGTGTTTATTTTATGCCAAAACAAATCAAGCAAACAAATAGCCCTATATATTTTTTGGACTCAGTTTGTATTCAGAATGTTTAAAGGAGAAACAAAAGATCTAACACCTTAAGTTGTATCAGCAAAAGCATAAAAAATTGATGAAGATAAAATTTTGTGTCTACTCACTGATAATTTAAGAGTGCTCCAGGGATGAGAGGATTAATATCATGCTTTAGTCAAAATAATTAAAGCTGGAAAATAATCAAGGATCAGGCTTGCTGAGTCTTTCAAATTGAAAAAGACCTGCCAAGACTGATCTTTTCTATTTGGGAGTTTAAATATGTTGGATCTAATTACAAGCAAAAGCAGGATACAAAGACTGAGGATGAAAGCACTTTAGGGAAGGTGTTTTCTTCTGTAAACGTCAAACCTCAGGAAAATATAAGAAACATAATACGAAGTGAGGCCTTTGCTAAGGCATTAAATCAAACATACAACCAAGGATCACATGCCAGATGGAACAGATTGAGGTGGTAAGCTTTCATGTTTATTATTTTAAAAATAAGCAGAGGCTGGTGTGTGTGTGTGTGTGTGTGTGTGTGTGTGTGTGTGTGTGTTAAATAAAGAGAATAGAAGAGCCTTCCAATCCTTTACCATACAAACTACAACTTCAGATTTTATAAGATTTTTTAGCCTCCGTATCTCTTTTCCTTGCCCCAGAGTCTCTCATTGGAAAGCACAGGAGAGAAAGTAGAAAAAGAAGAGAAAACACAGACTAGGTCCATCTTTTTCAATCCAGGATTCTAAGCCTGGTTAAGGGTAAAGAGTGAATATTTAAAGTGAATAAGAGCTTGGAACTTGTTTTACATTATCCAAAATGCTTTCCTCCCTCAAAAAGAGAATTTGCTAATTCCATAAAGTGAAAATAAATGTTATTGGGTTTAGTGGAGGTGAAGAAAAATGAAATAACCACTGTTAAAGGAAAAATAAAGCTATGGTATGATATCATACCATATCACTGTATCCAGATTATTCAATAAAATGCTTACAGGTATGATGTCTGGATTTAAGAGAAAATGTTGGTTAAATAATAGAAAGAGATTCATAAAATCAAAGCAAGGTTTTATTATGTAGGCGTAATTCCAGGCTGTTTGTCATGTCTACAGACAATTTATCTGATAAACACTAAGACCTAATAAGGTCTGATGTTAGAGACCGTTGTATTAGAATAAACAAAGTAACAGATTTTGAATATTGACACAAAATGTTTATGTGAATTTCTCCAAGTTTACCTTGTTATGTTCTTCTCCTTCTCTTCCTGCTTCTCCTCCTTTTCTTTCTCCTCTTCCACATCTCCTGTCTCGTATTGCTCTTTTTCCTTCTGTTTTTTTATTTTCTGGGGGGAAAAAAGACATAAATTCTGAGTAGTTTGAAGGCAACTTCGTTACTGTACACATGTTCAGAGACCTAGTCATCAATGCCATTTATGGCTCAAATGAGAGGCCTCAAAGACTGAAACATCTTAGAAGAGGGCAAATTCAGATGTTTTTTTCCCCCTCAGGTCACAGTTTTATATCATCTAATTTTATGTCATGTTTTGAGGAAAATTTTTTGCAGTAAAATTTTGAGAGATTTTTTTTTTTTTTTAACTTTTTTTTTTTCAACGTTTATTTATTTTTGGGACAGAGAGAGACAGAGCATGAACGGGCGAGGGGCAGAGAGAGAGGGAGACACAGAATTGGAAACAGGCTCCAGGCTCTGAGCCATCAGCCCAGAGCCCGACGCGGGGCTCGAACTCACGGACCGTGAGATCATGACCTGGCTGAAGTCGGACGCCTAACCGACTGCGCCACCCAGGCGCCCCTTTGCAGTAAAATTTTGAACAAAATCCATTGCATCTACCAGATTCCTGCAGGGGCTTTTTTAGTTTTCCACTCCAAAATAATATAAAGGTAGTTGGGGCTATCATGTACACAAATAAACCTGATAATGCCATTGTTGTAAAAGAAAATACGTTTGTCAGCAGGTTTCTGCACCTAACACCAAATTCCCCATCCCGTAAGCCCTTCTGTGACCTAGCCTCTTCCTGGCCCTCCAGCTTCATCAGATCCACCTGTACCCCTTCCTTGGTCACTGGGCTTCAGCTACACTGGGTATCTCTAGGTTCCATCAATATGCAAATCTTGTTTCTGCCTTGGACATTTTATACATGTTGTTCCATCTGCTTGGGACATTTTTCCACACCCTTTACATTTGCTCTAGGAGCATTGTTCTTTGCATTCATAGAATGTGTCAATTTGTAATTATGTGTATTGTTTTTGCTTACAGGTCTGTCTCATTATGTAAGACCAAACTTATTTAATCATACAGAGGAAAAAAAAGTGAATCTGCTATGAAGATGTATATATCTGCATATATATTTATATATTTGTACAGGAGCCAGAATTCTAGTGTGTGTGTATGCATATGTGTATATACATATATATGTATATATATATATATACATATATATGTATATATATACATATATATGCATATATATATACATATATATGTATATATATATACATATATATGCATATGTATACATATATATGTATATATATGCATATATATGTATATATATATGCATATATATTTACCTTCTGAAGCATAAACAACAATAAAAGGATAATAAGGATAATAAGAAATGTATGCAAATCACAGTTCTAATACTTTTTTCTTCTATCCCCATAAATTGTGTAATCCTCTGAGCAAACTCTTTCCAACTGAGAGGAGTCTGAGCTCATTACAAGCAGGCTTCTTTCTGCTTACTCACTAAGGCACTCTCAGTGCCTCTGTGTTTTACATCAAGTAGGAAGTCAGTAAATGATTGTTGAACACATGCATGAATAAATTAATGACTCTTTATGCCAAAGCATAGCAGTAAGAAGGGGGAAAAACATGATATAGTATAAAACTTCTAAAATTAAGATAAATGTGTTAGTTTTAATATTTCTTTCTATCAGTTCATTTTGTGATGTTTTAGTTAGATTCACCTTTTGGGTCTATAAACAGCAGGTGTGAGTGGTAGAATGCTAGTCTTGTAAGAAAGTAAATACTTTACAGAAGCCCTTGCAGTTAAAAGACATTGTCTTCTGTTTTATAAGTTGGTTTCCTCATCAAAGAAATCACTGAGGGATAATAGAAAAGAAATGGAGGCCAGGTTAATTCAGACAAAATCCACTAATTAAAATGCTTTTAGTTAATAGTCTTTATTTTTAGAGCATTACTGAATTCACAGGAGAATTGAGTAGAAAGTGTCGGGTTCCCATAGATGTCTTGTCCTCATATATGCACAACTCCTGCACTATTGACCTCCCTCACTACAGTAGTTCATTCGCTACAATCCATGAGCCTACACTGGCACATCATTATCATCCAAAGTACATAGTTTATGTAAAGGCTCACTCTTGGTGTTGTACATCCCAAGGGTTTAGATAAACGTATGATATGTAATCACCATTATGGTACCATACAGAAGAGTTTCACCGTCTTAGAAATCCTCTGTGCTTCATTAATTCATCCCTCTCTCCCTGCTAACCCTTAGCACCTTATCTTTTTACTGTCTCCACAATTTTGCCTTTTCCAGAATGTCATATAGTTGGAATCATGCAGTATGTAGCCTTTTCAGATTGGATTATTTTACTTAGTATATTCATTGAGGTTTCCTCCATGTCTTTTCATGGCTTGAAAGCTCATTTCTTTTTAGTGTTAAATTATATTTCATTGTCGGAATGTACTACTGTTTATTTACCCATCTTTCTGTGAAGGACATCATGGTTACTTCCAAATTTGGACAACTATAAATAAAACTCCTATAAATATCCATGTGCAGGTTTTTGTGAAAACATAAGTGTTCAGCTCCTTTGAGTAGGTACCAAGGAGTGTGATTGCTGGGTTGTATGGTTAGAATAGATTTAGTTTTTTAAGAAACCACCAAACTGTCTTCCAAAGTGGCTATACCATTTTGCAATCCCACCAGCAACGAATAAGAGTTCCTGATGCTCCACGTCTTTGTCAGCATTTGATGTTGACAGTGTTTTGGATTTTGACTATTCTAGTAGGTGTGTAATGATATCTCACTATTGTTTTAACTTGTAACTCACTAATGACATGTGACATTAAGCATGTTTTTGTATACTTAGTTGCCATCTGTATATCTTCTTCAGTGATGAATCATTAAAATCTTTTGCTCATTTTTTTAAATCAAATTGTTCATTTTGTTAAGAGTTCTTTGTGTGCTGTGGATAATAGTTCTTTATTAGGTGTTTCTCTTACAAGTATTGTCTCCCAGTCTGTGGCTTGCTTTATCATTCTGTTGACATTATCTTTTGAATAGCATGAGTTTTTAATTTCAATGAAGTCCAACTTATCATTGTTCCTGTCATTAATTGTGTCTTTATTGTCCTATCTAAAAAGTCATCATTCTGCCCAATATCCTCTAGGTTTTCTCTGATCTTATCTTCTAGGAGTTTCATAGGAGTTTTGTGCTTTACCTGTAGGCCTAAGTTCCATTCTGAGTCAATTTTGGAAACGGGTGCAAAGTCTGTGTCTAGACTCATTACTTTGTACATAGGTGTCCGGTTGGGCTACAGCCATTTGTTGAAATGGCTCTTTGCTCGACTGTATTGCTTTTGCTCTTTTGTGAAAGATCAGTTAATTATATTTATGTGGGTCTATTTTGGGGCTCTCTATTCTGTTCATTGATTTTCCTGTTTTTTCCATCAATACCATACTGTCCTGATTACTGTAGCTTTATAATCTTGATGTTTTGTAGTGCCAGTTTTCTGACTTTGTTCTTGTCCTTAAATATTTAATTGATTCTTTCAGGTCTTTTGCCTCTCCCTATAAACTTTAGCATCAGTTTGTTACAAAATAACTGGAATTTGGATTGGAGTTGCAATGAATCTATAGGTTATATTGGGAAGCACTGACATTCTGACAATGTTGAATTATCCTATCTGTGAACATGGAATGTCTCTCCATTATTTAGTTCTTTGATTTTGTTCATCAGTGTCTTTTTAGTTTTCGTCATATATATCTTATACATATTTTGTTAAATTTATATATAAATATTTTATTTTTGGTGTGCTAATACAAATGGCATTTAATTTTTTATTTCAAATTAGTCATTCATTGCTGTTTTAGTTCCAAGACTTTTTTTTATTACTCTTTCTGATTTTCTACATAATTATATCATCTATGACTCAAGACAGTTTTAGTTCTTCCTCTCTAATTTGTATACATTTCATTTCCTTTTCTTGTCTAATTGTATTAGTTTGAGCTTCTAGTACAATGTTGGAAAGGAGTGGTAAGAACAGGCATCTTTTTTTCTTTCTTTTTTTTAATTTCTTTTTTTTTTAATGTTTATTTATTTTTGAGAGAGAGAGAGAACGCATGAGCAGGGAAGAAGCAGAAAGAGGGGGATACAGAATCTAAAGCAAACTCCAGGCTCTGAGCTGTCAGCACAGAGCCCAATGCAGGGCTTGAACTCACTAATTGCAAGATAATGACCTGAGCCCAAGTCAAATGCCAAATCTACTGAGCTACCCAGGGGCCTCACCTTCTTTCTTTAAAAATTTTTTTCATGTTTTTACTTATTTATTTTGAAAGATGGGGAAGGGACAGAGGGAAATGAGAGAGAGGATCCCAAGCAGACCCTGTGCTGTCAGTGCAGAGCTTGATGTGAGGCTTGATCTCACAAACCCTTGAGATCTTGACCTACGCTGAAATCAAGAGTCAGATGCTTAACCAGCTGAGCCACCCAGGTGCCCCATCTTGCTTTGTTTCTGATCTTAGTGGGAAAGCTTCTATTTTCTCACCACTAGGTATGGTATTAGCTGTAGATTTTTGTAGATGTTCTTCATCAAATTGAGGAAGTTCTGCCTCTACTTGTAGCTTACTGAGAGATTTTTTTAAATGTTTATTTATTTTTGAGAGAGAGTGAGAGAGCGCAAGCATGGAGGGACAGAGAGAGAGAGGGACAGAGGATTAGAAGTGGACTCTGCACTGACAGCAGTAAGCCCAACATGGGGCCTGAATTCATGAATGACAAGATCTTGACCTGAGCCAAAGTTGGAGGCTCAACCTACTGAGCCACCTGGGTGCTCCATACTGAGAGATTTTACTTGGATTTTATGAAGTGTTTTTCTACATCTGTTGATATGGTCATGTGATTTTTCTTTTTTAGCCTATTGATGTGATGAATTACATTAACTGATTTCCAAATGTTGAACCAGCTTTGCATACCTGGCATAAATCCACACGGTTGTGATGTATAATTCTTTTTATACATGTTGAATTTGTTTTGCCAATATTTTCTTGAAGATTTTTGTATCTACATTCATGAAAGACATCATTCTGCAGTTTTCTTGTAATATCTTTGCCTAGTTTTGATTTTAGATTATTACTGGCCTCATGGAATGTTGGGAAGTATTCCTTTTGCCTCTGTCTTCTGGAAAAACTGTAGAGTTGGTATAACTTCTTCCTCAAATGTGTGGCAGAATTCATCAGTGAATTCATGCGCCTAGTGCTTTCTGTTTTGGAAAATTATTAATTATAGATTTGATTTCATAGACATGGCCTATTCAAATTGTTTATTTCTTTTTGTGTGAATTTTGGCAGATTGTGTCTTCAAGGAATTGGCCCACTTCATCTAGGTTACAAGTATGTGGGCATAGAGTTGTTCATAGTTTCCCTTTATTATCCTTTCACTGTCAAAGCGATCTGTGGTGACATCCCCTCTTGCATTTCTGGTATTAGTAATTTGCATCTTTTCCTTTTCTTCCTTTTTTCTTAGCCTGGCTAGAATCTTATTGATTTTATTGATCTTCTCAAAGAATTGTTTTTCAGCTTTGTTGATTTTCTCTATTGATTTCCTGTTTTCAGTTGCATGGATTGCTGCTATAATTTTTACTACCAGGTTTTTCTGCTCACTTTGGCTTTGATTTGCTCAGTTTCAATTTTTCTAAAATGGAAGCTTAGACTATGGATTTTAGATTGCAATTGCTTTATTTGGGACAATGAAATAAATTTAAGCATTAGCAGTATCCTCTAAGAAATTTCTAAGGAAAGTAAATTATATATGCATGTCTCTTAGAAACAATAGCTTACATTTGCATACATTCTCTTAGAAACATTTCAGCTCATTTGATCAGTTTGACTTTCAAAACAGTGTAGATAAGATGACATTATCTTTTGCTCTTATCTCTGAGTCTTAATATCTCTGTTTACTCCAAATATGTAAAAGATAAAATAACCAAATAAAAGATTGTGTTTGACTTACTCTGAGGCAAGCATGGTAGGTATTTCATTTGAATTTCATCTGACTGCTCTTTTGTTTGCTATTGAGAAGATCATAGAGAAGAATTTAGATCTCATTAAATACTGCTTAACTTTGATGGCATACATCCTTCTAACCAACTTCTGCCAACTACAGTTCTAGGCTGTTAGACTAGTTATACAAATAAAAAGAGCAGAGTTAAGATGAAAAGAAAACACTTTTGATTATTTTATTTATTAAGCTGTTTGGAGTTTTGTACAAAGTAGAGAATGAAAATGTCTGCCAAATTTGGGTTTAGATTATTATAAGTGATGAATACACATACATATGTGCGTGCGCGCACACACACACACACACACACACACCATTTAATTAATGAGTTTGAAAAGTTATTTTAAATAACTTTGCATTTCAACATCTCTAAGTATTTTAGTGACTTGGTGGGGTTTGCTGTAGATATTGTGTACTACAATCTTTCCTCTTAAATTTTATTTCAAAATATACATTTCAGGTAAAGTTATATGTATCTTCAAAATATAAGTTAAACATGTAAACAGCATTATTGTGCTGTATCACTTAAACAACAGAAAGGCAGAGAGTGAGAGAGATTGGGAGAGAGAGAGAGAATTCACCCTGACAGACTGGAGCCTGACTCTGGGCTTGAACTGGGAGGGAGACCTGAGCCGAAACCAAGAATCAGACGCATAACCAACTGAGCCGGACAGGTGCCCCCAAAATTGAAACCTTTTAACATCAGGCTCTAATAATACAGACTTGAAAGGAATGTTTATTTATTAGGTGACATTGAAGTTACAACCTAAGCCAACTAAACATTCACTTAATATTCTTCTCCCCAACCAAATAAGGATACATCTGTGGTCCAGACAATCTCTCAGGCTGTTATGACAGGCCATGGATGTGATTAGCAACTTTTCTCTATGAGTTAAATATCATTAGGCTCCTGTTTTGTTTATTTGTTTATTTTTCTATTAGAGAATTGATGGAGCACAAATTGGATTTCAAAGTGTGATTTCAAAGCATCCAAAATATGCACCACACATTCCAAAACTTGATCTTACTGTGCTCTGTCTTCCTAGGCCTATGGCTTTACTGGAGACAAATATAGTTCTAAATAATAAGGCTATTACATCATTGGCTACTTTTTCCCAAGATTCAATCATAAGAATGACAAATGTTTGTGTGTACATGTGCATATGTGTGTGTGTGCGTGTGTGTGTGTGTGTGAGCATGTGTGTGAGAGAGAGAGAGAGAGAGAGGGAAAGTGTACATGTGTGACTGTGTAAGTATATGTGGGTTGTTAGCACCTGAATCACTGTATCTTAGTAAGTGTTCAAAGTTGCCCATGATTTATGGCATATTTTAAACAAACACCACTATCACAAAAACTAAGTATAGTGTATTGTTTTTTTCAGTCATTTCTCTTTTTCCATGGTAATGTGGCAGGTATGATTCCAGGTACTCTTCTGGGATCTTTATCAATAATAACTCCATACATTTCTCATATCAATCCTATAAGGTATACTATTATTATCTCCATTTTACATATGATGAAACCAGCATAGGGAAGTTAAGTATATTCCCCCAAATTAAACAGGTGGTAAGACATGAAGCTAGGCCTTGATTCTTGACATCTTACTCCATAGTTTGCCTTGACTCAAAAAGAAGAAAAGAAAGAAAGAAAGAAAGAAAGAAAGAAAGAAAGAAAGAAAAGAAAAGAAGAGAAAAGAAAAAATAAAGAAGAATGTGAGCTTACCACAGGACTATATCACCCTTCCCTTCCACCCTCTACCCCTCCACCAATACATTTACAGTTTCCCTTATGTCTAATTGGGACCATAGGGCCAAATTTTGGCCAATGGAATGGGAGCAAAAGTGATATGTGTACATTGATAAAGTTTCAGTTAAGCAAGATGGATGAGCTCTAAAGATCTACTATACAACATCGTACCTATAGACAATAAGTATTAAGTATTGCATACTTAAAAAATTAAGAGAGTAGACCTCATGTTAAGTGTTCTTACCACAATAAAAACAAAACAAGGTAAAATAAAATAAAATAAAATAAAATAAAATAAAATAAAATAAAATAGTAAAGTGGTGCTATTTCTGGGTCCTACCTTTCAAGAAAATGGATGCACCTGTGTCTTGATTTGCTTGCTCCTTTCTACTTGCTGGAATTGATGGTGGGAGTTGAAACATTTATTAGGGATGACAGCAGATGCCACATGTTGAAGATGGAAAAGCCACAAGATATAAATAATTTAGGACCCTGATGTTTGTCTGTTGCTTATCTAGACTTTAAACGAACGAATCATAAAATTTTGTCAAGTTTAAAGTGGTGTTTTACAGGAGCTGAACCCAAACCCTGAATAATGAAGAGGTAATTGCAATAGTTTCTGCAGGAACGACACATACTCTGATAATCATTTTACCATATCCTAACCATGCAAGTTATAACATCAGGTTTATCTGGCTTGCTTTGCAATTCTACTTCCCATATTTAAAAGATTTGACACACCTAGGAACAAGGCCACCAAGTGAGCATTATGTGTAGGGAATCTTTGTTTGGCTTTTGCAGCTTTGAGCATAAACCTTTTGAAAAACATTGTTACATTGTTGGAAATTATTCTAAGTGATGTGTTTAAAAGCTTTCACAGAGTTCATACTCAGATCAACTCTTGGTCCTTCTAAATTACTTAGAGAGGTTGTATCCTAATCTAAACTCATATCTTCTGATGTTGATCACTTTCTTAGAATGAAAACGAATGATTCATTTTTCAGTCTTCCTTCATTGTGTTTCCATCTCCATTTTTGGCAGAAATTCCTTTGAAGATGCTGACCTTTGAATGATATCTAAGTTTTCTAAGGAATGACACAGATTTCCCCCCCCCCCGTGCCCGGGTGTTTTTATGGTATGTTCATTATTTCAGTTTGAATCTGGATGGGCATCTCTGTTCAACTATCGAATCCTGAAGTGTTACATTCCTAACTACTAAAATCATTTTAGTTCATTTTTTATTGTTACTTTAAAGATGCACTTATTCTAAGTACATGTAGAGTTTCATATTGATAGCAAATGCAGGTAAGAGAAAGATTTAATTATGTTTAAATATTATAACATTTTAGTATTCAAGAACAGGCAAAATACAGCATGCGTATGTATAAGCAAGACAGAGGTCTATTAAATTTCATTTAAGTTGTAGTAAATGAATGAATATTTGGATCCCAGTGACTACTTGGTTTTTATTAACCTGGAATTTCATAAAATTGTTCGCATAGTTTTAATATCTTGAAATAAGTAAATGTGTTTCTATACTATTGTGTATGTTAATTTAAACAGAAAAATAGTTTTTTTCACATCCAGAAAAATGCTCAAAATATTCAAATTTGAAAGTTATGCCTTTAAAATTACAAGGTTTTAATGGTTTAATGTCATTTTAATGACAATAATTATCCTTATTGACTTCAATGCAATGTCAAATACAATTATCTTCCAATTATAAACTTGATGGCCTCTGTCTGAATTTTCCTATCCAAAGTTCTATAATTATAATCAAACTGCTCTATTATAATTGAGAAACCCTCTATTAGCATTTTAAAGAAGAATTTTGAAAGCTGCTCCACAGGATGTATCATCCCAGTAAAGTAATTGACATCAACAAAGCTGCTGCTAGTATTATTTTATTCGGGTTTTCATTCTAATGTATATAATTCTGTACTTACGTGTTTTAAACGCCATCTTGCCTTGTTATGATTTATTTATATCAGATGGTGAGAATATACAAATCAGTGCTTTGGTCCCAATTTTTCAGTTCAGATGAACCTTGTCCAAAAAATGTTTTTCATTCCTTTTTCCAGAACTCACACTAGGAAGTGATTAAAATTACTTTTGCTCTGTTAAATTTCTTAAATTTTAATATAATGTAGAGTTCTCAAAATTTGCATAAAATTCAACTTGTATAACAAACTTCTATGTAAAAATGTAAAATTTACCTGAGCTAATATATTTTTTCTTAAATTCTCTCTTAATTTATAATCCGAATAAATTCCATGCTGCCATACAAATCCACTTTTTAAAAAGCATGGAAAAAATATTTTCATATTTTCCTTACTGCAGTATATATGAAGAACTGAAGTTTCCCATACAATTCTGGTAGTAATGTAAATTTCCTTTAGTAAGTTGAAAATTATTTGACAGTATCTATTAAAAACGTATGTACTTTTGACCAAGCAATTACTACCTAATTAATCTAACCTACAGAAATAAATGAACATATGAATACACACATACATGCACACCCACATATATGGTTTACTTTGCAGCATTGTTGCAAATCTGATTGTAAATCAACAGAAAATGTATTAATAGTAAATTACAGAATATTATGTGGCTATTAAAATCAATAAGTTGATGGGAATGCAAACTGGTGTAGCCACTCTGGAAAACAGTATGGGGGTTCCTGAAAAAAATAAAAATAGAACTACCCTACAACCTAGCAATTGCACTACTAGGTATTTATCCAAGGGATACAGGTGTGCTGTTTTGAAGGGGCACATGCACCCCAATGTCTGTAACAGTACTATCAACAATAGCCAAAGTATGGAAAGAGCTTAAATGTCCGATGGATGAATGGATAAAGAAGATGTGGTACACACACACACACACACACACACACACACACACACACACCACAATGGAGTATTACTTGGCAATCAAAAAGAATGAAATCTTACCATTTGCAACCTACGTGGATGGAACTAGAAGGTATTATGCTAAGCGAAATTAGTCAGAGAATGAAAAATATCATATGACTTCACTCATATGAGGACTTTAAGACACAGAACAGATGAACACAAGGGAAGGGAAGCAAAAACAATATAAAAACAGGGAGGGGGCAAAACATAAGAGACTCTTAAATATGGAGAACAAACGGAAGGTTACTGGAGGTGTTGTGGGAGGGGGGATGGGCTAAATGGGTAAGGGGCATTAAGGAATCTACTCCTGAAATCATTGTTGCACTATATGCTAACTAACTTGGATGTAAATTTAAAAAAAATTAAATTAAATGGTAAAAAAAAATAATAAGTTGAATGTTTTAACTGTAAAAATTTTTCTTGACACTATAATAGTTTGATCTTATTTTGGTTAAAATTCAAATACAAAAAGTCCAATAAATGTGTTATATGCATGTTTTACATTTGTATATACATAGAAAAAGTAGAAAATTACACATCAAATTGTTAACACTGGTTACCTTAGGGGTAGGAATTGAAGGGGAGAAAAGAAAGACTACATTTTTAGTATATACTATGGTTTAATTTGAAAATAAAAATCTCATTTTACTTGAATTTTTTTAAAGCAACATAGAACCATGATCAGTGTTCCAGTTTGGGGGATTAACATGTTTAAATGCTCAGAAGCATGTGTTTTTTAAAAAGCAGTGTTAATAAATGAGAGTAAAAGTTGATTGATAAAATTTATTCCAAATGACTTTCTGTTTTGATTTTTTTTCATTTCTTAAATAGTAGGAACTGTTTAAGCCTGTTCCTTCACTCTAAGTAATATTTATCATGTACAAGGCCATTTTATGGGGTTTAATGTGGAGAAAAATATTTTTAATATATAAAATTGTCTACATGGATACTCTCTGGGAATTAAAGAAGCATTTAATCCATCTATAAATCCATCTATAAGTCAGTGTGCTTAAAAACATGGTGAACATTAAAACAGTCAGTTAATCCAAAGTGACAGATACTAATGGACTATTTAGTAGATTAACAGCTAGTACTGCGTCTTGCTAGGTCTATGCTATTTATTTTGATCCTGGGCTTGAAAGGATGCACAAACCACAATGATGTCTCTAAGCACACTTAATTCAAATGGACAGAAACACATGATTATACATCCAAGCGGCTATTGGACTTGTAAGTTTCACTTCCCAGCTGACCTACTACTGCAGGCTGAGGAGATATAAAACGCTAGCCTTGGGACAAGTAGTTGGAGCGTCACTAAACTTAGATGAACAAAGAACTTATCCAGCACTTTTTTTTTCCTGACGACAAAGAAAATTTTTCATTTTTATAACACTGTCTCCCCAGTTCTTAATTAATATCATGCACAGGTGGTGTAAGGGATAACCATAGTAAATCACAAAAAGGGTTATGAGCTTCCAAAGAACTATTATTAAATACAGGCACATCGTAAAACAATGCTTTAGGATGACGGGACTGTCAGCTGCCACATTTTCTTCTATACTTTTGAAGCTGGTTCTACTTCCACAAAAGGAATTTTAGATTAGGCGACGGAGCTTACTTTATTATAATTAGGAGAAATGTTTGCTCCATCCTAAATTAAGTACGATTTGACTGTTCAGTGATTGGCTTTCCCATGTATTTTTACATTTTTTTCAAATTAACTTCAGATGCAAAATAGCATAAACAATTTCAAGGTAATAACAGAAGTTCCTCAAAATATAAAATATCAAGGTTTTTCTCTTTTACATTTTATTACTATTATTATTTTGAAAATGAAACAAATCTCAGTGAACACTAAAAAGTCTTCTTAATTTTATTCTCACCTTGAAAAACATGGTCGTCAATCACACATATACCTGAAAGCATTCTCACACACTTATGAGAATCTTAGTATCACTTTCATAGAGGATTATTCCAGATATTTTTACACAGGCATCAATTCTTCTCTTTATTCCTAATCCTGTGATCATGACCTATCTCTAGCCAATGTCTAAAACCTGATTCAATTGCTGGACCGCACTCCTGAAGACAATAATGTTGACTCATTTGTAACATACTAAGACTCACACATAGATCTGACAACCTGCTGATCTTCACTGTTTCCTTGACTTTTGCCTTGACCTTTCCCTTGAAGGAATCTTGGATCATCCCAAACCTGAATTTTGTCTTGTAAAATGGCAATCTTTTTTTTTTTTTTGCTGTTTAGTGGCAGTTTCAGTGCGGTTATATGTACCTGCTATTAGATGTCAAAGCTGTTTGCTTGAACACAAGTAAAAATGACAGAATGCAGGTTGCTAGAGACATACAACCTAGAAATACTTTGTAGTTTCTTCATTTTCACTGTGTTTAAGTGGGAGCACACCAATATTCAGTAACCAAGTGTACAGAGAGATTGCTCACCTGTAATGACCAAAATATGAAAAGCATACAATAATACATTGTATACAAACACTTTCTTAGGTAAATACTTCTTTGTATGTTCTTAGGTAAATATTTCTGAGCTGACATTATAATTCTCACATTTTGATATCTTTCTCATCTACTATATATTACAGAATTGTAAATGTTTTAGTGTTTTCCTGGTATTATCTAGACTGTTTTAACTAAAGTATCGTTTTTGTATCTTTCACAATTATGGTGATCTGTCCTTAGGTGTGACACTTAAACAAACAAAAAAAAAGAAGTGATGTGTATTGGAGATTGGCATTACTAAAACTTAAAATGAATTATATTATTAGGAAAGATATATTATGTCTTAAAAATGATTTTATGTATTATGTATAAACATTGCTATTGCACATATGTTAGGTCTTAGGATAAAGAAGAAAAAAACAATTTATAACCCATCTCTAATTCCTATCTTGATATATATTCTTGATATATATTTTATAAATTGATTTACCTTTCCTCTTTCCCTTCCTTCCTTCCTTCCTTCCTTCCTTCCTTCCTCCTTTTCATTGATCTATATATCAATCTAGACATCAGATAAATACATAGAAAGAAAAAGTAATGTAGTTTAAAAACTATAATTATACTATTGATATAGTTAATATTTTTTTAAGTTTAACAATGGACTGTGTATTAGTTGGCTTGGCTTCCATAACAAAAGATAACAGACTAGGTCACTCAATAAGTAGAAATTTATTTTCTCATAGTTCTGGAGGCTAGATGTTTAAGATGGAGGTGTTGGGAGATTTGATTTCAGCTGGGGCCTCTCTCCTTAGCTTGCACAAACCTCTGGTGTCCCTCCCTCTTTTCTTATGACAATCCTATTAAATTAAGGCCCACCCATATTATCTCATTTAACCTTAATTACCTCTCTAAAGGCCCTCCAAATACAGTCACATTCCAAAGTATACTGGGGTTAGGACTTTAACACATGTGTTTTAGAGGCACACACATCAGTCCATAACACACTGGAAGCATTTTCCCATGTCATTTAAGATTTTAAAACCGTAAAACATCCTAGGGTGGAGGTCACTTGGTTAAGCGTCCTACTCTTGACTTCCACTCAGGTCATCTTCTCACAGTTCATGAGTTGAAGCCCCGCGTTGGACTCTGTGCTGACAGCGTGGAGCCTTCTTGGGATTCTCTCTTGACCCCTCCCCCACTCATGCTCACCCTCTTTCTCTCTCTCAAAATAAATAAACTTAAAAAAAAAACCCTGTAGAATATTCTGATATATTCGTAAATAGTTATTTAACATACTTTCTGTTGTTAAGCATTTATTATTTTTCTTATTTATCACAATTGTAAAGAGTGCTATAAATAAGATTTCCTTAAAGATTAGTAGTTGTGTGCATTTCAGATGACTTCATCAGATTCAAAATCATAGAGATAAGTTTACTGGATCAAAAGTTATGAGTGTTCTTGCTAAATTGTCAGAACTTTTTTCCTAAGTTTAATTGCCTACCAGCAATTTGTGTATTGCGTGGGTGTGTATAATCTGACCAAAGTAATTCATTAAAAGATTATTGCTGATTAAGTGTGCAAATATTCTATTTAATTTTAAAATGTTTTTGTTTACAAGGGATTGCATAATGTATTATTTCTTTGAAATTTTCTCAATAATATAATTTATGTAATATACATGTATTTACAGCAATATTTTCCTTTTTCTTACACTTTTTAAAAGAATTCTCTTATGGGGCTCCTGGGTGGTTCAGTTGGTTAAGTATCTGACCCTTGATATCAGTTCGGGTCATGATCTCACAGTTCGTGGGATCAAGCCCTGTGTGGGGCTTCATGCTGTCAGTAGAGCCTGCCTGGGATTCTCTCTCACTCTCTCTCTGCCTCTCTCCTGCTCACACTTTCTCTCTGTCTCTAAATAAAGAAATAAACTTTAAAAAGAAAAGTAAAAGAATTGTCTTTAAGAAAGATATTAATATATTATTTGCCATAAAAGTATGCTATTTTACAATGTTATTTCTAGTGTCATTATGTTTTCTTTTTTTCTCCAAATGATAGAAAATGTTATTTGTTTTATAATGTGAACCAGCTTTTAATTTTTAATAGGTGATTACATTTCCCATATTATTAATTAAAACTTTATTGACTTCATTAAACACATTTATTTCACAGTGATACAGAGCTTTATTTTATCCATTATTTTATTTATTTGTGTATTTATTTATTAATTTATTTGTTTTTAAATGTTTATTTATTTATTTTGAGAGGGAGAGAGAGAGTGAGTGCAGGAGAGAGGCAGAAAGAGAGAGAGAAAGAATCCAAAGCAGCCTCCACACTCCGTGCAGACACCAGCCGGGGCTCGAACTCATGATAGTGAGATCATGACCTGAGCTAAACTCAAGAGTCAGACACTGACTGAACCACCCCGCACCACTAATATTTTTATTTTTGGATGATGACTTTAATTTTTTTTATTGTTTTTATTTATTTTTGAGACAGAGAGAGAGAGACAGAATGTGAGCAGGGGAGGGGCAAAGAGAGAAGGTGACACAGAATCTGAAGCAGGCTCCAGGCTCTGAGCTGTCAGCACATAGCCCACATGGGATGCGAACTCACAAACTGCGAGATCATGACCTGAGCCAAAGTCGGACTTTCAACTGCCTGAGCCACCCAGGCGCCCCTGGGTGATGACTTTAATTCATGTTTAATTGAGAACCTCTCCACGTCTCAACCTCCACATCTTCCTAACCAGTACCTATGTCAAACATTCTACTTCTCTCCTATTATTATGGGTAGATTATTAATGCTTCTACCTTATCCAGTAAATATCCTTTTGTCCACTAGATCTCACCTTCCTTGAATTCTCTTGCAAATGCCCCTAATAATTCTGCCCTGTCGCCATGTATCTATAATTCTTCCCTGTTACAGGTTCGTCTCCCTCAGCAAACAAACATGTACTTATATCAGCCGTTTGAAAACAAATAACAAAACAAAACAAATGTGTCTAGACTACACCATTCCCTCTTGTTGCTACATGTTTCCTTTCTTTTCTTTTCTTTTTTCTTTTCTTTTCTCTTCTTTTCTTTTCTCTTTTCTCTTTCTTTTCTTTTCTTTTTTTCTTTTCCTTTTCTCCTCTTCTCCTTTCCTTTCTCTTCTCTTCTCTCTCTTTTTAACAGTAAAACTCACTGAAAGAGTTGTGTGTTCTACCTAGGCTCACTCATACATCTCCATTATCTGGGATAGTCACAGCGTGGATGTGCTGTCTCATCTGATACCGGATTTTTCCACAATGAAAGTTTCCTGTATTAAGTGATGAATTGCATACTGACCCTAATTCTCCCTGTTTTCATTATTTTCCATTCATTCTTTCTTCAACCCTTTCCATTCAGATTTTTGCCCCATCACTCCAGAAAAAAAATTATTTTTATAGATTTTATACCTCCAGTTTTATAAAATCTTCAATATTGTTGAGATATAAACAGCATTTGATATTTTATCTTGCTTCTCTCTTTGAACTTTATGCCTTATTTATATTGTTATGCCAAAGTCTCCTAGTTCTCCCCGCTACCTTATTGTCCATTCTTTCTCCAACTCACTCCTTTTCTCGTTTCTCCAAAACTCCTCAACCTGTAAACATTTGGGTATCCTGGTTCTTAGACCTTGGATTGCTTCTACTTTACATATTTGCTAATGTAAATAATGCCAGATTTATTATAATCCCTTTATGATTGTCACAATATTTATTTCTTTGTTTTCATTATTTTACTTGTAGGGTCTCTAGCAAAATACTGAATACTGATTAGATGTGGCAAAATGGGCATCTTTGTGGGTTTTTTCCTTCCTTTTTGCTTCTCTGCTATTGTATCCTCTGATATAAATAATTAGCACCTAAGATTTTCTCAGTCTTGGGTTTTAGGGAATCCAAATTAAGCAGACACTTTTATATGTAGGCCCTAGAAATTATTTAGCCACACCAAAGATCTCTGTTTGTTAACCATTCTGAATGCCCCTCTGACCTAGATGTCCCTTGTGGTCATCACCTGCCTCTTCTTTCTGGCAATTAATTGCCACCACTTTCCCTCTGATGTTCTGGGATTCTGCCTTCTTCATGTAAATTAGGGAGTCCATTTCAATAGGAGCATCTCCTATCTTAATCTTACCCTATAGAGGACAATCCCTGTGGTACATTTCAAAAAGACTGATACTCCTCACCAATGCATATACTGTGACAGTACATATTCTCTGAGCTCTCTCAGACATAATTTAAGACTTGATGATTGGGCAGAGCACTTTAAATCTGCTTCATTTTTTCTATCTTTTTAACACTGTATAATATTTACATTTATTAAAGGCTGTTTTGCATTTTAGTTTAAATGCACACTTGCAACTAAATGCAAGTTTCAATCATCCAGCTGACTAAAAAGTAAGACCTCCCTTTTGTTGAATTAGCTAGCACATGAAATCTAAGTTCATGACCCAATGTGCTTTATCAGTTAATTCAGTCCAATTGAAAATCATATGTTCTTTCCTCTTTGGTTCATTTCCACACAAACTTCTAATGTTTCTACCACATTAATCATAAAAATCTTACAGATATTTTGGTATACAGATCTTACCAGAGTTGACATTTAATATTTGTTGATGCATAGGTTGGCTGCTGATGCTATTTTGAAGATTAAAAGAAAAAAAAAATAGGTGGTACAGATTAGGCATAAAAAGATGGACACTATCTTGCAAGATAATTACGTCAAACGAGTCTTCCTTACAAGGTCTTCAGTGTTCAAACACCCTTATTCAGAATAGAGAAGTTTTTATTTTGTTTTGTTTTTTGTTTTTCTGTTTTTGTTTTTCTGCTTCCAAGAAAGAGTCAGTGGTGTTTAGAATTCACATTACGGAGAGTCAGCTGAATACATCAAAAAGTCCCTTTTCTATTTCTTGAGATTCTCAATATATGCTCACTCTTTCACATAGTGACCTAAATGGATTTGTGAATTTAACATGCTGTAATTCAACAACTTCCAACATTGGATTCTGGTTGAGATTTTCAACTAAGTCCTCCCTCCCTAAGACTAGAAGAGATAAGCACCCCTTCCATTTTTTTTTTCCCTTTGCTTCTAGCTAGAATGTGGACAGGACGGCCAAACGGCTTAAATTCTGCTGATCAAGAAAAAATTCTCGAGATGGTCTTTTAAAGAGAGAAAATTTGTGGGACTACAGAGGACAGAAGAGATTAAAGTAAGGAATGAGCGGTGCGTGCTGAACGCTGGACACGGAAGCTGCTCAACCAAGCCAAAAACAAAACATGCAGGAAACAGTATACGCTGCCTGAAAACAGCAGGAATTTTTTTCCTTCCAGGGTGAAGTGTTTAGATTATCCAAGGATGTCGAGCCCACCCATACCCCTTACTTGGCCCGAGCATTCTACCTGAGTTTGTTAATGTATATGCGTAGCTAGAGTCATGCGTGGTATGTCTCATGTGATTTATTAACTTATTTTTCTGCTTTCATTTCCACATACTATTGTTCACTCCCCAATAAATACAAGAGAGCTACCTAGGTCCGGGGCGCACCCAAGCCCTCTCTTGCGAGGGGAGAGTCCCTCGGGGCCTCTCATTATTCCAAACCCGTTTGGATTCTGGGTAATCCTTTCGGTGTCACGGGGCATCTGGGTAATCCTTTCAGTGTCACGTGGCACGAGCAGCGCGACAAGTGGTGCCCCTGTGCGGCCGAACACAGACCCTCCAAAGCCTGGGGAAGGGAGAGGACAGCCGATATTCATCCCGGGTGTGGGAAAATAGGCGGTTCTGGACTAGCCGTGCAGCCTCCGACAAAGGTCAATTTAGGAAAATCACCGGGAGGTTTCGTTTCTGCTTTCACTTTGTTTCACTTCAGTCCCTGTTTCTCTGCTTTACTTGATTCTCACACTCCCGCCGCTCAAACTGCATTGAACCCCTGGACCACCAGTCTGGGTGGAACAGTGGCCATTAAAAGGGGAGAAACCACGACAAGCCAAGCTACTAAAGAGCTTCTAGTTAAAGAGCAGCTAGAAGCCGGTCATACTGAACCTTCTCAAAGCCCCTGGAACACACCTATAGTTTGTATTCCAAAAAAAAAAAAAAAAAATCAGGCAAATGGAGGCTATTACATGACCTCAGACAAATTAAGGTTAGTATAATTCCCATGGGGGCATTACAACTGGGGTTTCCAAAACTAGTCCTCAATCCCAAAGGTCACCAAATACTCATCCTAGACCTAAAAGAATGCTTTTGGTGGGGGCAGGGTGCCTGGGTGACTCAGTTAAGCATCTGCCTTTAGCTAAGGTCATGATCTCTCGGTTTGTGGGTTTGAGCCCCCCATCTGGCTCTGTGCTGACAGCTCAGAGCCTCAAACCTGCTTCAGATTCTGTGTCTCCCCCTCCCTCTGTCGCTCTCCCACTTGTGTGCTTTCTGTCTCTCTCAAAAATAAATAAACATTAAAAATGTGTAAATAAAAGACTGCTTTTTTACTACCCCCCTACATGAAGTAGATACAGGAAAGTTGGCTTTCTCTCTCTGCAGCATGGATTCTGGGACACCTTTACAGAGATATTAATGGAAAGTCCTACCACAGGGCATGATAAACAGCCAGAGTATTTGGCAGGATTTTGTAGATGGTGCCTTACTCCCTACTAGAATTGCTTTCCCGGATGCATTTATCATTACATGGATGCCACTCTTGTCACACAAGCGGATCCTATTCGTCCTATTGTTTTGTCAAAGATATATGGACACTTACTTTAACGTGCAAATCAAGTAGGACTAAAAATAGCCTCAGAGAAGGTACAAAAAAACAGAACCATGGAAATATCTGGGTTTCCTTATTATGCAGAGAAACATTCTCCCTCAGAGGGTATCACTTTCAATTCCTGATATTACGACTCTTAATGATCTCCAAAAACTCCTAGGCAATGTCAATTGGCTCCACCCTTCTATGGGAATCCCTACTTATCAATCACAACATCTTTTAGCACATTAGGGGGAGACGCCAACCTCTCCTCCCTTCGCATGTTTTCCTAACAAGCTGGAGCTAACACAAATTGAAAAATGGCTCACCTCCGCACAAGTGCATGACTTCCAGGAGCCTTCACATTTCATTATTTTAAATATTCCTCATAGCCCCACAGGATTATTATGTCAGCTCCTCCCTCACACTGGGGTCATTGAATGGATTTTTCAGGTGCATTCCCCTCCCCACCCCCCACAAGGAAGAAAAGAATATTCAATTTGAGCAACAGTGGCCCTTTTAGAACAAGACCGAGACCACCACGGTTGTCGGATGCTATCAGGAAAGGACCCGGATATAATTAACCCCGGCCTAAAACAGATGTCCAGGCTGCTTATAAATAATCAGAGACCCTCCAAATTGCTTTGACTGATTTTCTTGGTGATAGCAGCTTTTCCATACCCTATGGCAAAATACTACAGGGCTTTCAACTCCTCCCTCTTGCCTCCACTTCTATCCTTTCTGCAACCCTTATACCTGACATTATAAACCTGTTTTTGGATGGCTCAGGAAAGTCAGGCAAAGGCTCAATCACTTGGTAAGAAAAAGGTATCTGAAAGAACTTCCTTACCCTTAAACATCGCTCTACTCAAGAGCTGAACTAGTTGCTGCAATTGTAGCTTTCATCATTCTTCCCACCAGCCCCTAAACCTAACAGCTGATTCCTCTTAAGATTGTAGAAACTATATACAGGTTAGAAACTGCCCTCATCCATGATGGAAACCATAAACAGCTCTTGGAAATGTTCAGACATTTACAAAAACTAACGCAATTAGCAACTGATCAAATCTATGTTCTATATTGGATCTCATTCTGGTGTCCCTGGCCTCCTTACTGAGGGAAATGATCATGCTGATAGATTGGTGGTGCCCCTTGATACTCTTTCTAGGGCTATTGCATCACAATTCTTTCATCAAGGGGCTAGAGCCCTGGCTCATTCCTTTGATGTTTCTTATCCACAGGCTCAAGAACTAGTCAGGGCCTGTCCCGATTGCCAAAGATATTCTAAACATATCCCCCTGGGGGGCAATAAACCCTGGAGGATTACACAACAATGAAATTTGGCAAATGGATGTCACCCACTATGAACCCTCTGGAAAACTAAAATTCCTCCATGTAACTATTGAGACTTATTCTGGCCTTATTCATGCTGTTGCCCAAACCGGGGAAGCTGTTAAACATGTTAAGAAACACCTTCTCTCAGCCTTTGCTGACACGGGACTCCTCCAACAAATTAAAACTGACGGTGGGCCCGCATAAACCTCCAAGATGCTTAAGAGTTTTGTCAACGATTGGAACATTAAACATATAACCATAATTTCCTACAACCCACAGCCCAAGCCATAGTAGAAAAAGCAAATAGTTTACTTAAAACACAACTTTTAAAACAAAAAAGGGGGAATCAAGAGAAAAGATCATCCCCACAAGAGCAAGTACACAAAACTTTATTTACCCTTAATTTTTTAGAACTGTAACTCTTCAGGTTCAATTGCCATCAAACAATATTTCATTTCCACGCAGGACAGGCTTAAACCTTTGGTGCTATATCGGCACCAGCTTCAGGGCCCTCAGTGGGCAGGGTCCAGTGGAATTACTAACATGGGGAAGGGGATATGCTTCTGTTTTATCCCCAACAGGACCGCTTCGGATTCCAGCAAAAGCCATCTTCCCATATCATGATTTGGCACCTCAGATGAACAGATCCTATTTCAGAAATCCAACAGTTGATAGTCCAGCCACCTCCCCACCCCAGATGCTTTGCAGGAAGAGAAGGATGGAGCCCTTGACCATGACAGTACAATCTCCTGGACCGACCTAGGGTGACCTAAAGAAAATCACCACACCGGTTGAGAACACCCTTGAGGCTACTGGGACCCTTATTACCCTCGAAAATCTTTCTCTGGCTATGCTTACTCACGTAACCATTACTTAACAAAAGCTCTAAGGTAACATGGGTATTCCCTTGATATGGGTTCCTCTGCATACCCGTTTGGGACAGGTAACACCACTTATTCGGCTCGATTCTTAACTCCCCTATTTTTGATCTTATCACCTGGGGAGTTTCCACCCCCCCCCCCCCCCCCCACCCCCCACCCCCCGCAATGATACCAGATACACTGGAGGCAATTGGCTTCCACCTTCTGGCCCTCTTCATCCCTTCGTGATTGTGGATAGGTTGTAATAAATATGGATACCATAGTGGATGGCATAAACTTTTTCATAGCTGGTTCTTTCCCACTGAAGATCTGCCTCTATGTGCTATGAGCAATCTTTCCTGTAGCAACTTCTGTATCCCCTTTCTGCCATAATGGTATATGAACCATATATTTACAGACCCCACCTGCACTGATGGCTGTCAAACACCAACTTTTTATTAAAACACCTGGGGTAGGAGGAAACTCCAAATCAGGAGGAGATTATCCTAAACCCGATATTCCCATATGTTCTCACCTCTGGCTTCAGGTGGGGGATGGTTTGACCTTAGTTGGATCCATTGCAGATCTCCTAATGACAGAAAATCCCTTATTTGGAAACCTTAGGTTAGAAAACTGGGGACCCAGAGATCTATTAGTTCAAAAATCCAGTACAACTTGGGGTTTTACCCTTCCGTATAATTATGCTGGCTAGTCATCTCACTGGAACCCAGGACTTCTCAGACCTCTTTTGAAAATTCACAAAACAGGATATACATCCCCATTAAAGAAATATATTTGGTACATGACCATCATGTTTTTCCCTTGTACTGTCTGGAAGGGAGAATATTATAAACCCAATAATGGAAAACTGACATGGATTGCCAATGAAACATCACAACACGTCATGGTCTACACCTCCCATCCATATATTCTTGCTATAACCTCTAAAAGTCCTAAGATATATCAAATCAATTACACCTCCCTCCACAACCAATTGATCAAAAACTTTAACACAACTTTTGTTGCTAACGTTACATGGCTAAATTCCACGTGTCTCATTTCAACATTTCTTACCTCAATATTACTCATGTTTTCATCCTAAAACAAACAGCAGAAGTATGGCTTCCTGTTAATTTCGCCCACAAACGGGTAGGGGAGTCAACTTTAGAACAAATAACCTCAGCCCTCAAACACGGTCATACTAAAAGATTTCTGGGCATTCTTATAGCTTCCATTATTGCTGCTGCCACCACAGGAAATATGTAAAGCCATATTATCTTGGTCTTTTAGTGAGAAAGGGAGAACAATTATGTTTTGTTTAGGCCACTTTTATTTGAGTTTCTATCTCATCAGACTGAATTTATATCTTGATACTGTATCCACAATTTCCATAGATACGCACTTTTTTCCTAAAGAATAAAATCTTCTCCATTTTGTATTAGATTATTTTATTACACATAAAATTAAGCACAGCACAGAGTGCATGCAAATCGATTATTTGGAAATAGATTTCTCTTCTAAAAGAAAACATTTTAAAGTGGCTCACCTGGGTCAATGCCCATCACCATGGGGAGACTTGACACCCTCTGAAGGACAAAGTCCACACTCCAGCTCACTGCAGCTGCTCAGTGCCCAGCAGAGCTCAGAACTGCTTCACCTATGAATGCTCAAACTCCAGCTTAGGTGTCATTAAATACCCATGCTGGTCACTCCTGTCCTTTAGCCAGAGAGCCTCAGTCTGTCTCATCCCTCCCTGGCCCTTGCCCAGGTCCTATGCCTACAGCTCTATATAGTCCAGAGAAGCATTCTGCACCTCACCCTGTCAGCTGATTGAAATGCCTTGCCTGGGTTTCTGAGCATGTGAATCGGTTTGCAATAAACCATTTCTTGGTGGGGGGAAGTGGCTCAATTATAAACTAGCCTCCCTTTTTACAAATTTCTGCTAATGTGGCTTGAATGAATAGTTCTCTTAACAGTTTCTGAAGTTTGTGGGCTGTAAAACAAAACAAAGCAAAACAAAACCAGCATGAAAAGGAAAACAAAACAGAATGAAAAAGCCTACACATTTTACAGATTTCATTTGACCTAAAGCACCCGTTTTCTATGCACAAGATATCTTGAAGTACCATAAAACACAAGAAATTTATATTACAGTTTTCTGTTAGTTTTATAAATATATATATATTTTTAAGTTTTATTTGTTTATTTTGAGAGAGCAAGTAGGGGGGCAGGCAGAGTGAGAGGGAGAGAAAGCAAATCCCAAGTAGGTTCCGCACTATCAGCATGAAGCCCAATGTGGGGTTCAAACCCATGAACCGTGTGATCATGACCTGAGCCAAAATAGTCAGACGTTGAACCCCCTGAGCCACCCAGGTGCCCCTATAAATAAATTAAAAAAATTTTTTGGGGGGGTAAAAGATATAAGATAATAAGGAACTTAAGTGCACAATCTATTGCAAAGGCAGAGTTCACATTTTCTATTTTAAATGAATTTGAGAATTGTCCTTATTTACTGAAAAGGGCACCAGTGAACCTGGCAATGGAGAACAGAGGGAAACATGCTGATAACTTGTCATGTTGGCAGAACAACAAACCCAGCAGCTTTCAGCTGATCTGCCTGATTTTTTCTATTGAAAGTGGGGTTATTAAAAGTCTAAGGAACATTCAAGATATCAGACTAAGAAAAACTGCTTGACACTCACTATGCATCACAAAAATAAAATAACAGACAATATATATGTATACTATAATGTTAGTTTTATGAATCCATGGTGCAAGAAAATATTAGCCAGATAATTTTTTTTACATAATAAATTCTGAAGATACAAAAATAAAGGATTACACAGCCTTATAAAAAGAGACAGTAAGTGACTGTCACATCAACATTATTACTTGTTTTTTGCCAGAGTTAACTTTGAGATAATGAAATGGAGTTGAAGATACTGTTAAACACTAATGAGCACAGGGGTTTAGATTCTTTTAGTAAATATAGAAATATTTGCACGAGAGAATTTGGGAAATTAGGAAGGCAAAAGTTCAAGAATATTTTGAATAAGAATGGTATTGGAGTGGTTGAATAAGATATGTTCAGAGAATATTAAAATATAGAAGTAGGAATATAATTTCAGTTGTTCATCAAATATTTAATGAGACAAAATTTTGTGAGACATTGTGAGAGACAATGGGAGAGTAGTACGTAACATGGGTAACAACTCTGTTATCATGTAGCTTATAATCTCATGAAGGAAAGAAATAGTGAAAATAATGCATCATATATACATATAAATACACGTGCGCACACACACACACACACACAGAGCAGAAGTATGACATTCTGTATATATAAATGCATACACACATATATACACATGCATTTGAGATAAGTACTTTGGAAGAAATACAAATGTGAAATGAAAAATTCAGATGGGAATTTTAATATTCATTGGGGCTATTTTTTTCCTTTTTTTTTTTTTTTTTTTTAGTGAATTGAAGTGTATTGTACAGCTTTTGTCTTTTGAAAATTTACCTAGTCACTCGAAATTAATCTTTGTAAACATTACTTACATTTCTCTATAGTTACAGAAGATGGCTGATAATAATCACTTTGAAAGCTTTTTAGCTAAATTCATGTCTGATCATAGTCTCAGAGTAAAATATGTGGTAGCTAATTGAGCAAAATATTCAGAAGTATCTTGTGGAAAATCGTAATTTTTCCTGATGTTACCCTTGAATTTCCGGTACCATAAGTTTAGGTCCATAATAACATGTCTTTGTCTCTGGTCTCAAAGAAATTTGCTTTCCATCATATCTAGAGAGGAGCAGAGGTTCTGATGTTCTCAGAGAGACCGCTGCAAACTATTTCCTTCCATCAACTTTTAGAATATCATTATGAGGATATTAGAATAATATTCTCACTTTTCATTGTTCCAGGCAGTCTAAATTTTGTGTTGAATCAAATAAGACTCCTGAGATGACTCTGTTTAAACAAACTAATTTTTTAGTCCCTTATATGTCCTAATTTTATGTAAGCAATAATTAACAAAAGCAATATATAAAAATACACAGTGAATAAAAGTATACTGTATTGCAATACCCAGAGACAACCATCAATAAAATACTATCATTAATTTATGTAAACTCTGATATGGAAACTTTTAAATAAATATTTATCAAATTTCACCTAACATTTTACAACATGCTTTTTTAATGTTGTCAAATATCGTAGACATTTTTTATGCTATCATATTTCTCCATAATTATTTAAAACTTGATGTTTAGGAATTGATCATTTGAATGCTTTTGGTTGCAAATAATAGAAACCCAACTAATGTGACTGTAGGGGAGGAAAACTTCCTTTTTCTCATTTAGGCTCTTTGGATGGTCTAATAATTAAATTGACATAAGACAGATTAACAGAAGAAAATAAATTTAATTTTGTACATACAGAAGCCCCATAAAAATAGGAGATCCAAAGGCAGTTAGGCAATTGAGGCTTATATTCCATCCTGAGCTAAGGAATGAGAAAGGGTCCTGGGGCTTCAAAGGGAAAGAGGGCAATTCACAGGAAGATCAGAGGAGTTTGTTAATCAGATCTTTTCCCTGCCATCCAGATAAATTTTTCAGATAAAAAAGTTATCTCTGGTAATAGCTCTCTTTCTGGGATAGTCCCCTATCTAAATCTCTTAGGCATTTAAGGGAGAGGTAGAAGTTTTTCCTGAGTCTGTTGGCCCTTGATTGCTTTCAGTTCAAAATAATCCACAAGCCAAAGTGACACAGTTTGGGGTGGCATATTCTGATCCCCTTCATAACTTAATCAAACGGAGAAGGCTTTGAGTTGTAGAATCCAACACAGAGTTAGAGAATCAAGTTTTACTATAGGCTCTTAAAAATTGGGAACCAACAAATCAAATATATTTGGAGCTCCCTCTTATTCTTATCTCAGTTTCTTTTTGCATGGCAATTTTCTTTTTCTTCCTTTTTTTTTTTTAATAATATAATCAGCTGTCTCCACATGGCTGTGTTATGACTGCCAAAAGTTTTAAATTTTATGTCTTAAGAATTTAAAAATTTGTGAAAAAGATTACGTGTCTGAGTCCTAAGACCCAAATTTTTAAGCAGGCACTTACTGTCCCAACTTGGATGAGTCTTCAATCCTGAACTAACCAAATGTGGCTATTGTGGTAGGGGCATTTATAGACTTTGAAGAAGAAAATACTTTTTTCTCATTTTCCTTTTAATTCATCTTTCAGTGACAATACTGAAATTGAATATTTGTTTTCATATGTCAATTAGCAACTTATGCATCTCCTTTGTTATTTACTATTCATAGCTTTAATTTTTTTTTTACATTTAGTGTTATATATACCACTTTCATATAAATTTTTAGAGCACATATTTTCTTCAGTATTTCACATGTCTTTTGTTTTACATGTTCAGTGGTATTATCATGTATAATGCTTAAGTTCTTTACTTGATCATAAAATAAAAATTTCTAATAATCAACATTCTCTTGGTTATTCCTTTTCATAACGTACAAGGCAGTACAGTATCATCTCTCAATGATTCTAACACATGTATTTTTTTCTTCAGCATTTGAAGACATAGTCTCTTTTAATTAGTGACTCAAAATGATCAGTGATCAATGACTTTAAGTCCATGTCATTTATATAAATATTTTTTTGCATCGATAACTCCTAAAATCATCTTCAGTTTTAAGAGATGCTTATACTATGAATGGTAAGGGAGATTGAGTCTTACTAGGTATCTTAGACTGTTGACTTAGACTTAGACTTAGGCTGCTGTAACAAAATGCAATGGACTGGGCAGCTCATAAACAACAGAAATTTATTTCTCACAGTTCTGGTGGCTGGAAGTCCAAGACCAGGGTGCTAACATCATGAGATTCTAGTGAAGGCCCTCTTCTAGATTGCAGACTGTGGACTTCTTACTCTGTCCTCACATGGTGGTGGAAGGGGCTAGGGAGCTTCCATAGGGTCTCTTTTATCATAGCACTAATTGCATTCATAAGAACTCCATCCTCATGACTTCACCAACTCTCAAAGATCTCTTCTTTTAATATTATCTCATTAGGATTTCAACATATGAATTTGGGAGAGACACAAATATTAAACCATAGCTTTAGGGAGCAATAAACTCATATCTCAGATCTCACCCTCCAGGGAAAATACTTATCAAATAAGATGAGGAGAATACGTTCAATGTTTTAATCTCTCCCTCTCTTATTTTCTTGTCTTAATCAATAGAATTCATGTGACTTATCTTCTTTCTAATTTTCTTCCTTATATAAGGGATTCTGTTATTTTTTTAAACAAAATATATTCCTCTTTCAATTTTTCCTTTGTCTGTATGCATAAATTGGCCTACCTTATTCTTAAAATTAAATATATATCTATATTGTTTCTCTTTCTTTTATGAGGCTTTTTTTTTTACAGTGCAAACTATAAACCACTTGGATATGGCTGAATATAACATGTGATATAGTTTTTTTTAAGTTTATTTTAAACTTTAGAAAGAGAAAATGAGTGGGGGGGGGTGCAGAGAGAGAGGGAAAGAGAGAATCCCAAGCAGGAACTGTGAGATCATGACCTGAACTGAAATCAGCAGTTGGACACTTAACTGACGGAGCCACCCACGCACTCCATCATGCGATATAGTTTTATTCTTCTATCCCAAATAAAATTTAGTAAAAAGAGAGAATAAGATAATTTATGTAAAAACAGAACATACTTACAAAATGTAGTAAAAAAAAAGTGACACCTTTCATAAAAAGCAAAATGATCAAATCCCAACATATACTATTGGGAAACATGAAGAAAGCTTTTATACAAGTAAAAAGGTAAGACTTATTTAAATAGTTAAAATTCTGAAGTCCACGTAGAGATATGCAAATTTTTGGAAAGAGAGGATTTGATGTAGTACATATAGTTAAATCCTCTGATATGGTATTTTTTTTTAAAAATTCCAATTATATTCCAATTTTAAAATTCTTGAGATGACTAGTAATTATTTTAAGTTTAAGAAAATTTTGTACTTTTAGACTTAACTCTTAACAAAGAATACAAAAAAAATCAGGAAAAACATAAAAGCATTCTCTTAAAAGCATCAAAGAACTACTAATGAGGTATTGCAAGCTAAGATCCTAAAGAGGAAAGGAAACCAAGGATCTAATTCTGGTAACTGGGGTCAGTATTGCCCTAGGGGCATGCTGAGTATTGTTTGAATTAGAAGATTGTAAATCTTTCTCCAAATCATCTCCAAAGATCCCAGCAGTCATGTTGTAAAGCAACTGTACCCCTGAGAAAATGGCACAAGAACTTTCAGAATGTATGGGATATTGCCTTGAACTGGACACAGAATGCTTCAGATAGAGATCAGAGATCTGATAAGTGGAGTTTTCACAAAAATCATTTAAACCTGTATCCTTTGGATCCTATGTTGTAGGTATGTTTCCAGATCTTTACTAAGCAGTTGAAATAGACATCAGTGGCAAACCATTACTGACAAACGGAGTAACGGCTACTGTGTGTGAAGAACCGCCCTGGCTTAAGCCCTCCTTGCCAGAAGAGTGACCCAAAGCAGAATTGTGAATTGTAGAGTTTCATGCCACATGGGTGAATTACAGAGATCGGTTCCACAATCAAAGACTAAATGGCAACATTAGTGATTCCTTCCAATACCCTTTTAATTGACTGGCTCCTCCTGAGAAAAACACAGAGTGTTCTGGTAAAAAATGGCATTGGATTACAAACCTAATCAGACAGTGAGTCTAAATGGAATTGTGTTCAAAATATGATTAATGAAGAAAATTAAAATAGTTCCTGATTTTAACTGGTAAAAAGCCTGCAATCTGACAATACACTCCCACCCCCTGCAAACAATGAACAGATAAAGGTAGTAAAATTTGTTTTCACCCAGCATGCATGGCAATAAAATTTCACTCTCCCATCTGTCTACATCAACTCCTCGACTGTCCCAATTGAGTTTACAGGGAAGGTGATCATCTCTCAAGACCAAGGCCTCATCATCTATTAGATTGATGATATCCTGCTGATAGAGTATGGTGAGCTTGAAAAGCAGGTATCATAGATCCCGTAAGAACATGCAAAATATCAGAGGTTGCAGAGAAAGCCAATTAAATTTCAAGGGCCTGTACTTCAGTGAAGTTTTTAAAACCTGAAATGTGTTAGAATATCCCCTGAGTGAAAGGTGAATGAATGCATCTTTTATCCACTACCACTAAGAGAACAGCACAAACGTGGTAGGCCTGACTAGATATGGGAAGGAGCATCTGCATTTGTGTGTGCTGTTCTGAATAATTATTAACAAACTGTGTCAAAGACAGATTTGAGTACTGAGTTATATTTTTAGTTGCGTCCTTGCAAGGAAGACCAATTATTATGACACTGCTTCTCTGAATAAAAATATTCAGGCAAAATTTAAAGGCACAATCTCAAGTTCAGTTTGTTCCTTAGAAATGATAGATTCTGATCATATGAAATGTAAGTTAGATATGATAAAACTAAACACAAGACACCTCTTACTTCAGAATGCAAAAGTTTTAGCATTTTCTGTTTTTCATGATTCTCAATATGCAAGGCTTGAGGAATTTAAGATCTCTTTCGGACATTAGTATGGTAGGATATGTTGTGTGATATGTTTTGGGATATAATATGTTAGTCATGATGAAAGATAGGAGAAATGAGGACGAGTTGACAGTTTTTTTCCACTTTTTTCCTCATTCTTTCTTTGGTTTATTTCTCTTCCTTAAGGCACAGATGTAATGAAATATAGTTATTCAGCAATTCTGTGATTTTTTCATTACTTTCATATTTTTCTCTTTTTGACTGATTTTATTTACATAAGTGCACAGAAGTGTTGATTAATATATTAATTAATTTTAATAGTTAATTATTAACAGCTCTTTCCTGTGTAGTTCAAAAAAACAAGAAATATTGGGACTAAAAATACAGGTAGACATTTCCTGGAGACTGTAAAGACTTTCCATTTATAAATTAATTCTATAGCTCTCTAAATACTTTTATTGCCCCAGTAATTTATCTCCTCTGAGTCCAGGAAACAAGCTCCATCTATTCACTGCTATCAGATTTTGCCTAGGGTATCTAAAATTGACAAATATCTTTTTTTCTCAGAATTTAAAAAAAATTATGATAATTTTATTTTAACTTTTTGAATATTTATAGTTACTTAGGAGCCTGTGAATACTAACACTAATATTTAGATCTCCCATGGGCCCATTTCCTTTGTCAATTTTTCCTTTTGCCTTTCACTTAATTACTGTCCCTTTGATGCCATGATATTTTTGGGTCCTAGTTACCATATAGGAAAAATTGTAGAGATAATTTTATCTTCTGGGTGATGTTATCTTTACTAAGAGAGAAATTGCCCTTATTCCTGGCAGCCAAGGGAGATTACCTTAATCAAATCAGCATTAATCTGATTTGAATATGGACTTAAACCTGGGATATATGGTAGAAAAATAAAAAAGAAGAAAGAAAGAAAGAAAGAAAGAAAGAAAGAAAGAAAGAAAGAAAAGAAAGAAAAGAAAAGCCACAAACTCTTTGCAGCTCTTCTCATCAAGATATGGAAACTATTTTGTTAATTTTTGGATCTGGGCAAATGAGATACAAAGAGATCTGGGAATGTACTTGCACATTGTCCATGACTTTGCTGAAGGGAACATAATCTTGGTGTGAGTAGCCTGGTAGAGAGGACTTGTGTAAAATAACCCAGATAGCCTGGCTGATAGCCTACCAACCACTGGACATATGAATGAGGACAGCTTAGATCATGGAGCCCCAGCCAAAACATCCACGGACTGAATTTAGCCAAAGCAATATCAGAGCAAGTTGCCAACCTTCCCAATGATTGTTGTTTGAAGCGACTAATGCTTGGGGTAATTTGTTACATGCCTTAGACTGATACCGATCAATTTCTGGCTTACTTTTACTCTTATGGTTATTCCTTCATGATCACAACAGAAAGTATGGAAATGTTTACCAGTGATTCTCTGTCTTGGCAAGCACCTAAATCCAATTTTTGTCCCCCTAGATGCACGAAAGTATCAAAAACTTTGTTCAGGCTGCTCTGGTTCTCAGCATCTCAGCTGCTACTTCTTTCTGTTAAGCTTCTCAGCACATTAATCATGGCTTCTGATTAGACCATTACCTCAAGGGAAAAACTAGCATCAAATATTGGACTCTCTGGGATTTTCTTCTTTCCAGAATTTTACTCAGTAAGTTCTATACATTTTGGCAACAGTCCAGCACCATATAACCATATATATATATATATATATATATATATATATATATATAATGCTTATCCTCAGAGAATTTTGGTTTGAAACAAGCCAAGTCTGACACTGAAAGAAAAGTAATTATGTACAATTGAATTGTACAAGTCTCTTTTCTCTGTGGATTCTAAACTCCTCGAGTAGAGAGCCATATGGTTTGTTTATCTCTGAGTCCCAACATATAACATCATATCTGAAACAGAATTTCCTAATATTTTTTCTGTTGAAATTAAAATAAGTTTGGTATCAAAAATGAAAAAAGAAAACAGAATGTGCTGATTGGGAATGGAAGTTAAGGGTTATATTTGTGCAGCAAGAAGCTTCTGTTACAGATAAGTTTTGATGTTTATCATTGGTAAGAAAGCGTTTACGGTTTCTTTTTCGCATAAAGCCTGAGCGCTTTTCAAAGGCTGCTGCTTCTGCACTGAGCCATGGGTTCGTGGGTAAACTAAGACTGAGTTATGCCCACTGGATTAATCTGCTGATGGGAAGCTCAGGATGGAAGCAGCTAAGAAATTACGCCACAGATTAAGATGGAACTTGGGCCTTCTGGTATGTCAAATAATTGACATCTATCGTTCACATGGCAAATAGAAGATAAGGAAAATTTGAGAGCTTTTAAAAAATGTACATGGCACCTTTTACATTAAACTTGCAGCACATTATGTCAGAAAAAAAAAAGAGAGCATTCATTTTTATAAACAGTCTTTGAACATTTTTGTCAGGTTTCATTGCAGACACAATGCATTAAAAGATAGTTTAAAAATGGTCCATTCTTTGATGGAGCTCAATTTGTACATAGAACAAAAGAACCATGTAAACTTCACAAACTTCTATCATTTAAAAAAAAAATTTTCTTTAAATGTTTTTATTCATTTTTGACAGAGAGAGAGAGAGAGAGAGAGAGACAGAGCATGAGTGGGGGAGGGGCAGAGAGAGAGGGAGACACAGAATCTGAAGAGGCTCCAGGCTCTGAGCTGTCAGCACAGAGCCCAACCCGGGGCTCAAACTCACGGACCGCAAGATCATGACCTGAGCCGAAGTCGGACGCTCAATGGACTGAGCCACCCAGGTGCCCCAAACTTCTATCATTTTTAACTCTGAACTACATCTCAGATAGACTCTGTTAAGCCATGTCCACTATTTCCATTGTCTAACTGCCATTGCATCAGCCTAGTTCAGAGCAACAACTTCTCACGTGGTCTCCTTTTCAACAAACATCATTCTCTCCATTCCGTTCAAATGGTGAAGTCAGAGTGGTTTCTTTAAAACTGTAAATTAGATCACAAGGGTTTTATCTCTGCTGAAAACCTCTCATTGTCTTTTTATTTTTGTTAGAATCCAAATTCCTTAGGCAAAATACCTAAATGAACTTGCTTCTGCTTTCATTTCTAACTTCTCTTCTCATGAATCTCCCCATTTAGCTTAAATGTTTACTACTTTCTAGTCTTTTCTCTCTTTTATTAGTTTTACATTATATCAAACTCTCTCCTGCCTCCAGGCTTTTGTGCTTTCTGTTCCCTTGGAACAGCATGTCCTTACCTGTGTTTTCTCATGTGAGCTACTTAACACTCTACAGGACTCTGACAAAACTACACTTTAGAGAATGTTTCTTTGACTATACTATCAACAAAAGACCCCCTTCACCTCCCATCCTCCTTCTCCCGGCATATAGCCACCACGTGTTTATCAAGTCAACTCTTGAGTCTAGACATCTGATCAAGAATCTTTCACAACACCCAGGACATTTTTAAATGTTGTTGATACCAGCTTATTTGGGGAAGCCACTTAGTACATGTTAAGAATATATTTGGGTGACTCAACTACATTAGTTGATTTTTCATTTCCACTAAATACAAAGCCAGTGATACACAGGGGTTTCCTGTTTTGTACTCCATTTAATTCTCAGTGCCAACCAGATTGTAGTCAATAATATGTGCCAAATAAATTTTTATTGAATCAATAAATGAAAATATGAACGTAAAACAGACAGTCTGCAAAGTACTGGGGATCCAATGATCGGCCCCAATGGTTCTAACCATTAAGTAGCTTTCAGTGTTGTGAAGAAATACGTGGACACAAATAATGGTATAATAAAAATCTGTTGATGTAAATGCCATGCAAGAGGAAAGAAAAGCTTACTTAAACTTTACCTTAGTAGAGAAAACACTCACTTCTTATTAGAAGTAATATTCCACCATCTACTTTTCATCAAAGCACATTTTCCTAAACTTTAGATCAAAAGCTTAAATAAGAGACATAAACCCTTAGTATAATGCCTAGCTATCAGCAATATATTTACTTTCTCTTTCAAAGAAGTCAAATTAATGTAGAAGTAAGAACACTAGTCACTAGGAGTAATGTGCAATGATTTCGGGAAGCTTTGACATCAACTTGTTTGTATTTTATGAAAATATTTTTATGATATTAATGCATAAAAATTATGTATTAAAAATATGCCTCAGTATATAAAATTAGAGACTCTGGATTAAACCTGCATAGATTTAAATCACAGAGCCCTCACTTTCTAATACAGTGCAACATAACCATGAGCAAATTGTTCAAACACTATGTCATAGTTTTGTTTGTTTTTTATGAGAATAAGAATAATACCAACTCATAAAATATTTTACCAGTTTAATAAGGGAATTTATATGAAATTATAACAATATACAATATTAGTATAAATTGTATGTCAAATATTTAGTTTTATTGACTTTATTTATAATTTTAAAAGAAGAAAAAATCTAAACCTAAGCTAGAGGTTAATTGGGTGATACGTTAGAAAAAGCTAAAAAGATATGTCTACCTTTACTCCAGATTTTTATAGTGTAAAGAAGATACTCTGAAGATATACTTGCATTTCTTAACAAAGGATTAGCTGCAACAAGATTAATTAAAGTAGTAATAATATAGAAATAATATAAACATTGAATAATTCGGCAAATGTTAAAGATGCAGAACTTATATATATAGTCATTAAATTATGTGCCAGATGGACACTTATTTTAAGGATGGAAGCAATGTCTTGCAAGGCTGAAACATGTTTTCAAGCAGTATATTTATTTATTCCTATATGCATTGAATTTGGTCTGACAGGATATGCATCAGGAAATTATTGAAACATATGGTTAGTAAAATAATGGGTATCTCTTCTTATTTTACTTATTTCAGTTGTCTAATATTTTCACAATGTATATGGATTTTGCACAGTGGTTTTTACTTTATTTTAAGAAAAAACAAGCCTTAGTTAAATGAAGGTAGTTGAATAAAAATTCTATAACTGGGAGGAAAAAATATATGAAATCACTCATATGGGTTCCTTGTAACATATTTATTTTGAAAGTAAATTAGCAGGAACACATTAATAAGAGATCATCTCTGCTCCAATGTTCTCATTACTTGGCTGGTTGCATATTGTTTCAGCAGAATTTTTGTATATTTTCCAAGTGTCCTTACAGAAAAGATCTACTTTAAACTAATTTTGCTTACTTATACCTATCAGGGTTTCATCGAATTCTAAAAGATTACATAGAGAGATTTTTTGAAGAAACAAGTAACTATAAAATAACAAGCTTTTTGTTCTGTTTCTTTCCTTTATAACCAACTTCATGCAGAATCTAATGTCAGAGGTAGGGTGGTCTGGCAGAGTAATATAGGGGATTGATGACAAAGCTGGTGCTGAACATTAAATCAGCACAGCAAGTAAACACAAGTACATGGAATCAGAAAGGGATTTAGTGTGGGTACATAAAGTTTAAGACCTTTAATTCCACAACGCCAGCACTCTGACATCATGAAATACTGAATAACAAATAAAGAAGTATAATATTTAAAGAACCAAAAAGAATTTTAAATATGTTCATGGCTGCATGTAATTTAAATTTGATACGTTATAATTCAAAGTCAATTGGATGGAGCTGTTCAAAGGCAATATTTTGAGGTAACCATTTGAACTATATATTTTTCTCCTACAAAATATAATTTACATTTCCAATGTTTGTATGTTTGGTCAATATGACCCCTGCCATGTTTTGATTTATATCCCAATTTCATTCTTATTTTCGTAGCTGTAACAGAAGGCTCTTCCTATGCCTCTGCAATTTAAGGCTGATAATGAAACATAAAGGAAATGGACATAATAGTTAAAACTGAATTATTCTATGATACGTTGTATGGCTGCTAAAAGGTGATTTTAACATAAATTGAATATAACTAAGCTGCTTCTAGTGTATCTCAGGGAGTATGATTACATTACTGGATAACTAAGTATACATACTTTAAAGCTCATGTACAAATGGGCTTTATGTAAAGTCACGCAGGCCATACGTTCAATAGGACTCGAACTTTGTTTAATTCCCTGCTGTTGTCATCTTAAAATTGTTAATAATCTTTGAAGAAGAGAACTTACATTTTCTTTTTTTTTTTTTGACCTGAAAATTATATAGCCAGTTCTGTGTACAGAAAATTAAAGTTTACTATAACTCATTTTAATAGTCATAATATCCCAATACATCACTGCATTCAAGGCTGCTCTGCCATCCTTAATATTTTCTAAACCAATGTTTTTCAATTATCTATTGATGCATAACTGATGATTCCAAAATTCAGTAGCTTAACAAAAGCCATTTCATTCTACGTCCTGATATTTTGATGAGGAATTCAGCCAGGGGTATTAGGGTAATATGGACACAGAATTTATTTTTAGACAGAAATTACTTTGTACGTATTACTTTTATGTCTCTTAAGTTATTTTATAGACATAGTTATGAATATATATATATATACACACACACACACACACATAGATATAACAAAATAAAATCAATGTAAGTAAGTAGATATTGGTAGATATGTTTATAGGTAGAAATAAAATATGTGCATATAGTTCCATCTATTTCCTCACTAGACTGAAAATTCCATTGGGTCGATATTGGTTTCATTATTTAGTGTTTTGTATTTGCATCGTAGTTCTTATTAAAGTGTCCTGAACCTAGATTGGACTTTGTAGTCTGTTCTAGTATGAATTTCTGAAATTAAAAGCAAAGAAAAAAAGCTCATATGTATTAGATAAACATGGACATGATGTCAGTATAACATGAAAGTCACATTGGTTTACAAATTGTTAATATTTGCATTACAAGGTGATGGTAATTGAACACAAATTACACAAATGCAGGTGAGTGCTATGATGAATTTCAGTATGGTATATGAAAGCCATGTACACTACTCACTCCCTCCTATCTCTGCATGCTATCATGGAAGGGTTTACTATATTGTTCTTTTCAAATTCTGTCCATGTATCTATCTCAGCATACGTGAGTATTTCTTACATTCTTTTTTTTTTTTTTTTTAAGACCAGGTAAGATCTCTTTTCTTTTTTAAGTTTATTTATTTATTTTGAGAGAGAGAGAAAGAGCACCTATGTGAGAGGGATAGAGGCAGAGTGAGAGGGGGAGAGAGAGAGAGAGAGAGAGAATCTCAAGCAGGCTCCATCCTAATAGTGCAGAGGGCTTAGATCTAGCGCACTGGACTTGTTTTGGACCTGAGTCAAAATCAAGAGTTGGATGCTTATCCAACTGAGTCACCCACATGCCCTTCCTTACATTCCTTTTTATCCAGTTGGTTCACATTTTTAAAAAGACACGCTTCTCGCTCCTTATCAGGGAAATACAAATCAAAACCACACTCAGATATCACCTCACGCCAGTCAGAGTGGCCAAAATGAACAAATCAGGAGACTATAGATGCTGGAGAGGATGTGGAGAAACGGGAATCCTCTTGCACTGTTGGTGGGAATGCAAATTGGTGCAGCCGCTCTGGAAAGCAGTGTGGAGGTTCCTCAGAAAATTAAAAATAGACCTACCCTATGACCCAGCAATAGCACTGCTAGGAATTTATCCAAGGGACACAGGAGTACTGATGCATAGGGGCACTTGTACCCCAATGTTCATAGCAGCACTCTCAACAATAGCCAAATTATGGAAAGAGCCTAAATGTCCATCCACTGATGAATGGATAAAGAAATTGTGGTTTATAGACACTATGGAATACTACGTGGCAATGAGAAAAAATGAAATATGGCCTTTTGTAGCAACGTGGATGGAACTGGAGAGTGTGATGCTAAGTGAAATAAGCCATACAGAGAAAGACAGATACCATATGGTTTCACTCTTCTGTGGATCCTGAGAAACTTGACAGGAACCCATGGGGGAGGGGAAGGAAAAAAAAAAAAAAAGAGGTTAGAGTGGGAGAGAGCCAAAGCATAAGAGACTGTTGAGAACTGAGAGCAAACTGAGGGTTGATGGGGGGTGGGAGGGAGGAGAGGGTGGGTGATGGGTATTGAGGAGGGCACCTTTTGGGATGAGCACTGGGTGTTGTATGGAAACCAATTTGACAATAAATTTCATATATAAAAAAAAAATAAAAAAAATAAAAAAAAATAAAAAGACACGCTTCTATTTGGTGGAGCTTATTTATTAGGATTTTAATATACATGTTTTCAAAAATCTGCAGTTTATTTTGTTGAAATTGTAAGACTTTTGTAATTAGTTGCAGAGGTTTTGAAGGTGTGTTTTAATGCTACTCTTCCTTTACCATTTTTAGGGCAAAATTCTGAAGAATGAGAGGTTTCCTAATATGCATATATTGTGTCTTAGCAGAAACATCCACTTATGTTTATTTGTTGAGTTAAATTTACTTTGCATATATAAGTGGCATCACATCAACAAAATTTACTTTGTATATGTAAATGGCATAATGATTTTATTTCTGTCATCTGCATAGCATTTTAAATTATAGTAAATATGGTAAATATTTAAATGATTGTCACTTGACTTTATAGAAGCAAAAAAGGATTTTTTTAAGCAGAGAGTGATTGAAAACAATATACTTCAAAATGGCTTTAAATATTTTATTATTGGATATTTAATCTCCTCTTATATGATTCTTCTATGCAAAGAAACCCAATTACACCCTCTTTATAAATATCAGTTAAATATGAACCCAGCCATCTTTGGGAAAGAATTCACAGATTGTGTCAGATTGTCAAATACTTTTCCCAATGGAGCCTAATCATTTAAGGGAATAAAAATAAATTTAATTTTAAATAATATCACAAAAATTGAAATTTCTTAAAATTATACCAGTAGGTGTATTTTCAAAAAAATAACAATGCTCTTTTACATATGAAAAATAATAAAGCCACAACCAGGAAGTAAATAAAATTAAAACAAAACAGGACATACTTCCATGAGTTTGATCTATGTAAGAAGGATAAGTGAGTTTGATCTATGTAACAAGGATAAGTAATAATGATCTTCATGACTCCTAAAAGTAGAAAGGGGAAAAGCTTTTACTTTTTTAATGATAATTTTTGTGAGATTTTCAAAATTCAGACTTCATTATTATTTTTTTTTTGACCAGTTTAAGGTTCACAGAATAATTGAGCAGAAGGTGCAGATATTTCCTACATATTCTTTGCCTCCCCACATGCACAGTCATTTCTATTAGCAACATCTTTCACTACAATGGTACATTTGTCACAACTGATGAACCCACATGGACACATCATAATCACCCAAAGTCTATTGTTCACATTATGGTTCAGATTTGCTGTTGTACATTCTATGGGTTTAAACAAATTTATAATGACATGTAACTATCATTATGGTATCATATAGAGTAGTTTCACTGTTCTAAAAATCCTCTGTGCTATGCTTATTCATCCATTGCTTCCCCCACAATCCTTAGCAACCACTGATTATTTTTTTACTGTCTTTATAGTTTTGCCTTCTCCAGGATGTCATATAGTTAGAATCATATAGCATTTAGCCTTTTCAGATTGCCTTCTTTCACTTGGTAATATGCATTCAAGTTTCCTCTGTCTTTTCATGGCTCGATAGCTCATTTCTTTTTAGCACTGAATAATATTCCGCTGTCTGGATGTACCACAATTTATTCATTCACCTACTGAAGGACAAGTTGATCACTGTAAGTTTTGGCAATTTTGAATAAAACGGTTATAAACATCTATGCACAGATTTTTTTGTGTGTACATCATTCTCAACTGGGTAAATACCAAGAAACATGATTGTTGAATGGTATGGTAAGATTATGTTTAGTTTTATAGGAAACTGCCACGCTGTCTTCCCAAGTGGTTGTCCTAATTTACAATCACACTAGCAATCAATAAGAGTTCCTGATGCTCCATATTCTCACCAGCATTTGGTGTTGTCGTGTTCTAGATTTTGGCCATTCTAATAGCTGTATGGGGTTATCTCATTGTTGTCCTTATTTTTTTATGCACAAAAAGTTTCATAACTTCTGATAAATGGAGCTATGTATTAAGGGAGATTACGGATAGAAACTATGATAAATTCTCCAAAAATAATAGATAAAATACATTTATGTAACACAGTTTTGTCTTCCTTAGGTAAGTATTCAGTGAATCCTAATTATTATTGTACAATGTCGCAAAAAGAAAAAAAAACCTCTAATTTTCCTTAATATTACACTTTGCTCTGTGGATTAATGAAGGAAAGGTGACTAAAGTGTTACCATGAAGAAGTGATAATGAAAAGATAGATTGTGTCAGTAGTTTTAGTCAATTTTTAAAATGAATATTTAACAGTTAACACTTTGACAAAACTATATATGCTGTCATGTTGCCTTTACTTAATTACTACTAAATTGTATCTTTTCCAAAGTAATAAGTGCTCTTAATTATCTGGTGTGGAAGTGGAACTGACACTGGAAGGAGTGACTTAATTCAATAAAAGCAGTCGTTTATATCATTCATTCTATTCATAAATTCAACATTGTTGTTTATTGACTATGAAAATATTTAACGTTCTAGATGAAGAACCTAAATAGTAGGCTATTTTTAAAATGAATCTGAAATATCTGCTAAATACAGTCAGGTACATATGTAAGAAAATTGAAAATACTGATGTATTTTGAGGGGACTCAGTTTTTTGGTACTAATATACCTGAGTCAAATCTAATGGAGAGTTAAAGATGCAAACTGTGGAGTCACATTGACTTGCATTCCTATCCTAGTCTTTTTGACACCATTTGGTCACAATAGGGAAGTTACTTAATCTCCAAATTTCTAACCCAGAGAAAATAGCCGTGTTAATACTTAAAAAAAAGTCTGAGTGCCTGGATGACTCAGTCTGGAGAGTGTGCCACTCCTGATTTTGGGGTTGTAAGTTCAAGCCCCATGTTAGGTGAAGAGGTTACTTAAAAATAAAATCTTTAAAAAAGTGGGAACAACAGGCATTCCTATATAATATCTTATTAATTTATATAATTATTAGTATCATTATTCCATTTTTGAGATGGATAACAGATGAATGTATATTGGAGGTTTTGTTGGGGGGTCAGTGCCAATAATATATATTTTAATATAGTCTCCCAATTTTTATTTAGATGCTGAATACCAATTCCACTAATCAACCAATTAAAATTGTAATGTAACCAGAGATTCTTTTTTCTTCAAGAATATTTGAATTGTCTATTACTTAGTAGTTTTCAATTTTGCTAAGGTATTCAACAGCCATCCATTTAACACCTCTTTTCTATGAACTAGGAACAGTTAGGACAGAGAAATGTGAATTAATTTCCTTGCTTCCAACAATAAACTCAGAGTTTATTAGAGAAAATAGAAATACAAATAAGGTTACATAATAGCTTACTGTTTTGTGTGTATTTTAATTAACTATGTGGTGATTTAAATGCAAAGGGTATATGCACATTTTACTCAATGAGGTCTTATATTAGTCCAAAATAATGCATCCAATAACCTTTTGAGTATTTCTGTGAAACTTTGTGCATATTCCTGTTTGCTATTTTTGGTACTTTTGGAAAAGCACCTTCCAGATTAATATTAACGTTATCCATATACTGCATCACTTAGAAAAAGAAAACATATTATCTTTCTTTGATTGTTGGGAGTGAAAATTCTATATTCTATATTGAATATTGAATATATTGAATATTCTATATTCTATATTGAATATATTCTATATTCAATATATTCTATATTGAATATATTCTATATTCAATATATTCTATATTGTTGGGAGTGCAAGTTCTATATTACAAACAAAAGAAAAAAATTAGAAGTCAGAATCTCAAATTTTGGTAAAAGTCATAGTTATTGAGATCTAGAAGCTGACATAAGCAATTCTAAACCAATAAGTCATGAAAAGGAAAACTTGCTTCACAGAAGTCCACAGAAAGAAGAGTGTGAAGAACAAGGATCCTCACCACGTCTGAATATTACTATCCTTGAGGTGAAGTAGGCTATGGAAAACTCCAAACAGGTTAAGGAATGTACCTGTAAGTAAGAGGTTAATCTTTCTTTCTGGGTATCTAGGGAACTAACTCAAAATGTGTTCCTGAGCCAATAAGGTTGTGCCTCTCGTGATTGGGAATGACACATTGGTGTTTAAGGCAAAAAAGAGCCTCTGTGTCTTTTTTGATTCCTCTGTGATGGGAAAAGGACCCAGGTATTGGAGAGTATCCCCAATGAAAGAGGAAAATGTAATTTATAGTTTAATCCATTGGGCTTGGAAAATGGTTATGAAAGAAAGAAAGAAAGAAAGAAAGAAAAGAAAGAAAGGAGCGAAGAAGGAAGGAAGGAATATTTAAAGAAAAGAAAAGAAATAAAAAGAAAAGAAAAGAAAAGAAAAAGAAACCTGAAAAGAAAGCAGAAAAGAAAAAAAAAGCAGAAAAGAAAAGAAAGCAAAAAAGAAAAGAAAGAGAAGGTGATTCTAAGACAAACACTGCAACATAGACTGCTTGGGCAAGTTCTGAGATGGAGAAAGCAATGATGACTCAGAGGATCTAGTGCAGGTCAAAACTAAGACTCTTCTGAATCAATGAGCAGTAAATTACTTGACCTTAACAATGCTGATTAAGGTCAGCACAAAATAATCATATTTGTGACATCAGCAGCAAGAGTCTCAGGATGCCCTGCGGGCTGCGAGGCTCAGTAGTCCCTCACGATCACTCTGAGGAGATGTAAAATTCATTGCAATGAAAAGCAAACATACTGACCATCTTTAACATGATTTTTTTTTTTTTTTTTGTATTCATAACCTTCAGGTATTTTTCTATGATAACTGTTTGGAATCTACTGCTTTAGTTTTAACATTTGTGGATCCAGTATGTAACTAATCCCTTTTTAATTGCTTTTTAGACTGGTTCCAATTTTTAACTATTAGAAAAAAAATGACAGGTTGGACAATTATGCATACATCTTTTTACACTTGTCTAACTATTCCTTTTCATAAATCCCTGTAAGTAGAAAAAATGGATCAAAGGTTATCAGCATTTCAAATTTTGAAATATTATGTAGATTTTCCTCCAGAGAGGTTATTAACATTAATATTATCACAAAATGTATAAAATTCCTGTGTTATATACCTTTACAGTGAAGAGAGATTTTTACTGAGAGATAAATAATTTTTGTATGGATATTTTTGGATCATTATATGTCTTTCATACTACTTGTCCTTTTTTTTCTATTGACATATATCTGGCATCTACATTTTCATTTAACTTGGAGCAGGCATTTTTTTTATTAAAAGAATTTACTTACTTCAGATTAGGTAAAATATTAGCAAAATTTTAGAAAAAAACATTTTTTTCACTTTTTTATGATTATCTACAAAGCACTCCAAATTTCTTGAAAGGGCTCATTATAAATAAATATAACCTCAAAAATAAAACTTCTAATTAACGAAAAGGTGGGAAGCTTTCTTTCAGCAGGTTGAAGGACACAAGTCATAGGTCAGAGGCTACCAAGGAGAAAGTAGGCTTACTCAAGGAACAGTTTCTGTTTATTGCCAAACTCAAATAATTATGATTGTTTTCTTGTATATGAGTGATCTATTGTTACATTATAACATATAAAGTTTTAAAATATATATTAGGTTATTGGTTATAAATTTATATTTTATTTATGGGAAAAAATTCCCTCATGGAAATAGCTTTTATATCAATTTTACATATCTTTTATTTAAGTTGATTTATTTATTTTGAAAGAGAAAGAGAGAGAGAGAGAAGGAGAGAAAGTTTGAGCAGGGGAGAAGCAGAGAGAGAGGGTGCGAGAGAAGCCCAAGCAGGCTCCACACTGTTAGTACCAGAGCCGATGCAGGGCTCAAACTCAGGAACAGTGAGATCATGACCTGAGTTGAAACCAAGAGTCCAATGCTTAAGCTGACTGAACCACCGAGGCACAACCAATTTTACATATCTGATGCAACTTTCTATATATCTGATATATTGTGACTTATAAGAAATATATATTATATAATATTTGGTCATTCAGATAACTAAAATATATTTCCCCTATATATTTGATTTTGTCCATGGTTCTAGGATCACAGCTCCTAAAATTCCTGGAATATCCTGTAATAAAAGCAATAAAAGTGTCTTTTGTTATGTTAATAAAGCGATTTTTAGAAAGCCTTTAGGTAACCTAAGGGTGGGGGCTGATTGCCAGTGAGGCCAACCCTGTGGTTAGAAGGTTGGGACTTTTCCCAACCCTTCCATTGAAGGAAGCAGGTCTGGAGATTGAGTGTAATGGCTGATGTCTGAATCAATTGCAGTAGTCTCCATTATCCACTGTTTCCCTTTCCGCAGTTTTACTTTCCAAGGTTTTAGTCATAGGTAGTCAACTTTGGTCTGGGAGCAGATGATCTTCCTTGTGAATCTGCAGAAAGCCAATAGTAGCCTATCTCTACATCAAAGTGCCTATGTCATTCACTTCACTTCCTTACATAGGCATTTTATGATATCACATCATCACAGGAAGGGTGAGAACAGTACAGTAAGATATTTTGAGAGAGAGAAAGAAAGACCATATTCACATACTTTTCTTAAAGTACATTATTATAATCATTCTATTATTAGTTATTATTGATTATCTCTTACTCATAACAAGCTCTTCATAGGTATGTGTATATAGGAAAAAACATAGTATATACAGGATGTTGTACTCCCTGCAGATAAGGGGGGGGGGCTACTATATGCCAATGTAACGAAGCCTCCATCAAATTTCAAAAGGATGAGGTTTGGAGAACACATGGCAATTTGGGGAGAGTGGCACTTTCATAGAGAGGATGGAAGCTGTGCATACTTTCCCCATGCCTTGCCCTAAGCATCTCTTCCATCAAGTGTTTCTCTGAGCTCTGTGAGCTGCTGTAGCAAATTAAACCCAAGGAGAAGATCCTGGAAACTGTGATTTATAGCCAGTTGGTCAGAAGTACAGGTAACAGCCTGAACTTGTGACTGGTGCCTGAAATCCAAGGAGGGAGTCTGGAACCCCCAACCTATAGCCGATTGGTCAGAAGCACAAATGACACTTGCGACCGGTGTCTGAGGTGTGTGTGGTGGGGATGTAGTCTTGTAGGACTGATCCTGAATCTGTAGAATATGATGCTTTCTCTGGATATATAGTATTAGAATTGAGTTGAACTGTAGGACTCCGAGCTGGTGTCTAAGTATTGCTTGTTGGTGTGGAGAACCCCTCCCACCACATTAAAACTGATGTCAGAAAGAAATTAATATCTATAATCACTACTTCTGTGATATTTTAGGGAATGTGAGAACAGTTAACGACAGAGGACAGAATATTCATTGTGAATTACAAATAACTGTGAATCTTGAGTTCTTTCCCATCAAATACCTTGGTTGAACCTTCTTGGTTCAGAAGAATAATTTATTTTTTTACCAGTTTAAAGCTAAGGTTAACTACAATAGTATTATCAGTAATAAAGTAAAACTTCAAAAGTTTTTTTAAGAAGCATAAATACAAGCTATGACAAATTGCACTTGTATTTTCTTGAAGAGAAAGTCGCCATATTATTTTCTTTAAAATTCTCTTCGGGTATTCAAATAGCAAAAAACTTAACAATTTTACTTTGCACTCATCAAATGCATCTTGTAAAATGAATTTTGAAAAGTGGTTTCACGAATTTGAATAATTCCCAGTGTGATTTTTTAATTGCAAGTAAGCGAGAGAACATATTGACACCTTATTTTTGATTATATATACATATATACGATTTGCAAAGCAAAAATAAGAAACTAAATAATGAAAATACTGGAAATCTTAAATCATTAGGAGTTTAGTAAATCAACAGGGGTTGGAAGCTCAAAAGCAAATACAATTTAGGATTTCTGGTAGAGAATTAGCTTCTGGTTAGGTGCTGAGAAGGAAAGCAGGTAAAAAGCAGATGAAAGGAGCCAGCCAGTTGTCCGAGGATGGATACTCTCCTTGCATGCTTTTGGCTTCTGCAATCTTTCTTGTCTCCTGTATCAGCCAGCAGCCAGGAACCAGAAGCTGCACTGTATTATCCCCGCCCAACCCCGAAGCACATAGGTATAAAAAGCCAGTAAAACCCCAGCAGGACGTTCAATCTTTAAAGGTGACTCTGCTGGCCCGGCACCTGCGTGAAATAAACAGTCTTTTCTGATACCCGGAGTGCGTGTCACTTGTCCCTTCCTGTGTGCCAAGTATTTGCTGCAACATTTTCGTGCATTGGGAAACCTACAGCCGTGCTGTCCCCTTGCACCATTGTTGTCTAGAGCCAGCGGGAGCAGGAGCCAGAGCACCAACATTTCGGCCCGCGACGGGAAGGAAGGTGTGGCACGAGTGGTTTCGCTGAACTCTGACCCTCACCGCCAGATAATAGCCAACTGCAGCCACGTTCTCACAGACCCTGGGGGGGAATTTTCAAAAATCCTGCCAGGAAGGGACATCGGATCAGGTGAGTGTCTGCGGGGACCCAGGACTGAGTTCAGACCCTAGAGGCAGAAGGGGATCTTGATCACCCCCCGGGGCGACATAGTCACCACATAGGACAGGGAAGACCTGGGTGGAAGTCTGCAATCTCTGAATGTGTGTGTGAGTGTCCGTGCTCCACGGTTTCAGCTAGGGAGCCCCAGTGGGTCTTACCCTGTGAGTCTGCTATGACCTCATACGGCTCAAGGCAGAATCAGGTCTGTGGAGGCCTGATCTTAGGGGTTTATACTGACCTGCCAATGCTAAAAGGCATCTAAGTCCTTGTGAGGGGAGAGGCCAGGCAGATGAAATGACCTCTGCCCTCATGTTTCCCCTGCGACACTGTACATTGGGAGGGTTCCATCTAGGATACCAGGATGGGGAGAAATTCCTCAAAACCAACTGTTCTGGAGTGTATGATTAAGAATTGTAAAAAAGGATTTTCAGATGACTATGGGGTCAAATTGACCCCCCTCCCCGGGGAAATTACGCACCCTTTGTGAATTAAAATGGCTGACTTTGGTGTAGGCTGGGCCCCTGAGGGCACCATAGGTGTCCCCACAGTCTGAGCTGTTTATAAAATAGTGGCAATGCTTGGCCACCTAGATCAATTCCCATACATCAATCAGTAACTGGAAATAGCCCAAGTCAAGCCTCCTTGGGTCTAGTTCTGCATTTTTTTTTTTAAATTTTTTTTTCAATGTTTATTTATTTTTGGGACAGAGAGAGACAGAGCATGAACGGGGGAGGGGCAGAGAGAGAGGGAGACACAGAATCGGAAACAGGCTCCAGGCTCTGAGCCATCAGCCCAGAGCCCGACGCGGGGCTCGAACTCACGGACCCCGAGATCGTGACCTGGCTGAAGTCGGATGCTTAACCGACTGCGCCACCCAGGCGCCCCTAGTTCTGCATTAATAGTAAGGGACAATGTAGGGTCTTAGTGGCACAGGCCAAGAATAAGACCTCACAGCAGAAAAAACCACCCCCCATCCTCCAAGAAAATACAGAAGAAGTCCTTCCATTTATGCCACCATATGCCCCCAGTGTCCCTTCAGTCGAGGGAAGGGAACCTCGCCTGCCTGACAGTCCACTCCCCACGGTTTCACCTCCACCAACAGCCAGTCTTCCCCAGCAAGGGACACATGAACTAGTAGGAAGATGCCTTAGATCATCATCTTAAGGTCCAAGGCCCCCCATGGCAATGCAGATGCCATTGGGGGAGACTAGAGGTCTCCAGAGAATAGGCCCTGATGGGACCCTACAAGAGGGGGGATCAGTTTTCTACTACCAACCGTTCTCCATTACTGACCTTCTCAACTGGAAACATAACATGCCACCCTACTCTGAGAAGCTACAGGCAATGATAGATCTCCTACAGTCTACAATCCTGCCTGGGTTGACTGTCAGCAGCTTCTGCTTACCCTTTTCAACATGGAAGAGCATAGACAAAATGTCACCAAAGCCAGAAAATGGCTCCAGACTCAGGCACCAGATGGACAACTAGATGTTGAGGCTTGGGCATGGGGGGCTATGCCTGAAAAGGAGCCCCGCTGGGACCCCAACATAGAAGCAGGAAGGGCCAGATTAAAAAGATACCAGCATGCCTTCTTCCAAGGGGTAAAAGCAGGGGCCAAAAATCTCACCAACATGGAAAATGTAGCTGAGGTCCTATAAATGCCAGAAGACAACCCTGCTGACTTCTATGAAAGATTATGTGAAACTTTCAGAGTTTACACTCCATTTGACCCTGAAGTCCCCCAAAACTAGCACATAGTCAATGCTGCCTTTGAGGGATAGGCCCAAGCTGACATTAGACAGACGCTCCAAAAATTGGAAGGATTCACTGGAAAAAACTCCACCGAACTATTGGAAATCGCCAACGATATTTTTGTAAATTGGGATTGAGCTTCCAGAAAGGAGGAAGACCAAAGAATGAAACAAAAGGCAGCTCTCCTGGTCTTGGCCTTGGGGCAACCACCCCCTCTGAAAGGGCTCCCACAGAAATGACAAGGGATTCAAGAACAACAAAAAAAAAGGGTGCCACTGGGACAGGATCAATATGCCTATGGCGAAGAATTTGATCCCTGGAAAAATGAATGCCCTAACCACCAAAAAGGAAAACCACAAACCTCCAATCCACCCAGTCACTACCAACCAGAGCCACCTGAGGCTGACTTGATCAGACTATCAGGAATATACTCTGATTAGGAAAGACCAGGCTCTATCCAACTAGGTCCCCATGAGCCCATGGTCAAAATGAAGGTAGGGAGACAGACAATAGATTTCATGGTCAACACTGGGGCCGAACACTTTGTGGTGACACACAAAGTGGCACCTCTGTCGGGTCAAGAAGTCACCATTGTAGGAACCACTGGGGTGCAAACCCAAAGGTAATTTTTCAGTTCCCAACAATGCTGGCTGGGGCGTCACCAAATAGTTCACGAATCTACCTGACTGCCCAGTCTCACTGTTAGGTAGAGACCTCCAAGCCAAGTTGAGCGCAGAAATAGCCTTCACCTTGATGGGCAGATGTAATTGCGCCTAAACGAAAACGCCCAACTCATGATTTTGTCCCTGTCATCAGGAATTCCATGGGAAGAGGAATGGAGATTATATACTTCCCCTCCCGGTGAGCCAACCACGGCCCCCAAGCTAGAAGCTGAATTCCCTTCAATTTGGGCAAAAGAAACCCCCCTGGTCTGGCAAAAAATAAATAAATAATAAAAAAAATAAAGAAAAAAGAAAACCAAAACAACCCCCAATATTAATTGACCTAAAGCCTGGGGCCCAACCTGTCAAAATATGCCAATATATGATCCCATGCTAGGCATGCCTGGGGATCCAGACATACTTGGACATCTACTCAGATGGGGACTTCTAAAACAATGCCAGTCCCCATGGAATACTCCCCTGCTGTCCTTGAAAAAGCCTGGGACAAATGATTACTGTCCTGTACAGGATCTAAGAGCCATTAATGAAGCAGTCATCATTCTGAATTTCTAACCCATATACTCTACTAGGACTCATACCCTCTGAAGAAGGATGGTTCACATATCTAGATTTAAAGGACACCTTCTTCTGTCTCCAGCTAGTGCCTAATAGCCAACCCCTATTTGCCTTTGAATGGGAAAACCCTACCACAAGGGCAAAGGAACAATTCACTTGGACTAGACTGCCACAAGGATTCAAAAATTCACCAACATTATTCAGTGGAGCACTGGCATATGGCTTAGGTTTCTGGGACAGGACCTAAGGTGTGTCTTCCTCCAACATGTGGACAATCTTCTGCTAGCCAGTCTCATGCAGACCCAATGCTGGGAGGGAACCAGGGCCCTACTCAGGCTACTAGCAGAGGCGGGATACCAGGTGTCAAAGAAAAAGGCACAGATTTGCCCACAGGAAGTTAAATATTTGGACTTCAAAATTACCCAAGGCAAATGGATGCCGGGAGCCAAAAGGAAATAGGCAATCTGTGCCATTTTGGTTCCCACTACCCACCGGGAGGTCCAAGAGTTCCTTGGAGCAGCAGGATTCTGTGGCATATGGATCCCAGGATTCTTGGAGTTGGCCAGACCTTTATATGAGGCACTAAAGGGGGAAGAAAGGGCACCCCTTTTCTGAGGCCCTAATCAAGAAAAGGCATTTAAAACTCTAAAACCAAAACTCACAGAGATACTGGCCTTGGGACTCCCAGATGTATCACAAAATTTCAACATGAAAGCAATGGGGTGGCCCTGGGGGTTCTCACCCAGGAATTTGGACCTGGGCAAGACCAGTGGCATTACTTTCAAAGCAGATTGACTCAGTTGTGGCAGGATGGCCACCCTGTTTGAGGGCCCTCGCAGCCACCACACATTTAATCGAGGAAGCGGACAAACTCACATTGGAGCAAAACATAAATGTTAAGGTTCCCCATTCTGTTATTACCTTGATGGATGCTGGAGAACAACACTGGCTAACTCATGCTTGAACGACACATCATCAGGGACTGCTATGTGAGAACCCATGAATAAGATTGGAAGCCATAAAAACTCGAAACCCTGCCACTTTCTTGCCTTTAGTGGCAGGACCTCCAGAGCATGATTGTCTACAGGTACTTGATGAAGTCTGTTCTAGCCCACCTGACCTATCATACAGGCCCTCACAAAATCCTGACCTCATCTTGTACACTGAGGGCAGCAGCTTTGTGAATGAAGGCAAAAGATACACTGGTTATGTGGTAGGCTCTGATTTTGAGGTCATAGAAGCAAAGGCCATTCCACAGAGGTGGTCAGCCCAGAGAGCAGAACTGTACTAGAGTACTAGAACTCAGTAAAGACAAATGGGCCAACATATACACTAACTCGCGCTATGCCTTTGCCACTCTACATGTACATAGGGCTCTATACAAGGAGAGAGGACTTTTGACCACAGGAGGAAAACAAAAAAAGAATCAGGAAGAAATTCTAAAGCTATTAAGGGCAGTCTGGGAACGGAGGTAAGTAGCAGTCATCCACTGCAAGGGACGCCAAAGAGGAAAAGACTCAGTGTCAGAAGATAACTGACAGGCTGACACCACAGCTAAACAAGCAGTGGGAAAACATTCTGGCCCCGGAACTGCCAACTTCCCCAAGGTGCACAATCCAAGAAACAAAATGAGCACAACAGGAAAAAGGAGGCCGGACAAAAGAAGGATGGTGGGTACTTCCAGACCAAAGAGTCTATATATCAGAGCAGCTAGCCTACCAGGTGGTTCTCCAACAGCATGAGCTCACCCACCTAGGAAAAACCACCCTTGAAACCTTATTGAGCTTCTACTATGTAATTGTTCAACTCCCTCTGTGCCTTGGTCTCTCAACATTGCCTCTGTGCTCCAAATAATATCAAAAAAGGGCCCCACTGGGCGCATGGGAATCCAACGCTGTGGACAGGCACGCTTCAAGGATTTGGAAGTGGACTTTACCGAAATAAGACCCAGTGGAGGATACAATTTTCTTCCAGTATTCATCTGCATGTTTTCAGGTTAGGTTGAGGCCTACCCCACACACACCCAGAAGGCAAGAGAAGTAACCAAGGCCTTGCTAAGGGATATCATTCCCAGACATGGAATGCTATTAATCATAGCTTCAGACAATGGCCCAGATTTTGTAGTCGAGGTGGTGCAACAAGTAACCGAAACGTTAGGTATCCAGTGGAACTTACACGCAGCCTACCTGCCCCAGGGTCCAGGGAAAGTGGAACATATGAACTGAACCCTTAAATCAGCCATGGCAAAACTATGTCAGGAAACTAACCTGCCCTGGCCAGATATACTACTCCTAGCTCTCCTTTGAATATGCTATACACTCTGGGCAAAAATAGGATTCTCCCCATTCAAGATCCTATATGGAAGGCCCCCTCCACTAGTCAAAACAAGGGGACCTGACAGAGCTAGGAAATTTAGAAATACAAAAGCAACTACAAGGATTAGGAAAAACCATATTTGAGATACATAGATGGGTGACAGACAGGATACCTATTTCCCTAGGAATAACGGTATAACCCCACAAACCTTGGGATCAGGTTTGGATTAAAGATTGGGAAAGGGAACCACTCAGACCTACCTGAAAGGAACCCTATTTAGTTTTGCGAACCACACCCACAGCCCTCAAGATTGCAGGACTAACTGCCTGAATCCACCATCCTTGAGTAAAGGCAGCCCACCTGTCACCTGACAACCACTTGGAATGGAAAGTGACTGCTAACCAGAATAATCTTTTACAGATCATTTTTAAGAAGATAGCAGATGATAAGCCGCCTACAGCCAACACCTGAGAACTCTCCGTAACCAGAAGCCTGAGGAAATCACCAAGCAATTTAAATGAACTATAACAAATCATTCTCTCTCAAATTTCATTGTCATCCCCTACCTGTTTCTCTTTCTATACTTGTTGCTATACTCTTTGCTGTAGGGCTTACCCAAGTTACTCCCACAGACTGGCGCCTCAGTCACAAACTCTTGTTAGCTTTCCTCTACTTACTAGTGTCAGGATGTCTTATTCTCCTTAGATGTATATGATCTGAGTTATGATTGATGTCCCCTATTTGGAATAAGAAACTGTCAGGAACCTACCCTAACACACAAAAAAATTTCTCCTACTGTTAATACTGAGTTCTCTCATAAGAATTGATGTCCCTCCTCAATGTAATGATGACTGTTTCAAGACCAGCACATGAGCTCCTCCCTTTCCCCTGCCCTGAATAGCCTAAAACAACCCCTAGGACAGGGAACTACACACAAGGCCTTCACCAAATACACATATCAGCATGCAAAATGTTATCAGTCAGCCTCGCTCTGTTCCCACAATGAAAAAACTTATTGGCAAGGAAGAATTAAAGCAAGACACCTTTCACAGGGAACAATCATGTCATGGAATCCCAGACAAATATGCCTGCTAGGCACAATAAACCCACTTTGGATTGTCTGATGGAGGGGGAGTCCAAGGCCAGGACTGTAAGGAGTCATCCCAACAGGAGGTACAAAATTCCATAAAGCAAACTTCTGGAAATCTGTCCAGGAGACCCAAACTTCCAAAAATCAGACTCAGTGGCCCTTATGACTTTAACTTCTGCTCATACCAGATTCTAAATTCAGCCCATCATCTTCTCAACTCCTCTAACCCTAATTAGCCAAGGACTGTTGGTTTTGTCTCTCTCTAACCCCCTTATGTTATGAGGCTGCCCCAGACCCAGGTAATGTAATCAAAATGGCTATCCCCCGCAACATGTCAACAGATAACATAACTGTCACAATAGGGCCCATGGTTACTGATATGAAGGTAATAGGGTGGGCCTCCTTATGTTTTAAAGACCAGTGGGGAACAACCCCTCTACATAACTTAACTAACAACCAGTGAAACCAAGCTGAGATATACAAACAGGTAAAAACCATGAGTCACCCTGTTTCATTCCCCCTGTGGGAATATTCTTTGTTTGTGGAATTATTGCTTATTTGTGCCTGCCTGCTAACGGGATAGGAATTTACACTTTTGCATTCCTAACCCCCCAAATAAATATTCTCTCCAACAACCGATCCCTTATAATTCCCTTGGCCGCACATACCTGGTCTAAATGAGCTATCCAAGCTATACCTCTAATAATTGGACTGGGAATCACTGCCAGAGTAAGTAGTGGAATTGGGGGAGTAGACTCATCTATTTCCTTCTACCAAGAACTATCCCAAGATCTGACAGATGACATAGAACAAGTTGCAAACTCTTCAGTAACCCTACAAGACCTAGCTCTTTAGCAGTAGTAGTATTACAAAATAGAAGACAGTTTACCTGTTAACTGCTGAGAAGGGGAGAACATGTCTCTTCCTAACATGAGGATGCTACTTCTATGTTAACCAATCAAGGATAGAGGTATGGCCCAACAACTAAAGGAATGGTTCATCAAATAGAGGAAAGAATTAACAGACTGATGGAACTCTTGCAGCAATATATGGAACTGGGTATCCTGGCTACTCCCTTTATCTGGTCCTCCCCTAATGGACCTAATGGACTAATTCATAACCCTCCTGTTTGGTCCTTATATTCTTAACAAGCTAACCAGATTTCTTTCTTCTTGCCTAGAAGCTATAATACTCCAGATGATGCTCCAGTTGGACTATTCTAGCTGTCGCTACTCTCCTTTGGATGGCAAAGAACCCTAGCTGTCACATTCCTCCCTTCGACGTCCCTGTCCAGCAGGAAGAAGCCAGAACGGTCTTCACCCCTCCTCCCATGGCCGCAAAGGATTCCCTGGCCTCCACAAACTGATTTTCTCTAAGTCTGCTACAGCAGCTTGAGAATCAAGGGTGGGGTGGGAATGGGGGGGGGGGTGGGAGGTAGGGATGAGAAGGAAAGTTGGTAAAAAGCAGATAAAAAGGGGCAGCCAGATGTCTGGGGCAGGATACTCCCCTTGCATTCTTTTGGCTTCTACAATCTTGCTTGCCTCTTGTATCAGCCAGAAGCCAGGAACTGTACTAGCCCCGCCCAACCCGGAAGCACGTATGTATAAAAAACCAGTAAAACCATAGCAGGATGCACAGTCTTTAAAGGTGACTCTGCTGGCCCAGCACCTGTGCGAAATAAACAGTCTTTTCTGATTCCCGGAGTACGTGTCACTTGTCCCTTCCTGGGTGCTGGGTATTAGCTATAAATGTTCAAAAACTGTTACAGAAACATCAATTATCTGGTAGTTACCTAGGAGATAACCTTCCCTATACAGAACACAGATGATAAATTTTGCAGATACCCACGAAGGCCTATACTTACGGTAGTCCCAGTAATACATCCCATGTGTTTATGCCCCACCTGTCCCCAAACATGGCAAATTGGAACAACAAATTAAAAATATCTGGAGGTACACTTATATCAATAAAAATAGTTTCTGAAATCAAGACAAGAGATAGAAGTAGTATATAAAGATAATCCCTGAACACAGCAAACACTAATGTGGAGGGACAAGTTGTAGGGAAAAAAATTAAAAAAAGATTTCAGAGTAGAATTTCTTCTAGATTTGGCTCTTAATCCTCAAGGATTGGGAACATTGTAAAGATGAAAACTAAAGGCAACATCTTCATTTGACTGTAGTACTAGATATAATAATTTTGCATGGCACATGAAAAAATTAAAATTGTATGTAACCATTTTTAATTGGAATATTTAAAAATTGTCTTAGTTGTGAATATATATCATTCAGATATTCCCTCCCTTTTTGTCCTTCTTCTTATCTATGCTCATTGCAATATGTTTGGAATAAGACCTTCCTGGGATTGCTCTTGTTTGAGATCGATTTCCCATTGAATGAAAGCCAATATTAATGAATTTGTTGAGTAAGGAAGATAAGAAGCTTTGGAGAGGGAAAAGGGTCTTCTAGTTTCTCATAATATCTAGGCAATTTCATCCAGAAGCTAAGGGTTCTATCTCATGTTTTTGTTTTTGTTTTCTTTTTCTTGCTCACACAATGTGCAGGGACTCTCTGCAGCCCTGCACATATTTGGGGTCCCTTTCTTTCACGACCACCTTTTCACTAGGGCTACCTGAAGTTTTTTTATTCCTACAATCTTAAATATGGTATATTTGACTCTCATTGTTTTCAGTGACACATTTGCTCATATCTCAGAGAAAGTGACAAATGCCATGTAGTGTAGTGGGTAGTAGTAAGGCACTAACTCTCCCCATTAAACATTTAGCTCTCTCTCTCTAGTGAAAGTAATACAGTCTTGGATTAAAGCTCAGGACAGGAATGGTGTTTATAATCCCTGAGCTACATAGAAAACTTTTCAAAAAATTTTTGTTCATATATTCAGGAGGTAAATAGTATTGTCATTAAGAAAGTTAATATTAGCACAGTGTTTAAGGAACACAGTGAAGCCAATAAATCTGCCATTTATTAGCTGGATTACCATGGTCAAGTAATTTAACATCTGTGTACCTTGGTTTCCTTGCCTATAAAATGAGCATAATTGTAGTATGGACCTCCCAGGCTTATGCTGAGGATAAAATTAGTTAACGCCTGTAAAACACTAGTACAAGTCCTTTTCTCTATGGTGTTGTGTTATGTCAGTGTTTGCTGTTCCACTGAACTTTTCTGAAACAGCCACTTATTTTCCTCAATTTTATAAAATTTACACATTTAAGCTACTGATCTACATCATTTACGCAGCCACTTCTTCTATTAATAAGTTCATCTTTCCAAAATAGCCTAAACTAAAGCAATAATAATTTGAGAAGGGAAAAGCTGAACTTTCCCATTGCTATATTAATGACGTGTAATGAAAGACCTGTTAATTTTTGAGTAGTTTATTTAAAAATCCCATGAAGGTGAGAACAATGTTAAAACAAAACGAAAACAAAAAGCTATTTGAGCTTTTGTTTGCTAGATCCTGTGCTAAATTTTTTGTAACTATTTAATCATTACAACAAATTTACAGTTATTAAGATGAACTAATGAGGCACAGGGATAACTCAGTTAATATCTCAAGTTAAGTAAACTGTACCATCTCAGGTTCAGTAAGTGGAAGGAATCAGGACTGGAACTCAGGTAGGTGGATTCAAGAACCCATCCTTCAGAGGACCTGGTGATTTGACATTTATGAGAATTTTGCCCTAATTGTGGAGGCAGAAAATATTGTAGAGAGGTCAAAGATACCAAGACAGGAAGATTTTCCCAGGACTAAAATATTTTCCCAATTCTCTAAGTGACGTGGTTCTCTGTTTTGGTTTTTGTTGGGTCTTAATCTACATGTGGTCTTCCTAGGGTGGTATGTAATTCTCCAGTTGAGAGCCTGATGGTGTTTACTACTGTTTCTCTTCCTTAGACAGTCTGAAATCCCACAGGTCCATGATTTCACTAAAAATCTCATTCTAATTTTCATTCACTTTCTGCTCATTTCTTTGCTTTTTTAAAATCTGCACAGCTCAAGGATCCAACATTGGATTTACTTCCCTGTGTCTCCCTTCTCCCTGTGATTTTAGCCAGGCAAGTTCTGGCTACCTTGGTAGTCTCAAATTTTGATTTTCCTTTCTTTTTTGTTAAGCTCCATGAGATTTTCAAATGTTCTGTTGTCTTCTCTGACCATTGGGTGAAATCCTCCACCTAGTATTTTTAGTCATACACTCTATGCCAAGATTCATCAAACATTTTGAGAGTCCAGAGTTATATAAATAATCTGGCTTAAGCTTTCTAACTATACCAAAGTTAGATATATTATTTTCATTTTATAGATGTGAAACTTGAGCCTCAGAAAGGTCACATAACTTGCCCAAAATGGCACAGGAAGAATTGGAGGCAGATATCTCTCTAATCTCTACACTCAATTCACTACACAAGAATCCTTCCCAGATGTAATCTAAAATCAATGGGGAAAATAATGGTGATAGAAATGTAAATAGGAACTAAATTTATGTAGGTGCTATTGAAATTGCACTTTTTCAAACATTAATGTATTTTATTCTCTAACTGAAAGAGGTAGGAGATAAAGTAGTTTTGAATTTTAAATATTTAACCTATTATTAAAGTTATGGATATAAGCCCCAACAGTAAACAACTTTTGCAAGAAGACCTTTTAATATAGATGACCTAAGGAGGAATTAATAGAATACCACAATTAGAAAGGAACACAACTCAACCTACAGCCTACCATAATTGGTGATCCCTGCATTGTTCTACCATCCCTTGACATTCCACTTGGAGGCAAATTTATTTTTTTTTATGCAGAGAAGTAAATAAATCTCCTATGTTTATTTCTATTGGCTGTTTTCTAGGCATTGAAAGTAGATTTGGACAGATGAACATATTGGGGAGGCACATACACATGTGAGGAATATAAAAGCAAACATAGTATATTAAAAGGTTAAAATGAGCTCCAGAATAATAGGGTGGTAATTTTAGCCAGAATAAGTAAGAATCAGTGGGGGAGGCAATAATACTATGCTGTCACAGTTAAGATTGTGATGCAGTGAGCAAACAAATAGTTCAATGCTGGAATTTCAAAGAAAACTAAACCGTAAAACAGATCTTTGTGAAGGAGAGTACAAGAGTAGTTGGTTGTTAAGTTTTGTATTAATATATGTTGAAACTCTTTCTATAAGGTATATTAAAATGCAAACAAGAATACTAATATGAATACATTAAAAACTTACAATGGCTCCGGTAACATATCAGATTTTGGCATTGTTTTAGACAAAACAATCCCGTTAAATTGGATTTTGAAGGATGTGAGGATAGGAATTTAAGCTTAATAAAGTTTTGTATAACTAATACTTATTATAACCAATGTTCCCCCCCCATTCCTTATGTTTGTGAGAAAAAAAAGAAAACAAATAAGCAAACAAAATAAAACATAGTACTTACAGTTCTTAACGATTTTCCATTTATTCTTTATTTCAAAAGTGAGAAACTCCCTTCTCACTCATTCTCAACATATAATTGATTCTATAAATACTACTTCTTACGTATCTCTCAAAAACTTCCAACTCCTTGTACTGCCATTGCTTCCACTCTAGCTCAGTGCACAGTTAGGTCTCACTTTATCTCTGGCAGTAGATATTTTTATTCCTCTGTGATTTAACCTTTGCTTTAAGTTGAGAACATGATTTTTTTAGAATGTAACTATGTTTATGTCATATCTCTTTAAATCTTTCATACTGCTCTTACTACAAATTCAAATTCCTTAAAAACTCTTAAAATTCTGCCTATTTCTCTACTCTGTCAATATCTCCACCACTCTTCACTTCGATTTTATGGTTGTGGAGACCCTTTTAGATCTCTGAAATAAAAATAAATACGAATGTCATTCATAACCCAGTGTTACTCCTGGATCCTTCCTCCCTATGCTAGGGATACTCTTTCCATTCCCATTCTCCCATTTAGGTAGTCAACTTTTATTCATGTATTCACACTTCAGGTCATGCCTTGAAGGATTTATTTTGGAGTATTTAGATTCAAACTTATTCTTCAATATTCCCATAGAATTCTGTAATATTTTTACTGTAACCGTTTAACTTGCTTTAATGTCTTTTTTTGTGCCCCAAATTTGAGTTATGTTGAAGAAGAGATTATTCTACCTTGTTCTTTTATTGTGAAATGTACCACTGAAAACCCTTGGTAGAGAATGATTAGTGAGTAATCATTGACTGCATAAACAAACATGTGTCAATAAGTAAAACATCATACAATTATTTTTTCATAGTGTAAAAATAAGTTATTTTTCTCCTTCTAGTTAGAGGTGAGTCTGGGAAGGAGTGGTAGTTATCAAGGAAAAAAAATCAAGGGATGAAATAAATACTTTTATATTGTTTTCAGAAACATGTGAATGAAACAGTATTCAAATATGGTTGACCTCTAAGTAAATTCTTCATCATTTCCAAGAAAATGTGTGATTGTGGATTCAGTTTCTCAAAAGCCACAGGAGAAAATATTTTAGTTGTATAGAGAGATAAAGATAAGTATTTAAATACATAGGTACCATATATTGAACGTATCAATAACGTTCTCAAGTGTTAAGTACTTCATCATTTACCTCTTGTATTTCACAACATAATACTGAATGTGCATTATTGTTCTCAGTTTGTAGATAATCAAAATGATGCCTGAACAAACATAACTAATAATTACTATGTGAAAACATTTGTTCCTGGGTCTGTCTGATTTCAAAGCTTATGATTATAATATAGAAATCAAAATTTTTCCATCAAGATAAGTTTCCAGGAGTATAGATTCTTGATAGTCAACTGCAATCCAGTTTGAGGTAGTTTTTTTTTTGTTTTTTTTTTTTTAATAATTAGGAAAACTGATATGGTGATCTTTTCCACTATCTGAGTGGAATTCACCAATTTCTATACATAGGTAAGAAATACAGGGTTATCATAATGTTTTGACAAAGGGAGGAATAAGACTTTAGTACTGGGGATTCCCATTGAAGGATGATGACTTCTCTTTCTTTGTGGTGACAGATGACTCCTTCTCCCTCAGTAAAGAGGGGCTGCATATTCTCCTCTATTCCCAAAAGGTATCGAGACAAACTATGCAAATATGTAACCCCCCTAATTTACCTCATTCATGTTTATTTTCTAAGTAGGTAAAAATGTAAAACAGAGTTCTTTTTTTGGAATACAACCTATAATGGGTCCAAATCTTCCCTGGCTCACGAACGCTTCTTTATGGAATGCGAGCTCACCTGACAGCATGCCTCATCCGCACTGCTTTTATGTAAACCTTACTCTATGCCTACACTTAATATTGAGGTGTTGCTTGTCTTTCCACTTAATAGATGGATGATCTATACAGAGATACAGACATTATGGATCCCAGTTTACTGTGATATTATCCCTTGTTCACACATTATGCCTTATTTACATACTTTTCTACTTGCAGTGTGTTGAAATGAGCATAAACTTACACATGGAGTCCCAGATGTGCTTTGTATCTGCTTTGGCTAAATGTGAGGGACACACTTATCTCCTAATTTTCTGTACCTAAATGTTAATTTTGAAATATAAGTTTGCTAACATATACAGCAAGACTACAACTGTTACTCACATTGCACTCTGCTGTATAAAATACATATACCTTCTCCAGATCCATAGGTATGCTAATCTTCTCATGAGCCAACATTCGGCTATTTAGAAGGGGGAGACAACAAATACAGTTCTTCAAACTTTGCAATATGCAAGATCTTAGTGCATGTTAGTTTAAATAGTTTATTTTGATGGATTCCTCTGGTTTAGGTAAAAGCTATGTCACTAAGACCTGACCATGTTACCTCTCCAAAATTATGTTTTGCTTGTTCGTTTTAATGAAGAGGTCAGGAATCTGGCAGTGGAGGGAGACAAAGACCATGAACCTCTGTGGTATCTTCTGAATTGTTCAGTGTTTGTCAGAAAATGTCTGATAGGATTACTTTTTTGGATTGGTGATCTCTAAATTATGAGTCATCTTGTCTTTTGGATTGTTTTATTAACCCTCATTGTTGGAATCTCTGGCCTTGATGATTGTCTGCATCTTGGATTCCCTACATGTGACATATTCATTATGCGTTGTGACTTACGGCTTTTACTGGACCCTGACTCTGATAGCACCTCATTATACCCTCACCAAGGGTTCAGAGATTTCTGAACTAGTCCTTTGGGAAGTCAGGCTCACTTTTTCAATCTCATCTACGCATACATGTTTCTTCACTATTGTGGCACCGCTGTCACTGCCTCAGGCTAGTCGTTTCCCTGTTGGGTCCCCAGAAAGCTGGCATATCCACAAGACACATACAAGGAGATACGCCCTTCGAGCTCCTTCTGCTCCATTCCAATGTTCATGAGCTTCCTGCATATCTTTTCAGAATTCCAAGTGAAAAAGCTAGGACAGGATGATCTGATCTCTGTCACCAACACTGTTTCTCTTCTTTTCATAAATCATTTTGGTCAGAAAGAGTAGTTTTTCCCCTGTTCTTCTCATACCCAATACCTTCTTATCCTATCTAATACCTTCTCTAAATACACTATATTTTTCCATCTACTTTTGTGCCACCATGGCTGATGGAATTCACTGTAATGATGAAGAGCACAGAATTTTGATCCAGATTTCCTAGTTTTGATTGATAATGCATCAATTATTATATATATGATCTAGGTCCAAGTCACTTAACTGAGCCTCAGTTTTCTTGTCTATAAATTATAGATGATTATAGTACCTATATCATAGGGATATGACAAGACAAAATGAGTTAATATAAATAAATGGCATAGAATGATGCCTTGCACATATGTACTAAATATATTTTAGCATTTACTTTTGGCATAAATTATATAAGTTTGATTAAAAGAGCATTTAAATCTTTTCCTCCCCTTTAAAGGACTCTTCAGTGCACTTGGCTTCCTCCTGTACTTCCAATGTGACTAGAAGTTCAACCCTTGGACATCACAAACACATCCACATATATTATTAAAATTTTTTCAAATCCAGGAAAAACATTAGACATATCTTGCTTAGTTGCATATATTTAAACTTAGCAGAAAATTTGTGTTAGTTCCTAACCCCAATTATATGCCTTTTTTTAATGTTTGCTGGTTTTTGACTCAAAAAAACATATTTAGACATGAGTGTTAGGCTTTTGATTTAACAAAGAAACTGGTGCTAGCCTAGTTTTACTCTCTAATTGTCTAGAACTTTGGCCTTAAATACCACAATAAGAATTTTTTTTCTTTTAACTTTTCCTTATCTCCTCCTTCTCCTCAGCCTCCTTGTTTCCTCTCCCTCTCTCATCTTTCTAATTTCTAATTTGATATATTAGATATATCAAATTTAAGATCTTTATCCAAAGCAAAGTCATCCTTATCACATCCCAGGGCCATACATTGTAGCTTGAATTACTCTACCTGAGACTGGGACTCCAATGGATTCCTTTTCTGAAAGCAGTTCAGTCTCTTAGGACATGTAGGTTCTATAGGTGACCTAAACAAATTCCCATGTTTTTCCTTTTTCCCTCTACTGGTTGCCTTGTGTCTTTCTCTTACTTTTTAAATATGCCTAAGAGTTAAAACCTGGCCTCATGATAACTTTCAATAGTCTATAGCTTTGTAATTGATCTAGGGGCTCATATAAATGATGCCTGGTGATTTTGAAAAAAAATTGTGCACAAATCTGTAAATTCTGAGAATGTATTTCACCATGGGTCAGTTCCACTTAAGTAGTCAAATTGGAGTTTCACTTTCTACCTTCACTGCCCCTCTGGTTATCAAAAACAATTTTTTTGGCTTATTCTTCAAGTGTACTGGGAATTTTATTTATATGTTGTTAATTTCGTTTTTAAATTTCTAAATTTTTTTAGTTTATTTATTTTGAGAGAGGACATGCATGAGACAGTGGGGAAGGGAAAGAGAGAGATGGAGAGAAAGAGAATCTTAAGCAGGCTCCATGCTATCAGTGCAGAGCCTGATGTGGGGCTCAATCCCATGAGCCACAAGATCATGACCTGAGCCAAAACTAAGAGTCAGACACTTAACTGACTGAGCAACCCAGGCATCCCCATGTGTACTGGGGATTTTAAAAGGCCACATCTCCTCACTTGCTAATCAAATGAGTACCAGCAAATATTTGAAAATGAGTCTTCTCAAAACTATCTGCTGTAAAAGTTGTTTTTTGATATATATTTAACATAAATTTAAATACCAAACTTGTTGATTTTTTTATCGTCTTATTTTCCCCCTTTTTTCTTCTCTTTGCTACCTCCTATCCATTTATCCAACCAATACTCCACCAAATAACTCTTATAAACTATCTAGCATTAAATCTTTATAAGTATATTTTAATTATTCTAATTATATAGACAATACATAGGGTTTTTGTCTTATGTCTTTTAAGTGGAGTCATTTTCACAATCTTTTTGCTATTCTCAGTGTATAATACTTTATGCAAATACTTCCAAGTATACTGGTCTATGTGCAATTAATTATTTTTAACGACTGAGTAATACTTAAAAGTGAAGAAATACAACAATTTACTCAGTTATTCTTTATATAACAGTCATTTACTTTATTTCCACTTTTTCCATCCACTAAAAATTCTTGCAATTAAACTTTTGAAACATATGTAACTATAAAATGTTGTCTTATTTCTGTGGAATACTATCCTGGGGCAGGATTGTGTTTGAAAGAAAATTTATTTTAATTTAAAATGTCTTTTTCTTAATTTTAATAAGTAACTTTTATTTTGTGTTGCTTATTTACTTGTCTTAAAAACAATTCACATTTTTACAAGGAATTTATGAGAGTGTCATTTTCTAGTAATCTCCAAAAACAGTAACACCTACAGGCACCTGGATGGCTCAGTTGGTTGAGCGTCCAACTCTTGGTTTCCACTTGGGTCATGATCTAGATTTGTAAAATTGAGTCCCATGTCAATCCTTATATCAGGCTCTGTGCTGAGCATGGAGCCTGCTTAAGATTCTCTCCCTCCTCTCTCTCTCTCTCTCTCTCTCCCTCTCTCTCTCTCTCTCTGTCTCCCTCTCTCTCTCTGCCCCTCTTCCTTGTTCACACACTCTCTCTCAAAAACAAAAACAAAAAAATGAAAAACTACCCCCCAATCAAAAAATACAAGTAACACCTATATATATATATATTATTTTTTAAGCTTGACATATAAATTGTAATAATTTGATACATGTAAATATAAACAAATATAATAATGAGTCAATGTTTATTATCTTTATTTGCACTTTTCTGAATACTACTGTGTTTAATGATTTGTATATTTTTTGATGAACTTCTGATGCATATTACTTGACAATTATGTTCTGTTACATTTTGTCTTTCTCTTTTCAATGTATAAGGATACTTTACTTATTATCTACAATACAAATATATTTTCCATAGCCATACATTTGCTATTAATATTTATGTAAACTTGTATTACTATGTCTCGTTTTGTTGTTTGTTCTCTTTTTCAATTGCTGTGACTATTTTTTGCATCTCTGTTACACCTTAATTAAAAAAAATTTTTTTTTAACATTTATTTATTTTTTGAGAGACAGAGAGAGACAGAGCACGATCAGGGCAGGGGCAGAGAGAGAGGGAGTCACTGAATCCGAAGCAAGGTCCAGGCTCTGAGCTGTCAGCACAGAGCCCGACATGGGGCTTGAACTCACAAACCACAAGATAATGACCTGAGCTGAACTTTGATGTTCAACCGACTGAGCCACCCAAGCACCCCTGGAGTTTAATTTTAAAGTTGTGGTGGCTTTGCAGTGGTAGAATTCCAACTACCAGAAGAATAAGGTAGATTATATCCCCCAGTGGATGTATTGGAATATTCCCACATTTTGTGTTGTATTTGCCAAGAATCACAGAGAGAGGATTCAGCCAAACTATTCAACTCATTTTTATGGGTTAGTGAAACTACTTAATATTATTTTTAAATATTGTTAAAATGTCATTTGGGAATAGACAAGAGGGAAACCTTTTAAACTGTTTTCCAGGCAACTGCCCCCAAAAAAACTGGTGGAGAAAACAAATTACTTGCTCTTTTTTACCTAAAACTCAAGACTTAATGTGCCTGTGAGCTCAAATTATCATGTGATTCAGAAGAATGTGTTCTTGTTGGGAAAGAAAGGAGACAATTTCCGGTGAGAGTCTTCTCAGAATCCCTTCTTTACTCTGTTTTAAGCCATTTTGTTGTTCTTAAAGGGAAAAACTGCTCTGTGATTGATTATGGTTAATTAACATTCTCATGTGATAGCTCTAATCTATTAATTTATACTGCTATTAATATATGACATAAATACATTTATGGAACACTGCCTAAAACTTTGATCAATTTTTTATAAGTTAATGTACAATTTCATATATTTCCTTTAAATTTGGAAACTGGAAAATCAGGTCTATTTTACAGAGAGAAGAATGTTTTATCCAAGGTCACATAAAGAGTTAATTTTTCTTTGTCAATCGGTCTTACATAGTAGCTATAATGAACAAGAGTTTAGGTTGTCACTGTTTCTTTCAGTGATGGAAATGCCATTTTGTAAACAAAATACAATTCAGTGAGTCATTAGTGCCTCCAAAACTGAATAACTCCATTACAATGAATCCATTTTGTGAAGAAAAATGACTGACACCATCCAAAACCTCTGAATTTGTATGCATTGAAATTACTGTTCTAGATATGGTAGAGAAGGGATGAGAGGAATTAATCATTTTTATTAATATGATATTCAAAAAAGTGCCCTTTTTCCTCATTTTCAGGACTAACATATCATATCTGACACATTTATTTTTGTCCTTCACAGTGAGTTACATTTCATCTTTTGGGTTATTGGCACCAGAAAAAAAGAGATAGTCTTGCTGAGGGCCATTAAGTGTTTCATATATCACTTTTTAGCTGTGACTCAGCATCTCCATTGCTTAAGTTCAATTTCTGAGCTGTTCACGATTATTCATACACTGGTAGCACAGTTAAGAGAGGTCAACCAACCTTTATTCTCCTTCTACTGTAGAAGATTACCAGGAAAGATCATTCTTTTCATGAACCAACATAGAATGTTTCCTAAATATTTTAAATGTGATAAACACATCTCACATCATAAATATAAAATACAGTAATATACTTGTGACCTTGACCAAGTCACAATCTCCCTTGATTCATTTTATTTATGTATAGAAGTATACATAGTACTAACTATATATACATACTGATTGGACTGTGGATGTCTTAGAAAAACTTTCTTTTAGGAACTGTTATATTTCTCTGTACCCCTAAAATTAGTATAAAAAGCAGAATTTGACTTTTACTGCCTTTTTTTTTAAGAGAAAGAGAGCATGAACAGTGGAGAGGGGCAGAGGGAGAGAATCTTAAGCAGACTCCATGCTCAGCACGGAGCCCCATGCAGGGTTTTACCCCATGCCCCTGGGATCGTGACCTGAGCTGTACGTGGGAGTCTGATGCTCAACCAACTGAGCTACCCAGGTGCCCTTACTGTTACTACTATTACCAATACCGATTTAAAGACAGATCAGAAAATAGAAGAATACAAAGTTCTATTTTCTGATTTGTTTCTTTTGTTTCCAGTAATAGCACCCTTTTCCCCTGTAATTCTATTGCCAATGGTGTTATAAGAGCTGAACTACAGTTTACAGTCTTTGTAAAAAGTTAAAAAACAAAAACACAAAAACAAGTCAATTGTTTGGACTTTTGATACAATTGTCGTGGGGAACAGTATACTTGTTTGTGTTTCTGAGCATCCAAACAAAATATTCTGTAGGTTCTAATGATTTTCAAATTATGTTTTCAAATTTGTGATGTTAAATCTATGATATAAAAAGTCAGACATTAATTTCCAAAAGGACAGAAGCTGAAGGAAAATTGAAAATAGAAGCTTACACTTATGATTAAAGTCTGCCATCCAGCATGTTATATACTTTAACTGCTTTGAAGACTTTATGCACCTTATGCACTTCATGCACTTTATGCATGAAAACCCTTATAATTAGAAATGAAAAGAAATTTCTTTAATCTGGCAAATTAATATGTAAATAATTAAAGCAAATGTGTTTACCAGTGAAACATTGAAAACCTTCTTTTTACATTAAAAATAAAGTGAATATTACTACTATCACACCAACAGTCTGTTTGGAAAGATAAGATTATTTTATAAATTATTATCATTATGATAAAATAAGTGCATATTATTTTCAAATAATATATTGCATACACAAGAAATTCAAAAGACTTAGAATTAACAAGAGAGATCAACAACTTTGTTAGATAAAAATAAAACATTAAAATTAATTATTATATATCTATTTGTACTCAGAAAATAAATTACAAGAATATACTCTTTACATAAGCAATGCAAAATAACTTTTCAGAATAAGTATGATAATATACTTATAGGACCTCTATGGAGAAATTTAAACATTGTTTTAAATTTTTTTTTCAACGTTTTTATTTATTTTTGGGACAGAGAGACACAGAGCATGAACGGGGGAGGGGCAGAGAGAGAGGGAGACACAGAATCGGAAACAGGCTCCAGGCTCTGAGCCATCAGCCCAGAGCCCAACGCGGGGCTCGAACTCACGGACCGCGAGATCGTGACCTGGCTGAAGTCGGATGCTTAACCGACTGCGCCACCCAGGCGCCCCTAAACATTGTTTTAAAGAAACAGTATAAGAACCTTAATATTGAGAAAACTATATGATATCCGTTGATGTTCAGAAGACCATATTTAAAGGTGCTGGTTCTCCATTATCACAAAAATAACATTTCTCTCCATATTAACTTATAAGCCCGATGAAATTAAAACAATATCAATAATTTTGGGGTGGATTTGATACAATTCAAAGCCTAATCATAACCAAAGTTGTCCTGAAGAAGAATAAAGACAAAACTAAGGGAATTGTTCTATCAGATTTCAAATATTTTGTAATCATATTTATTTAGACTGTGTAGAAGGATTCAGGATAGACAAGTTGATCTGCAAAAGAATGCAGAGGTTCCAGAAATAGTCTCAGAAATACATGAATATATGGGACTGCAGTATGACGCACCTGATTATGAAATGAGAGGTGGTAGATCACTTGGAAAGAAAATCAGAACTGTATGTAACCATGCTCAGAAAATTTGTGTTTGATGATTAAATTAAAACTTAAGTGAAAAATTACAGTGTATAAGTGAAAAATTACAGTGCATAAAATTTTAATGTGAAAATAGAGAAGAATGTCTTTAAGATCTAGAGTCATATTTTAGTATATAACAAACCAAAGAAAAACTTAGTGGTTTCAACCAAGAGTGATGTGTTTGTTTAATGATTTTCCTGGTCAGAAATTTGGACTGGGCACAAATGGTTTTTTCTTCTCATTTTAGTTAAACTCAGTGCATCTGCAGTCAGCTACTGGTCAGCTATGTGGCTCTACTTTTGGAAGTTGGCTGGAAATATTAACTGGGTCAAGAAGAGGATGACTAAGCTACATGTCTCTCAACATCCAGCATTTATGCTGAGAATGTTCATTCGGCAGAAAGGCAGGATCCCAAGAAAATGACTGGGTGAACTCAAAGCCTCTTAAGGCCCTAATATGGAACTCACATAGTATCACTTTCAAAGTAACAAACTAATTTAAGATAGCACAGATTTGAGAAGTGGGAATATACATTGAACTTTTGTTGGGAGCAATTACAAAGTTACACATATTGCAAGTGCATGGATATGGGAAGAAGAACAATTGTAATTGTTTTTGCAAATAACCTACCACAATCTAAATTCAAGTTAGAGAAAGGTATTGTAAACAGGGCATAAATGTTCAAGCCATGAAAAAATATAATAAAATTAATCCAAATGAATAAATTAGTAATAAAATACATTGTGAAGTAAATATAATAGACATTTATAAAGCCATACATCTGAAAAATAATTGATATCAGAATTATATAATTTGTTTGACATCACTAATCATCAGGGGAATGCAAATCAAAACCACAATAAGATATCACCTCACGTCAGTGAGAAATGGCTACTATCAAAAAGACAAAAAAATATATAGGTGTTGGTAGGGATGGGGAGAAAAGGAAGCCATCATTCACCACTGGTGGAAATGTTAAGTTGGCACAACCACTGTGGAAAACAGTATGGAGTATCTTCAAAAAAAAAAATTAAAAAAAATACTGTATCAGTAATTCCACCATTGGGCATTTACCCAGAGGACATGAAACACTAATTGAAAAAGATTTATGCGTCCCTATGTTTATTGAAGCATTATTCACAATAGCAAGATGTGAAAGCAACCCAAGTGTCCATTGATAGATGACTGGATAAAGAGGTGGTATATATGTATATATATACATATATATGTATATCTTCTTCACCTATTTCACTCATCTCCCAACCCACCACCCCTGTGGCAACCATCAGTTTGTTCTTTGTATTTATGACTGTTTTGTTTTTTAGATTCCACATCTAAGTGAAATCATATGGATTAAATAACACGTATGTATTAAATAATACATAAGTATTATGTAATATTAAAATTAAGAGGTGCAAACATCCAGTTATAAAATAATTCATGGAGAGGGAAAGTACAACATAACCAATACAGCCAACAATATTGTAATAGTGTTGGATGGTGACAGATGGCAACTACACTTATCATGGTGAGCCTTAAAGAATGGAATAGAATGGTTGAATCACTATACAGTACACCTGAGACTAATATAATACTGCATATCAACTATAGTTTGATAATAAATTTCATTAAGAATATAATGAAAAATAATAAAGAACTTATAAGCAAAAGATACAAACCTAATAAAACCAGGCTAAAGACTCCAGTCAGCATTTAACAGTAAAGAAAACATAAATGACAAGTCAATCTATAAAAGGATTCTTCACATAGTAATTATCAGGTAAATACAAAGTATCAGCATAGTGTGATACATTTTATTCCATCTAGATACTTAAACATTAGTAAATTAGATCTTATTAAGTGTCAAGGAGAATATGAACTGTGTTATACAGTGTTACTACACACATATTTGGTGTGAAGTATCCCTCTGCAAGGTAGAATAAAACGTCCCTTTCCTGTTGTAATAGGTATGGTCAGGTGACTTGCTTTGGCCTATGAAGTATGAGTGAAATTTGGGACAACTCTATCCATTAGATTCCCAGAGTGATATTATCATGGAGTAGAGCCACAACCATACCATAATGGATATATAATGTGAATAAGGAAGAAATTTTTTTTTTGTTGTAAACTCCTGAGATTTGGGTGTGGTTTATTATGACCCCATGTCCACTGATGTCCGTGCCCTTGTGTAATTCCCTTCCAGATTACTCAGGGCTTGGCTCAATGATTTCGACCGACAGGAAATCAGCAAGCATAATGCAAACAAGCTTGATAAGTCTAGCTCTTAGAACACTGCCACCTTTTGAACTAATGTAATCTATCTTAAGGATGTGATCCCATGTGAAGACAACCTGGGGAGAAAAGTCAGCCATCTTATCCATTCCAGAAATTTGAGCAGGAACAAAATATGTAAACATTACATAATGTTAATGCAATAGCAAATGATAAAAATAATTGACCTTTTAGAGGTCAATATAGAAAAACATTTAAAAATTAATTTTATCTGTTCTTGGTACCAATGTTAAATATTGATAATTTTAACTACTTATATATGCAAACATTGTACACATTTAAGTGTTACTCTTAGAAACTAAATGCTACAAAATGTCATCAAGGAAAATTAAAGAACACAAATTAAATGGAACGGTATGAAGGCTTCATGTATTAGAAGGCTCAATATTAAGATGGAAATTCTCCCAATTGATCAGTAAATTCAATGTAATTACACTCCAATGCTAATAGGCTTTTATTTTTTAAGATGCAAAGCTAATGTTACAATGTATATGTCAAGGCAAAGTATCTAGAATAGTCAAAACAAAATGAAAAATAAAAATAAACTGGAAGGAATGATACCCCTGTTTTTGGCACTTAGAGAGAGGCTATTGTAATCAAATCATTATAGTTAGTGAGAGGATAGATTCATAGACCAAATAAATAGATTATAAAATTCAGAAGTAGACTCACTTTTAGGTAGTCAGGGTATTTTTGATAACGATGTCAAAGTATATTGTTTAATGAAAGAAAACTTAAATGTGATTATTTTTATTAGAGTTCTACAACTAGAGTTGTAGAAAGTTAAAAAGAAGCTTAGAATTCTTGGTTGATAAAAACTAGGTTCTAAATTTGAAAAAAAATACTTTAAAACACAAATAGCTATTAATAGCTGTTATTAAGTTCAAAATCTCCTACAGTCTTCTAAAAACTTGCATTCAGAGACTACACCTTCTAGACTCCTGGAAATCATTCCCCCAGCTATTGGAAGTGCTAGCTGCTGCCAGGACCCAGCTGAGTGCCTCTCTAAGAAATGCCCTGGGCTAAACAATCTGCACCAATGACTGGTTATTAATGTCTAACCTAGTAGGCTCAGTGCAGAACAACTCTGTAGGGTCATGCCAATTCCAGAACCCTCCAGCTACTTTCTAACCCTTGCTCACTGTTGTTAATCCCAAGGATTGCCCCAGCAAACCCCCCTGCATGCAAATCTCTAACTCCAAGTTAGACCCCCAGCGATACTCATCTACAACCAATTTTATTCTAGGATACAAACTCCAAATCTCAATCCTTGTGTTTTAGAGTCACGAATTTTTTAAGCTTTTAAACTGTGAGTCAAAGACAAATTATATCTCTCCTACTCACTGTGTAAGCTTTTTGCTCTTAGACACGATGGCTTAATATTTCCTACCATTTGTTCTGAGTTACTCATGTGACTACTTAATATCACAGTTCAGTGTTTCTAGGCACACAGCCAGATTACAAGTCCAGCTATAGATTTTTAACATTATACTCCCCCAAGCCAAGTAAGCTTAAATGACTATTTAATTGAATTAATTAGGAAATTATCACTTAGTTTAAGTAACCTAATTGTTCTCAGCATTGGCAAGAATCCCAACATTTACAAACTGAATTAAATGTGATACCAAGACTAAGGCAATGTAAATTCAGCTCAAAATGTTGAAGCATAAATTAAGTGTTGTTAAAAGAATTATAAAGCTGCATGCATAGATAGATAGTAGATGAAGATATATTGTATATGAACTTTAAGTACAGCACAAAAGTAGAGTTGTAACTAAAATGTACATTTATTTCATCTGTTATTCTTCAGAAGGTGTAATTTATTTCTACAAAATCAACATCTATAATGAAGAGTGGCGTTCTTTATCTTTTCTTTTAAGAGTCATGTATATTAAATGTCATTCAACATGTGTCATATTTAAAAATATAAAATGCTTTATGAGCAGATGTGGTTTTAATTTACAAAAAGGTTATTGCTCTATAGATAAATTCTATTTATTACTTTTATAAAAAACACTTGCCTTTAAAAACCTACTCATTTAATTGCTTGTAACACCAATTTAAAATCTTTAATAGCTGCACAACACTACTTTGATTTACCTAACTATAGCTAATTTTATATATCCAGTATTAAGTATAGGTTACCACCAACATAGTATTAAGTATTTAGTATTTAGTATTAAGCATTAAGTATTAAGTATTTATATATCCAGTATTAAGTATAGGTTACCACCACCTCCAACATAATTATGAGAGAAATATCTTCATGCAAGTTTCTTTCTTTGCCTGTATGAGAGTTACTCTGAGATATAATCACAAATAGGATAATAACATACCGATTTATGGAATTTTAACAAATTTAATTTTATTAGCTGCTGACTCCAATTTTTAAAATGGCTGTGCTATTTTACACTCCACCAACCATGCATGCCATTTTCATTTCTCTATATCGCTATCATCCCTTCAAATTTTCCAAGTTTTTAACATTTTATTCTTCATCTAGAGATGAATGTGTGTGTGTAATATGATATAATGTTATATATTTTAGCATAAACTATTTTAGCATATATGATATCATATATGTATACATGTATCGTGTTTCCTAATAACGGGAGACTGAATATATCTTTATAGTAAATATCACTTCCTACTTGCTTTTCATTTAAGATGTAGCCTAATCCCCTCTATTTATGAAAACTTTGTAAAAGTAGTTGTTAAAATTTGTATACAATCCCACTTTAAGAGCCATAATTACCTAATTAGTATTCTCTGATTTCATAGGATTTTAAATTTATTTTCTGTTATGAGGAATGCTGTGATGAGTATCTTGATCTGAACTTCTTTTCTATTACTAATTATATCCTTCAGAGAGAAGAGTTGTATAATTTTGCTTACCTTTCACATTTTGAAGAGTTTATGCATATTAACACATTCATGTTACATTACTTTATGGTTATGTCCCCATTGTTAGGACTGTTTGTCTCATGGCATTTGTTAATTTTTCAGAGTTGCTAAGTTACATTTGGAGAAGGCAAGAATTGTAACTTTTGTGAGGGTCATAACTTTCAATAAGTTTTCTGGGACAACTTTTCTCATTTGTGATTACCCAAGAAGAATGTACTCCCCAATATGTTCAAAACGTTCCCTCAGAAATATTTTTTAGGGGCAGCTGGGTGGCTCAGTTCAAGCGGCTCACTTCGGCTCAGGTCATGATCTCCTCATGGTTCGTGGGTTCAAGCCCCAGTTGGGCTCTCTGTATTGACAGCTCAGAGCCTGGAGACTGCTTTGGATTCTGTTTCTCCCTCTCTCTCTCTCTCTCTCACTCTATATATACATATATATATATAAATATATATATATATATATATATATATATATATATATATGTATATGTGTGTGTATATATATATATATATATATATATATATATAATGGACAAATATTCTATCTGTCCACTAAATAAAATAAATTTTAATTGAAAAAATATTATCTATTTCATTTTCCATATTCTTTAAAGAAGAAAAATTCTTGCTTACCGGTGGAGAAACTACTTCATTAGACCTAATGAATTACTAACGAAGGGTTGGGGTCTTTTCCACTGAGGCCTACGGGAGATGCCATCTGAGCAGCTCTGAAGTTAAGAGAACTGGTAAAGGCAGGAAGTTGTTTGGCAAAGAAGTAATATGGCAGCATAAAGTGAATCTCCTGTGTAATCCTAAAACTCAAAAAATTAAGTCATTTGAATATCTTCTGACAATATCACGGTTTTTTGTTTGTCTGTTTTTGGGGTGTGTGCGTGTGTGAAAACTTGAGACCTGACCTATGCGCTGCTGGGTTCATTAAGATACGTTTGTGAGGCAGAACTTAAAATATTAGGGCAAAAAACAATTCTTTAATTTTGTACACTCATTGGGTGATGCTGAAGAATTATTATTATTATTATTGTTGTTATTATTATTATTTTGGGTGGGATATACCTATTTACACATTCACTTAATTTGCCTTTGATGTTTTGTTTTTATTTTTAAAATCCAGTCTTGTTTGTTCACTCCTATCTCATCTGTTAAAGTTAGATAAATGACATAGCCCCACACCAAAAGATAGTCTGAAAAGCCAGAGAAACCTCTCCCCTGACCTATAATGCTAGATTTTCTATGTAATAGTAAAATCCATTTTATGAAATTTCTGATAAAAAAATGTTGAGAATAAAGAACCCTTAAGGTTGTTTTGAAATAAAGGAAGATACAAAGGAAAAAGGAGAGGGGGTATAAATCCAATTCAGAAAAAAAATGCTATTTGTATTCTCATGAGATAACAATTTTGTAGTAATTTAATTTTGACTTGAAGAATTAAGATATTTATTCAAAAACTATTTTAGCATAAAAAGAACTAGAGGAAAGATGTTTTGTACTCTAAGTGCTATTGCATATGATATTTCACATAACAGTCATATTTGAAGAAGCTGCTCATAAAATCCTTATTTTACAAATACAGAAATAGGACATGAGAGATCTTTGCTAACCAACCCAGTACCAAAGGGGAGACTCCCCCAATGTTTCTGACTGCACATTGAACATTAATATCTATGTTATGGAATTAATTATAGAAAACTTTTTAGGAAACGAAGTTACTTTATATTATGAATATTCTATAACTTCTGAATATAAGAGGAAGATGTTAACTATATCTAAAATCAAAGCAAGTACATTTTCTATTCAGCATCCTAATAATTAAATGTTGCTTTTCTCCACTCTGAAATGGTGACATTATTTTTCAATAAAATTTGTTATCTACAGTTTCTGTCCCCCCACAAAAAAATCTGTGAAAACCATCACTTTTGTTCTTATATTTGACTGAGATTAAGATGTTAGAAAAAAAGTTTACTTTCTATATGACTAGATCAAGACTAAGACCAAGTAATGATGTTTTAAGGACATAGAATTAATTCTTTTTCAATGTATAAAAGTTATGAATTTGTTGAAGTATCACAGATAGATTTGTAACTTAGAAACTAGGTCAAGAATTATTTTTCGACATATCTCCTTAAAATAAATTGAATATTTTATGCCCAACATAAGTTAATTTTTCAACTGAGTAGAACTCTTATAAACTTGATGTAAATAAATATCCACGTGTGGTAATTTACAATAAGAGAAAACTCTTACGAGGTTTTTATTTTTTCTTTTGCTCAGCTACCATGGATTGAGATTTCTCTGAAATTAGGCTCCAAACTGCTTTCCTAAGGTCTGTTTTAAGCATCAGCCATAGCATTCAAGCTAAATGAAGTTTATATTCCTGATGAGACATTTTAAACAATTTTGTCTGCTAATATTAGTCTTATGACAAATATTTTTTCACATTGCTAGATTTATTTCTATTGTTTAAATTTTAATTTCTAAAGACAAAATAACTATATTGCCTGGTATTCTCGGTATGCTTGACGGTTTTTGGAAATTTACTTTTTCAATAAGCAAGGGATTTTTTTCTAATGCTACTCAGAATTTTTTTAGTACATAATTTTTAATGTTTATTTATCTTGAGAGAAAGAGAGCAGGGTAAGGGCAGAGAGAGAGAAGGAAAGAGAGAATCCCAAGCAGGCTACATGCTGACAGTGCAGAGGCTGACAAGGGGCTCAATCTGATGAACCATGAGATCATGACCTGAGCTGAAATCCAGAGTCGGACATTTAACTGACTGAGCCACCCAGGAATCCCAGGTTTTTGTTTTTTTTTTTTTTTTTTTATCGTAATGGTATTTCTTATGAATGCGTTATCTGGTTGTCAATTCCACCCAGAATAAACAGGAAAGAGTTTGCTGTTTTAAAACACTGAAAACTTCAAGAAAATAAAGTCCTTGACCTAAGCACTGCTTTGGTTTCTATCAAATATGACTATAGAAAAAAGATTTTTTTGAAATGAAAAACAAGAAAGTCATCTAAAAAGAGAGCTTATCGAGGCGCCTGGGCAGCTCTGCCCCCTCCGCCATTCACACTCTGTCCCTCTCTCTCTCAAAAATAAATAAACATTTAAAAATTAAAAAAAAAAACAAAAAGAAAAATAAAGCTTATATATCTTGATTATATAGCATTCTTACTTGTATTGTGCTAACAGCAACAACAAAAAGAAGATAGAAAATTCTATTATTTATCATATAAAACTCCTGAATGTGTATGAAGGAACCTGAGTAAATAACACTTTGCATTCTGTGTCACAGTAGTTTATGCAGTTAATAAATCAATGAAAAATTCAATGAATGAAACACAGTGCTAACCCCTTAGATAAACATTATCAGTTATAATATTCACTCTAACTCATTGGTCTAGGCATTATTATCAGTTTACACAAATGGGGTTCAAGAAACTTAAGTGACGTGTCCAAATAATGTAGCTAGAACGTGACAATAAAGGTATAAAAGACACAAACTTGAGTGGTCCAACTACAAGTACTGCGATATCTCTACTACACCATGTTAGCCCTCAGATAGTCTCATCCAAGTGATGTAACGATTAGTTTATATCTACACTCACCCCTGCAATGGTTGGTTAGGAAAGCCAGAAGACAAATGATCTTCAGTACAGTCAGTGATGATAAAAGAGAAGCTGAAATTAAAGGATCAGATGACCTAAGGTTTCTATTTAAGGAATATATGCATAAATAAATAAATAAATAAATAAATAAATAAATAAATTTCAGACAGCATTCAAGGTTTGAAATGAAAATACAAAAGAAACTGAATCTCAAGTAGCATAAGACAATGTATACAAAGAAGGTATTTAGAAAAGAGGAATCGAATGTAAACCTGTAAGAATATGTGTATTTATTATTTTCTCCATATAGTTCCTTTTTTCCTATCCTTTTATATTATCTAACTGTGACCATGATGAGTATACTCCACTGATCATTAGAAATACATAATAGGATTCAGTCAGGACTAGTCCTTCTTGTACACTGAAAAGAACAGTCTCAATATTGATTTTTTGTATAGAAACTATTAACTATGATGAATCAAGAGCAGGGGATGGAATATTTTTGGAATATTTGTAGTGCTTAAATAAGAATATTTAAGGATATGTTTTTATTTTATTTTTATTTTTTGATACAGATACTACAATTGTCTGTATTATTTTGTGAGGCAACATCATCCATACACACTTTTCCTTGTTTTAAAATACTTTCACTAACTTAAACATTATTGATGTGCTCTCAAATTTAGTTAAATGATAACACTTGTTAGTTCATGAGTGGTATGTATTTTATTTCAAGTAGATTACTTTCCTTAATAATTTGAGAATAGTTTTCTGAACAGATATTTTCTGATTACCTGTTTATACTCTCTTCTCTGTATTCAGTATATCTTTTTAAGGGGAAAAAAAAGCATTGCTGTATAAATGCAATCATTTCCCTTTAAAATTTGATGAAAATGAGCTGACTCCATTTAGAGAAAGTCACTGAATATTGTGCAATATTCTTACCTGCACTTTTTAATGCTTTTCTATTTCCATTTGAATGTATACCCAAAGCTGTCATCTGAAATAAAAAAAGAAAAAAAAGTAAGAGAAAAAAACTCTAATGCAAAGATATAAACATTCTGTAGATACGTTCAAGGATAAATAGATGATATTTTTCATCTGGACTGATAAAGAGTATAGGAGAAATATGTTCTTTCAAGAAACACTTTCTTCTAGGCCATGTCTGCCCAGCACATTTATGATTCTCCTTTTTCTCTTATAAAGAGAAAAATTCATGTGATGGAATTTTCTCCATAGTTCCATAATTAGGAAACATATTGTATGGGCATAACCAGTGTTTTTATTTCTGTTTTAGAATTATGAATTTCCTTTTTTCCAAATGGACTTTAACATTGGTTATCCCCCCCTTTTTTTAATAAACATAAAGCTACAAGAATTAAAGCAAAGAGAATACATACTGATTAATCACTAATTTTGGCTAAGTACAGATTTATGATAATCAGAAACAAACTATCTTACTTTCACTTAAGAACATTAATCCATATAAATGTAGACACAGGACTGTCCACAGTAGTTGCCAAACTTAAACTGATATCTGTCTAAAATAGCTGTTCATTGGAAATGTTGGGGTCAGGAGTGAACGGTCAAGAAAGAATCCTGGAGGTGTCTTCAGTGTAAAGAGGTGGTTTTTTTATTAAAGCTTGGGGAGAGGACCTGTGGGCAGAAAGAGCTGCACTGGGATTGCAAGGAGTGGCTGATTTTATTCTTTCAAGTGGATGGGGGTAGGGATAGCATAAGTCTCCAAGGAAGTTGGAAGCAAGGTTTCCAGGACCTTGAGTGGCCGGGTGTTGTTAGGAAAATGTTATTTACTACTGTCAAGTAAAACCTTAGTCATGAGACCCTTCAGATATATATTGGTGGGCCATATGCTTGGAGGATGATTGCTAGCATATATCTTGAAGGATAGAGACAAAGGAAGTTTCCAAAAGAATTTTTATATATTAAAGGAAACTTACAGGATCTTGGAGGTAGGGCTAATAAGTTAAAGTTGCCTTTTGGCCTAGGCAAACTATTAACATTGAGGCAGTTGAGTTCCTAGAGGAAGGTCACTCTGCCTGTCTCAAGGATTTGACAATGGGCTTGTCAAAGTTGTAAGACATTTAATTTTTCTCTTTTGCCTTTGTTCTACACATCAGCTGTCATGTCCAAATTAATGCTGAACAATAAATGAATTCAGTATAGAAAAATTATAATACATTATGATCTTGGATTCACACATTTATTCTAATTTATTACTGTTTCTGACAATGTTTATTCCTATATTGATATTCTTCTTTATGTAACAATATATTTAAAGAAGCATCTATGTTCACAAGTTATATGTTGTACAACTTTCAACAATTAAATAATCAAGATTTTTTTAAACCTAAAATATATACAGGTATAATGAATGAAATGAAAATTTAATTTGTTCCTCAGGTAAGGTAGCTTCAAGAGATCTTAGATGGGCACAGAATTGTTGGGTCCATGGTTTTGGTCCATGGCCGTGGGAATCTTGGCCAGTGTAACCTCCACTTTTCATGAAGTTAACCAACAAAGGTTTAGTAGGAACATATGTGTGCTCAAAAAAATGCAGGTTTAATAATTTTACTGCAGTAAGGGAGGATACACTGCAGGGGAATAAAGGCGGCATCTTGTTAATGGGCAGTAGAGAAAAACTCTATGTTAATAAATCACCACAATCTTGGTGGCTTAACAGAATGCAATGTATTACCTTTGCTTTCTATAGATTAGAATTCTGAATGGGCCTCACTGGGCTGGGATAAAAGTGTTGGCAGCTCTGTGTTCCTTCTTGAAACATTCATGTGATTGTCTTCTCCATTCTTTTTGGTAAACTACATTCCTTGGCTTGAGACCATTCCTCTGTCCCCTAAGCCAGCAGTCATATCTTCTCTGACACGAACTCTCTTGCTTCCTCCCTCATGCTTATAAACATCCTTGTGCTTACATGGAGAACACTGTATAATCCAAAGTCACCTTTTCATATCAAATCTTTAATTTAAGCACATCTACAAAGTCTCTTTTGCCATGTGAAGTAATATGTGTATGTGTTCCAGGGATTAGTTATTGGACCTCTTGGAGGGGGTCATCATTCTGCCTAACGCCAGGCCTCTTGCCAGAACTCGAGCTTTTGCTGCACTCAGGAGGATTCCATAATTAAGAACCAGTTCTGGATTGGATACTGTTAAAAAGTGAAGGAAATTCTGTCATCATGTATATATCTTAGGAGTTTATTCAAGTGGTAACATGATGAAAGCAGGAACAGAGTTATCATTTGCAAAATAAGGAGATGTTAAGCAGAAAAAGAAAAATTTTATTCCCATTTCTATGCATGCGGTTATAGAAAAAGTCTTAATCTAGATAAGAATACAATTATTGTTGCTGAACTTCCATTAAAAGAATACAAAGGAAGACACTAAAACATCTAGACTGTGAATACTGCCAATGCTTTTTTACTGTGTTTGGGATTTTATCAGAGAATTGAACTGTAATCCAGTTATCTAATATATTATCTGTGAAATCATAGTTTAATGTGTTAGTTTATATAGATTTTAATAAATACATAAACGTATTTTAAATGTCAAAACATTTACTGTCACAGATCACTTTTAGATTGCCACTTGTACAAAAATTACATTGATGAGACATGATCAGGAGAAAGTAAGTAGCATTTTAAAGGCAGTTTCAGAAGGGTGATGTTCAAAAACAGTGGGTTATAAAGTATAGTGAGACAGAAAGTTTGGGATAAAATTGTGGTAAATACTGGATCATTTTAAGTACTGGATTTCTGATAGTCCACGATAACTGAAAACTGATCACATTGAGACGAGTAGTAATTGTAATGAAAATGTTATTTAATGAAGACTGATCCAGTAGTGTCATTTGTGATAAATTAGAATGCACTCCAATAAAACACTTAGGATAGTTCTATAATTATGCATATATGAAGAGCTTAATGCCTTCAAAACTGAGTTAGACTGGAAAGGGAGTGACAAATGTGAGTGATGTTGGAAGAGCAGAACTTTCAGATTTTGATACAAGACTGCATATATTAGAGTAGTGGGAAAGATAATTCAAAGGTGATTCTTCAGTTTGGGGAATAAACGGTTAAACACATGGGCATAACTATGGTTAAAGAATAAGAACAGTTTTAGCCTTTGGTTTTAGGCACATTTGGACAGCCAAATAAACTAAGTAGAAAGCTTTTGTGTATATGTTAGGTGCTCATTAGGCAAAAGAAGAATGAGGATGTAGATATTTTAAGATATACTCACCTATTAATAAATTTAATAATAGACATAGGAGGCATACAATAAACATGATAGATATACAAAACGTGTAATCCATTTTGGAGGTGTAAGAGGTAGAGGTGTCACTGGAAGGGAACATGGAAAGGCATGAGGAAAACTGGAGTCCTGAATGTATCAGTAAAAAAGGAATATTCAGGTATAGTAAAGACTTCAATAAAGCAAAGAGAAGAATGGTTGTGGAAATACCATTGGATATGTGACAATTTACCTATTAAAAATAATTGCACTAAAGTTTTTAAAAATAGATTTTCTTTCTCTGCTTTTCTGTTTTGCCTAACCTAGTTAATAAATAATAGCTAGCAAAATATTAAAACTGTAGAAAACTAATGGAACTAGTGTAAATTATTATAAAAAATATAGAGAAAAGTGTTCTCGATCAAAAGAAAACCGGGTAAACGGTATTAAGTTTAAACTGTCTAAGAAATAATAAAGGCCATAGAATATGAAAATTTTCATGTATTTTTGTGGATTTTAAAGTAAATTGGAGGAATTTCTTGTAATTGAACAGTGTATATTATTGTGGCAATTTTTCCAGTTATTAAAAATTTAACAATATCTAGCAAAATGAGGAGCGACAAGATAAATTGGAAAAGAGATCTTTTCACTTTATATTATCGGTTTTTGTAAAAGCCAATAAACTAATGATACTGTTGGTTTCCATTTGTAAAATGTACATTCCAGGGGTGCCTGGTGGCTCAATCGGTTAAGTGTCTGACTTCGGCTCAGGTCATGATCTCATGGTTTGTGAGTTTGATCCCTGCATCAGGCTCTGTGCTAATAGCTCAGATCCTGGAACCTGCTTCAGATTCTGTGCCTCCCTCTCTCTCTCTGCCCCGCCCCCACTTGTACTCTGTCTCTCTCTCTACAAATAAACATAAAAAAAAAATTATAATGTATATTGCAAACCTTCCTTTCTGGGCCTTTATGTTGTTTTCAGACTAGTAGATCAGAACAAACTCATTCCTACAAGCTCTTAAAAGCATGAAATAAAACTTTTTGCACTTTTAATCAAGTTTTGAAGGACTGATTGTCTTTTCCTTGAATTTAACCTGCCTGGGTCTCAGCACATTCTCAACAATTGCAGTCTGACTAATAAAAGTGTGTGTGATATGCAATCTTGGCAAATTTAATTGCTTTGAAGAACAATTATTTAAATTTCTTTACATTGGAAGTGATTATTAGAAGAAAGTTTCCCTTGAAAGAATCAAAGTAATAAAGTTAAAATAATATACATCTGAAGCACGAACAATTCAAAAACAACATGTTTTAAGATTATACTAAAAAGGATTAATTTCACTAATAGATTTGCCTTATTTTATCCTTACTAAAATTTGATTCTGTATTTTAAGGACTTCAAATACTGCTTTATCTTCTACTCTGGAATATTACAATGAATATCTATCTTTGATGAACAAAGTTAGTTAATGACTACATCCACAACTTTATCCTGTCAATTTTGTCTTGATTCTAATTTTTTTTATTGATAAAATAGACTGAAGTTCATTATGACTTACAAAACATGTAGTTTGTGTGACATTAACCTAAATATTCAACCTCAACTCATCTTACTTTTGAAACCTGTTTTACCGTGTGTTTCCTGTATCTATTAATAACACAGTCGTATCCCACTGTTGTTTTTGACTCCTGAGTGTTTATTCCTCTCCAGGCCATACTCATTTTTCATTTAACCTCTTGCTTGGGACCATCTATTCCTGCGTAATGTCTTATATCTCCATCCACTTGACCAGTACCCTAATGTAAGTTGTCTGTATTTCAATTTAATCTCAATTCAATAGTCTTTCTCATAACGAAACAAAACAAAACAACCCCTCAGAACTACCCTCGAAAATAATTCAAGAGTAATCTTCCTATAACAGAGCCCTGATGCTGTATTCCAGAGCTCCAACCTACAGTGTCAAATACAAAGGATTTCAGGTCATAGTTGTAATCTCAAAGTTTTCTTTTATGAAATAATTTTGCATGTTCTTTGCTTACATATCATTTATTCTAGGACTTGCCCTATTCACATATATGCCATGTAATTCTCATTTCCATGATACATTTTACACGCTGTTCTTTTTTTTTTGAAATATCCTCATTGGTGCCCTGTATTTGCTAAGATTGGGTTCAAACAACTTGCACTGGATACTTGGCTACAGTTTTATTAACAAAATACGTATTTTATTTTACTCACTTCTGATGTCCAGAAGGTAGTAGTATAGGCTTTGTGCTATGTAGAGATGTTATGCACAAATATGCATCTCTAAAATACATAGAAACTGTGTATTTATTCCTGGCGTGAATGTTTGCCATGGTTGGCCTTGGATAGGCTTGGTTTATGCCTCTTCTCCCTGTACAGTTATTCAGAGTCCCCCTTCATTTTCCTGAAAGTGTCATTTTGGAAGATAAATTAACTTGCCATGCTACGCATTTCTAACGTAAAATGAGCTATTCAAATTAAGTGTACTTTTCTAGGTAAATGAATCTTTTAGTTTCAGTGTTTGGGTCATTATTTATTTTAAGTGTGTTGAAATTTTACCCACGCTGCCAAAAACCCACTAAATAATTTCCTTTCTTCTTAAATAGTAAACTGAAAAAGAATTAACTGACTTATTTTTATGTAGTCCTTGGATATTATTGCGGTATTTGTATCTTTGTCCCTATTATATAAATTTGACTTTTAATTTTGTTGTGATTGATATGTTAATTGTTAATTGCTTTTATTCTTAGCAATTAATGTTTATTCCTATCAATAGTGTATCTACATTTAGTGATTGTTTTCTAATGCATTCATATTAACCATCTAAGACCTTGAGATATTTTATCTTGAAGTTAAGGGTTGCAGAGATAGAAGACCTATGTGGCAATTCTGATTTGGCAATTTTTTACCCATGTATGTTTAAGCACTTTCTTAAATATTCTGAGTGTCAATATCTTCACTTGAAATACTGTTTTGTTTTTAAAGATCTCTGGTATCTTGTTAGCAATAAATATTCATTAGATTGACAAATTTCTTAGCGGAGAGTTTAAAATAAATAATATCTTCAGGTTGTGTCTCTCTTTAATGAAATATATCACAAAATTATTAGTTATCTATCTTTAGAACTATTTTACTTATTTTTATTTCTCAATTAATTATAATGGTTAATAATGTTGAAATATATTATTCATTTATTTGCCAGTTTTGTATACTTCTCACTATAATGAGCAATGGATATAAAAAGAAGGATATATTATTTTTACTTTTTAAAGTTTTTATTTTTAACTAAACTTTACACCCAACGTGAGGCTCAAACTCATGATGCAGAGGTCAAGAGTAGCAAACTCTTCTGACTGAACCAGCCAAGCGCCCCCATATGATTTTTACTTTTTTAACATTCATACTATTATGAGGTAGAAAAGTATAAAACATGTAAAAAGCGTCACTTGCTTTTAACAAAGGCCTGCTTAGTGCTTAACACATGTCCATTCAAGCACACTTCTGTGTGTGCATACAAACCACATATACATGGAAACAAACTCCACTCTTATACTATAACCTAACAATTTTGGACCATGGAACTCTCTATCTATATACCTATCTTTGCTGATTGATTAAGGTCCATTATGGGTTACTGTGGATCTTTGAGAAATTTTGTAACACATGATGGAAGCACAGAAAGCAACATAGAACTGAAAGAAATGCTTTAAATTAGTTTCTTTGTGGTATTCTGTAAATAATTTGAAAAGTATTGTATCTAGGAGCTATTGGCCCTGACCAAGCTAATCAGAGGTGATTGTATCTTCAGGAAATAAAGTGACTACAACCCAGTAGAATGTGTGACTGACACTGGATTGAGGACCCTGATTAGTGATATGCCCAGAAGTAAGAGTACTTGGCTTGATGATTTACTTGTAAATATTACCTTATCACAATTGTGTTTATTTTCAGTAAATTATCCTTTTTATTTTTTTTTAATTTTTTTAACGTTTATTTATTTTTGAGACAGAGAGAGACAGAGCATGAATGGGGGAGGGGCAGAGAGAGAGGGAGACACAGGATCGGAAGCAGGCTCCAGGCTCTGAGCCATCAGCCCAGAGCCAGACGCGGGGCTCGAACTCACGGACCGTGAGATCGTGACCTGAGCCGAAGTCGGATGCTTAACCGACTGAGCCACCCAGGCGCCCTTAAATTATCCTTTTTAAATGCCGATCTATAAATTTCTCTCCTGGACACGTAGCTGAAAGGAACAACATAAGATAATATTAAATGATAATAAAAATATGTTAAAATATGAGACTTTAGTAGCGAGGGTAATCAATTTTTTAAAATATTTTCGAATGCATCATAGAAGACATTACAGAGCAGTTGATAAAGTTTATGAGAGCAATTCTCCAGGGAGAAGAGGGACAGACATTTTAAGAAGGATATTCATAGGTCCTAGCTTAGGTCATTTGAAAATGAAGCGTCCTAAAATCACACAGGTGCACATGCATATACTTTCATACATTCTTATGTAACATTAAATATATTTAAACTCTTTCTTTCCAATATTCTAAGTGAGAATTACCATCTATTGAATCTTCATCTGATTTAAAATCTCTATACACAAATACTATACAATATTGCATTAAATTGGTATTTTCAATATTAGATTCAGTTTTTATCTATATTGCTCTTGGCACTATTTTGCATTACATAGAAGTTTTTGAGAAACAAAATATGGCATATTTGAAAATAAGAGCTTTACTTCCCATTCTTGTTTAATCTTATTTGTATGTATTTCAACATAGCCGAGATCCCGTTTTAGCTTTCTCTATTTATGATCCTCAGTTTTTTGCCTTTTGTTTTTAACATACATATTGGAACTGAGAGCAATAAATAAAAATATTTATTCTGACAAATATTGTTTTAGTTTATTAATGTAAAGTAACATGGCTAAATCCTTTAAATTTATTGCCAGTACCTGGCACGTTACCACTCGTCATTTTCTCTAAAGATTATAGAATGTAATATTAGTCAAGATGAATATACTGTGTTTTCTGTATTAAAGTATATTCATTTAAAGGGGAAAAAAGTTCTGTTTTATGTAATATATACTATTCTCATTATTTAATATAAAAGTAAATTGTGTTTTTGTTTTTTGTTTTTTCTGATTCCCATTAATTTATTTGTTTCCTTTTGGAGCATTTACTTTCGTTTTCATTTTCCCTAAAAGGGATTGAGTCTAGAAATTCCCACATCTTGACTAATTCATAAAAAAACCAGATAAATCTAGCTATGTGTTATTAAACTTTACTAGCACTCATAAGCTATTTGGAAATAAATATAGTCAGTTATGGAAACTTCAATATAGGCAATTTTATTATGTTTCCAATAAATAGATGCATGCTACTGAGAGGGAAATAAATAGCAATCCACTGATCTATTTCCTGAACCTCTTTAGAAACATCATCTACTTATTAAGATGTACTTAAATGATGTATTTTGTATTATTTTAAATTATGCTTACATGTCATAATCCTTGACCTTGCACAAATCTTTACTAAATTTACTCTAATCATCCTAAAAACTCCTGGTCCTAAAAAACAAGGTCAATATACATGGTTTTTATTTTCTACATTCAGGATCCACCTATTAAGCCATTGTGTTTATTTGTCGTGTCTTTTTCATATTCTTTAATATAGAAATGCTTGAAATGTCTCACTGTGTGCTTATATGTGTGTGTGTCTTTAATGACATTGATATTTTAAGGGACCAGTTGTTCTGTAGAATGTCACAATCTGAAGCTGAGTAAATCTTTGCTCATGATTATGTTCAGGTTAAACATTTTTCTCCCCTAACATTATTTACTTTTCAGTGTATCACATTAGGAGGCATACTGTGTCAATTTATCTTATTATTAGTAATGTTGAATTTGAATATTTGATTAGAGTGGTCTCCCCCAGAGCTCTCTATCAAAAAGTTGTCTCTGTATTCTCTTTGTTACATGAAGTATTTGAAAGAGTAATAATTTTGAAAATTTACAATGATGATTTTCTAATTACATTCTGTCTTCTACATTTAGTAGCTAACACCCTTCTATAAAAAGTTCCCTCTCTTCCCAATTTTCAAGTGTCACTGTGAATTCATGGGCTTTTTCTTTAATATATTATTATCCACATGGCCCTTTTTTTAATGGTCAAAAGCCTCAAAATTGGGAGCCAGTTCAAGCATTTTCCTGTATTGTTTATATGTTTTCTGTAGTCTTCTAACACGTCTTTGCTTTCTGACAGAACAAGGTAGGCCACGTCCATCTTATATTTTCCCTGCCCCTGACATGGAATTTGCCATATATTCAAAGTGTCCTGATTTCTTTTAGTCAAGAATTACAGATAACAAACATATAGGTTATATATGCTATTAGAGTATTATAACTTCAAGTCCTTTCAGAGGACAAAGCTAGAAATATATACTTTTAAATATGGAGAATTCATACCACTATTTCCAATTCAGATATAAAATCACAGTATTCTTCCTTGTCTTCCTCATATCCATTATTGTAACTTTCTTTTCTCAGAATAATAAACTTGATTCCCCAAAATATCAATATATTTACTCATTTGTTTTATCTTACAACAACACAAAATTTCAAAATACTATAGTAATGCTATGACAAAGAAAAAGCTGTTAACATGCAAAATATTTTGTATTATATATATATTTTTTCCATAAGATAGATTCACACTATGTATATCCTGGAAGACTATGTATTCAAATTCTACTTGAGTTATATATATTTTTCTGTGTAGTTACATTATTAATTTGATAAAAAAGGAAACTCATTTTTTCCTCAATTTTACAGTTTATCCAGTTTTAGAGTTTATCACAATTTTATTTAATTTTATTAATTTAATTTTATAATTATATTATAATTATATATTATATTTTATTATATATATAATATATATAATATATTAATAATATATATAATTATATATACTTAATATATTTATTTAATATATATTTATTTAATATGTATATTTATTTAATAAATTTATATTTATTTATATTCATTTATTTAATAAATTACATTAAATTTATAATATAATTTAATTATATTTAATTTAACTTTATTTTATGTCTTATATGTAGTATAGATTATGATCAAAACAAAAGTACATGTAACTAAAACTACATTGAAATTATAGGTATCTCCATCATTCCTTAGCCTATCCTCACTCACCCTACATGGCTAAGTATTTCCATTTGATTCTGATTTATCTTTCCTATGCTTACTCTTGAAAATAAGCAAATGTATTTTTATTTTCTCTCCTTTCTTAAACAACAGGTTTTGTATTACATATTATGTATACATTTTTATACTAACCATCGTGTTACTTTTTCTTACCGGTATATCCTTGGTATCACATCGTATTTCTCATTGTTTTTTATAACTGTATATTTCTCTATTATATAGGTGTTTCACAGTTTAAATAGCAAGGTTTCCATAAATGAGTATCTAAGATTGTTACCAATATTCAATTATTACAAGTAATACTTTCATTGATGATACATGTGGGTGTGTGTGTTCGATAGAGTATATCTCCAGAGTTTACTTCTAGAAGAAAGATTACTCTTTCAAGGGGTAAATTAATATATAGTTTTGTTATATATACCAAATCCCATTTTACAGAATATACTACACTACACTTCTAGTTGTCACATGTGAGTTTATCATGTAGTGGTTTTAGTTCCATTCAACCTGTAGAGAAAATAATTTAAGATTCGTTCATGCCCAATTAAATGTGAGCAAATGTCTAAAAAAAGTAGACATTTCACCAAAGATAAAGAAATGGCAAATAAACATGTGGACATGTATTGAACATTATTTTGTCATTAGGGAAATATGAACTAAAACCACAAAAAGTATCACTTCATACATATTGCTATATTTAAAATACATGTCAATAGCAAGTGTTGGCAAATATGAAGAGTAATGGGAATTCTCATAAAAATGGTACAGTCATTTTGGAAACTAGTTTTGTATTTCATAATAAAGTTGAATATATATCTACCATATGATTTAATCTTACACCCATGTAACTAGGTAATTACTTATTTAATCCCACATTAATTGAGAAAACTATATTTACACAAAGCCTGTACACAAACATTTCTTAATGATTAATGATGTGGTTATTCACCATTTATCTACTTTGGGCAAAAGACCACTTATGTGATTTGTCTCTGTTTTTATTGGGTTGTTTGTTTTTTTTATTGACTTACGAGTACTTTGTATTCTGAATGTAAATCTTTCATCAGATATATGGTTTGCAAATATTTGTTGCATTCTGTTGGTTTTCTTTTGATTTTCATGATAGTATTGCTTGCAGCACAGAATTTGTTTTTATTATTTCAGTGCAGTCAAATTTATCTTTTTTTTTTTTTTTGTCTTTTGTCTTTTGTGCTTCTGATGTCTTATTTAAGGATCAAGTGGTAGGGCTCCTAGGTGGCTCAATCAGTTAAGCGTCTGACCCTTGATTTTGGCAAGTTCATGATGTCACAATTTGTGGGTTCAAGCCCCATGTCAGGCTCTGTGCTGACAGCATACAACCTGCTTGGGGTTCTCTCTCTCTCTCCCTCTCTCTCTGCCCCTTCTCCTCTCCCTTTCTTTCTCTCTTTCTTTCTCTCTCTCTCTCATAAATAAATAAATAAATAAATAAATAAATAAGATGAAAGAAAGAAAGAAAGAAAGAAAGAAAGAAAGAAAGAAAGAGAAAGAGAGAAAGAAAGAAAGAGAGAAAGAAGGAAGTCAGAGCCTAACTCAAAGTCACAGTTTCCTCATAAACTTTCTTCTAGGAAATATTTTTCTGAGAATATTTCTTCTAAGATATATCTTCTAAGTCATATTTTTTATCTCTTGCATTTGGATCAATGATCCATTTTGAGTTAATTTTATGTCATTTTTAAATGTGACTCTAACTTCACTCCTTTGCAGGTGAGTATCCAGTTTTTCCAGCTTCATTGGTTAAAAAGATTCTTCTTACCTCATCGAATTGTCTTAATATGTTATTGAAAATTAATTAACCATAAATGTAAGAGTTTTATTCTGGAATCTGAATTCTATTTCATTGATATATCTATCTACTCCTGCTATCACTATGTCTTGACTAGTGACATAGCTTTATACTAAATTTGAAGTCAAAGAAGTATCATTCCTCCAATTTTTACTTCTTTTGGGGGCAGAATTTCGCAATTCTGGGTCCCCTCAATTTTCATATAAATGTTAGTATCAGCTTGTCAATAATTACAAAAATTCTTTTGGGATTTTGATAGTGGTTGTGTTGAATCTGTAGATCAATTTGGAGAGTACTGTCATTTTGACAGGATTAAATTAGAATCATTTTAATATTTAGTGTGAAATAAAGATAGTTTACTTGAGCCACATTCTTTTAAACCGTTTTTAGTTTATCATGAATCTTCTCTAGACCTGCACTGTCCAGTATATGATGGTCACTATCCACATATGAGATTCAAGTATGTCTAGGGCAGAAGAGGAACTGTGTTTGTAATTTTATTTTAATTAATTAAAATTTACATTTACAGACTCATTTGTCCAGCAATTTAAAAACTTTTAAGTGTGGTTGGAGAAACTTGGGTATGTGATTCTATTTTATTCCCTGGAAAAATTTGACCTCTAAAGAAAGAGAAAAGAGTTCTGCTAAAAATTTTGCATCCAAATCGGGATGTACCATTAGTATCATATACACCCTGGATTGAAGACTTAGTACAGAAACAATAAAAGAGTAAATACCTAATTGAAAATGATTCATGTTAACTGGATGTGAAAATATTATTATTTTGGATATATACAGATAAATAAAATGTTATCAGAATTAATTTTAGTTGTTTATTTTAAAGTTTTTAGTGTGTTTAACATAAGGGTTTAAACTGCATAGTATGTAACTCATGTTATACTTCTCTTGGATAGTGTTCTAGATTCTATATGTGAACAAATACTAACTTTTCAAGATCGCTCAGTATCACCTTAGGTGGAGTCAATAACCCTATACTGGACTATTAATTAATAACAGTAGTTAATAACTTTAATAACCATGAACACTAATTAATCTTATATACCAACTGTACTAAATACATTTTTGGGCATTATACCTATATTACGTTATTATGCTTATCCTTTAGAAACTCATTCACTAAATATTTAATGAGTGTTTACTATGTTTCATTTTCTGGAAATAAAGATGGCTCTGCCACAATTCCTTTCCCTTTTTGCTACTTCTTTCCAAGAGAACAGGCTGAGGTCTATTTCATTATAATTCCCGTAGACTCCTGGAGGGCAAACTGGGACTCATTTATCTTTTTACAATAATATTAAGCAAATATTATAAGAGATACTTAATGCTCAAGGTAAATATACAAATTAGTCTTAAATTTTCATAACTAAAGTATTAGTTGCCCACCAATGTGTGTTGCTAACATGCGGGGAAGAGAGTTTTCCTTAAATGTCAGGCAAATTCCTATGAAATAGATACAGTACTAGTTGATTAAAGAAGAAAAGCATAAGTCAAATACAATACAGGAATCCAGTGGTAATTAAAATGTATGCTTCTTGAAAAGTAAAGTATCTTTGCTTCCGAAAGAAATGCTCTCAACTTAAAATTTCTAGATTCACAGTTGAGATATTCACGGACTATGCAGTGTTAAATAACATCAACTGCATGTTTTCCTCATGTGTTTTGGGTGACTAGTAAGAGTAATTTAATCAATAGAGTGTTCCAGTTCTCATTGAATAAACTGAAAGTAATCAAGAAATTTTGAGAAAAGTTTAATAATTTTCCATTCTTCACGTACATAATTACCATCATATATTTTGAAGTTAGCATAATTTATCAGTATTTACTCAGTATCAAGACGATGTATTAAAATTCAATGGTGATTAAATTGAATCAGTGTATTCAATAGAGTTTAAAAAGGTATCTCATATTTCCAGATTTTTTTAAATACAGAGGATGCAAAGCAAAAACTTCTTCAAGGGCTATTGAAAGAACAATAAATTCATTTCGACAAAGAACAAAAAGTCCTTCAGAAGAAATGATGGTTTTTTTCTAGTTTCTTTTTTTTAAATGTATTTTACTTTATTTTTTTAATGTTTTTATTTATTTTTGAGATAGACAGAGTGTGAATGGAAGAGGAGCAGAGAGAGGGAGACACAGAATCTGAAGCAGACTCCAGGCTCTGAGCTGTCAGCACAGAGCCCAATGCAGGGCTTGAACTCACAAACCGTGAGATCATGACCTCAGCTGAAGTGGGACGCTCAACCGAGGGAGCCACCCAGACACCCCTCTAGTTTCTTAAGTACAGCAACAATATCTGAAATATATTTGTTTATATTACATTTATTTTTTCATATTTTTGGGAAAAGAAAAATGAGGACTGGAGGAAGAAACTGGTGTTAAAGATTAAGAATTTTTGTTCATAATACTGATAAATTAAGCTTCAGACTGACAATATATATTTGCCACATATTTTAATATGTATATGTATATATTTGTTCCCTATATATGTGCATATATTAATGTGGTTACGTTCATTATCTACTTACCTATCTAAAGCCAACAAATAACTTCTGTTTATAATACTTAAAACGCATGTAATTAATGAATAGGGAGACAGAAAACCCAAGAAAAGTGGGCAAAATTTTAGATAGTAACTTCAGAAAAATATATTTACAGATAGTTAATAAGCATAGGAAAGACTATTCAACATCAAGAGTTATAAAACTAAACTTGCAGTGAGGTACCAGTCACTCACTGACGTGTACAAGATATGTCCAACGATGCTAAGTGTCAATGTGAGGAGCAAGACAAACTTTTATTTTGTTAGTAGGAATGCAAATGAGTAAAACAATTTTGGAAATCTTTCTGTTGGTATTTACTAAAGCTTAAGCTATTCCTATCCTATCACATAGCAATTTCACTCCTAGGGATAGATGCCCCAAGAATGAATGGCAGCATCCACTAACAAACTTGTGGAAGAATGACCTCAACATCTTTATTCAAAATTGCCCCATCCATTTTTTTTACAATGGAATAGATAAATTAATCGTAGTATATTTATTAGAAAACTATATAGCAATAAAAACAAAGAACTCTACACACAACAGCATTGATGGGCTTCATGTACCTAGTATCGAGCAAAAGGAGAAAGATGCAAAAAGATACATGCAACATAATTCTATTTACAAGGATTTCAGAAATAGGCAAAATTCATTTATTTTGATAGACGTCAGAGTAGTTCTTACCTCAGGGGATGCTAAATAAGAATACGGTAGAGAGGCATCCTTTGAAGTGCTATGTAGGTTCCATATATTGACCAGAGTGGTAGTTTTACTCTTAATTTTGTGCACCTTCATGTGTTATATACCTCAATATACCTTAATAAAAAAATCCATTCTGGATGCCATATAGAGAATGGATTGTAGATAAACAAACTGAGAAACTCTAGTAGCAATCCAGGTGACAGTATACGATAGCTTACATTGAATAACAAATCAACAGAAATAGAGCAAAGTAGGAAGATTTGTAAAGTACTTTTGAGATGGTACTGTCAGGAATTTTGTAGGACGATGGCATGGGTTAGGCAGGTGAAAAAAAAGGCGCACTCAATATGGGATGGTTGAGGAGGGAATAGAGACAATGAAGTTTTTAACACAGAGGAATAGTAAACATTAGATAGGAGGTTCTTACATTTTTGTTTGCTATTTCCCAAAATGAGTACTTATATGAAATGGATAAAAAAGACGAACAACTGGTAAAACAACTCCTAATTCCAAGTTTTATAGCATATATATTCTAATATATTCTGGTACTTAATTTCCATTTACAATGTAATTAAGTTTCCTGTTTGCCTAGTTATGTGCTTAGTATGCTTATATCTTTTGTGATAAATTATCAAAAACACTGCACAGCTGGCCAAAGCTTTTTTTCACAAAAGCACCTCATTAGAAATCAACAACTTACCTTTAAATTCTTTGAACATGTGGTGCAAAATCTGAATTCCCGTAGCTATGTGTTAGCTGCAGACAGCCTGCCTCACTGATCTTACTGTGTGATAGATATATTTTAGGAATGGGTTGTGGAGAATGATGATTTTTGCCTATTGCTATTTAAATATTTTATGATTAAAAGATCTTTTTTTGTTTAGAACAGGAGTCAGTAGAATATTTCCCAAAAGCTTTGTTCATGATGTTGATAAGCTCTGATGCAATTTAAAAAATTAGTTTCCCCCTTATTTTTTATATTTTCTCATCTCTTATTTTTTTAGAATGACCATATTATGAACTATTAAAGTTTCCAATTAGTTTTTTTTTCTGCTGGTTATTAAAGATATATGTAGATATACTTTTAAAAGTATATACTTTTAAAAGAACGCTGTTATATAAGTAAAAAAACACTTTCTTAATTCTTCCAAAATACAGCTAGTCACTCTATCTACTTTAATATGTATCCCATTTTTGTAGCCTACTGCTAAAACCTATAAATTGTTTATTTTCTGATTGAAACTCTTTAAGTTTTTTAATTTTACTTTTGAGAGAGAGAGACAGCGTGAGCAGGGGAGGAGCAGAGAGAGTAGGAGACACAGAATCTGACGCAGGTTCCAGGCTCTGGGCTGTCAGCCCAGAGCCAGATGTGGGGCTCAAACTCACCAACCGTGAGATCATGACCTGAGCCGAAGTCGGACGCTTAACCGACTGAGCCACCCAGGTGCCCCAAAACTCTTTAATTATTTCCACATTTGATTAGTTTTTCACTAGAGGGGTTATTCAACAAAAATGTTTATTTAAAGATAAATGAGACTCCTTTTAAGTAAAAAAAAATAATCAATCAATTTTCCTGTCTGGTCTTTACTTATAGAGTGGACACATTTATCTTACGAATACATATGCCAGTCATAATTTAGTAACATCGAGTTGATTTATAAATCCAATATCCTTATTAAATCATTAGAACTTAATATCTGCATTTATTAATGAAAAATATAAGAGATTTATAAATTTGTAACTGTAATTTTGACTTTTAGATTTCAGGTCTATTCCTCACTAAATGCTGTCAAAATCTGATGGTTTGGCTCATTGTTTTTGCTGCTTTGGTCAGTATTGCAATATTTTCCCTACCTCCAACATTCTTCAGAAATAAAACTGAATGCATATGAATTCCCCATTGATTTCTTCATTTCTACAATTTTCTTCATTTTTACAATTGCATTACATAGCGATGGTTGAGATTATTGATTATCTAAACTACTGGAAATAGTGTTCTAACTTAAATGCCCTCACTACATTAAACATTTCCCCTCAAAGCAATTTTTTTTCACATTATAGAAAGGAATTTTTTTTTTTAAATTTCAGACCCTATCATGTTATTCTTTTGCTATAAATCTTAGTATCTTCTCACTGCTTTAAGGGAAAAAAAAAAAAAAAAACTTAAGAAGGGCTTAAGAAGGCCAATATGGCCAATCCTAGGTGGTAGAGACTTTTCCACATCCTAGGCTGTGTCTTTCTAGCCCCATCTTAATTTACACCATGCCTCTCTCTATATTCCAATAATAATAATATTTGAAATTGTTAAATGTCAGTGCTTATTTCAGGACCATGAACTTTCCAAGTGTTCTTCCCATTACCTGAAACCCATTGGGTCCATCATCCCCAGATCCCTCTTGACCTAATTATTCTACTTAGCCTTCATCTTTAAAAGCAACATTTCTGTTCGTAGCGAAGTTTATCATAGTGCTGCAGCTTAACTCAGCTTGCCTATTAATGTGTTTACAGTACATTACAAGATTCTTTATAGCACTGATCATGTTTATTTTTTATTTTTATTTCATTTTTTATTTTTTGCTATGATTATTTGACATCTCCCATCCTCCTAAACTGAAAACTTCATGAGAAGAATCTTGTCTCTTTTGCTTATCATTTTCTGATATAACTAGCAGAGTGTCTTTTATGTTTTAAACCTCAGCCAGTAGTTGTTGAATAAATGAGTAAATTGAAATCACTGAGTACTCTAAATGTTTTTTTCCTATTTTTGTATAATACGGTTACAGCAAGGTATCCAATGTAAGTAAGAAAAAGTATCTCTTTCATATTAATAAAATTTGTCTCAGGCTTCATAATAAACAATCCATATCAATTTTTAGAATATTCTTAATTAACACTAAAATATCAGAACTATTTAAAAAATATTAGAGTTTTTAAGGTAAGGCCAAAATCTGTAGTATGTGGAACAATGCTTATATTAAGTACTCAATAAATATAAGCTCTTGATTTTTTTTTAAAGAATATAGTTTTGACTAAAAACAAGGAATTTAATCACATTAAAGAAGTATTTTCATTAGGTGGTTTACTCTACAAGACCAGTTCTCAGTGGTTTGGGGCATGCTTTTTCTTTCCCTGCAGCACTCGTTAGTAAAGTGGTCCTTTGTATGGAAATAATGCTTCCTCAGCTCCAACACAGCAGCACTGAACCCTGCCGTGCTTCAGATCTATCTGTTCATTGATGGATGAGGATCACAGAGGGTACAGAGGATATACAGCTTATCAGAGGAATGAAAAGTTGAATGTCTTTCTACCACCTCAGCCATTCCAGGCAAAACACCGAACACAAGGTGAACCCCAAGGGTGCATGCTGTGTGCAAACAGAAAGCGCAGCATCAAAGGCAAACTATAGAACTAGAAGCTTAGAAATAATGACTGCTCTAACAGTAGTACCAATATAAATATTGGAAAACATGTTATTCATTGCTCTATTTTTGCCCTATCTAAAACAGGCTCCATATGTTATCACAATTTATGCATATGACCCTCATGTTACTGTCCTTGTTATGGATGAATTTATCTCCCTCAAAATTCTTATGTTGGAACCCTACCTTGCAATGGGGTAGTATTAGGCGGTGGGGCCTTTGAGAGATAATTAGGATTGCACGAGTTCACAGGGTAGAGCCCTCACGAATGGGATTAGCCTTTACAAGTCACAGAAAGACCTTGAATCCCTTCTCTGCTTGACCACATGAGGATACAAGGAAAAGTTGGCAGTCTTAAACCCAGACAAGAGTCCTCACCAGAACTTAACCATGCCTGCACTTTTGATGTCTGACTTCTAAACTTCAGAAATGTGAAAAATAAATTTCTGTTTTTTTAAGCCACTCTACCTGTGATATTTTGTTATAGCAGCCTGAAGTAGGATAGCCACTATCCCCAGTGGCTGAGAGAGAGCACCCAGTGTAGTGTTCCCTCACTCATAGCCCAGGGGTGAGATCCAAATCTCCTTGGAGAAGGCATGGCCATGACTCATTGAATGGAAGAGAAGTTGTGCTGGTGCTGTGCTGGAAGAACTTTCTGGAAGTCCTTGCTCTGGAACTTGCTGGGAACCTGTCTTCCGGGGTGCCTGGTGAAGCCACCCACATGGAAGTGCTGATGCCAGCAGGCTGGGTCTGGGGACCCAGAGGGCTTCCACAGAATCAGCCAAGAGGAGTAATGGATGCAATGCAAAATAGAAATCAAACATGAGTCAGCAGGAGGTGAAAGCAGAGTTTAGAGACAGTGCAGGTGCAGGCAGTGTCTGGAAGACTCAGAAAAGAAAGGAGAGAGTCTCATCTTTGCTTGAGGCCTGGGAGTTCTTATTGAGGACTGTAGTCTGGTGTACCAGTCCTCTCAGGTGTCCAAGAACCAGTTAAAACAAATGCGAGGGTTCAGGTGTTCTTCCTTAGAGGCAGGGGTCTTGGTATTGAGATGTCTATCACTGGTGGTCTGAAATACACACATGGTCATTCCATCTGGTCATTTTATCTGGTTCTTCCTTAGACATTATCTATTCTAAAGAAATCATTAAGTCCTTGCCCCTTACAAGGAGGACATACCCTATTTGCATTATGAGGCATGTGTAAAACGGAGGTGAATGTCCTGGCAAGAATAGAAACTAGGAAAGGAGAAAAAGCAGATTTTTATAAGGTCCTTTAGTTTTCCTACCTCAGTACCACTTCTCAGAGTTTTCTGTGAACCAAAACAAATGGATGCCAGGGAAAACTGTTTGTTGCTGAGTGCTGCTGGCTGCCTTGAACTGCAGAGCCAGGAGCTATGGAAGCTACAGGCTGAGAGGAACACATCAGAACCAGGAAGAGAAAGCCCCTTCCTCCTATAGAATATCTACTGGTAAAGTGCTTTACTGGTGAACCTTCACATTAGTTCAGCTCACAAAGGAGAAACAGCACAGCTGAGAAGCAATAAATGGATCACTGTCATAGTTATTTATCTTATCAATGAGTATATCTTTACCTCCTCTCCACTTCTAACCAGAATTTGTAATGCCAATTCTGTTGCTAGCTTTGTTTTCCTTTCTTAACGGAATACAAAATGTATAAACTATAAGCTCTTTCACTTTTTTATCGTCTCCAGTTTCCCCCATTATGGTTAACTGAAGAAAGTAAAACTTTACCTTTATTACAGTATTTTTCAATCTTGAACAAAGTTTACCAATGGCAACTATAAGGTTGATTTCAAAGCTTTCTAAATCCTTCATTTTTAGTAATAATCAAATATACATATTTTATAACACTATATGGATTTAAAACACATGCTGGCTGTTAACAATTGGAGAGTTGTCAACAAATCAGATTTATATTTGAAAGGATCATCCTGGCTTCTCTTTGTATAAAAGGTTTTGTATGATAGCTAGTGAACCAGAAGGAAAAGGAAGTAGTCAAGGAATAGATATGATGTTGGCAGCAGGGCAAATGCTGAGAAAGTATCAGATTTAGGATTTATTTTAATGATAAGTGTGACAGAATTTTCTAATGGATTGAATATAGAGTGTGAAAGAAAATGAGATTCAAGAATGATTTCAAAAATTGTAGCTTGATGAGTTCATTTGTCTAAAAATACTTGAGGTAAGTGATTTATCAAGATAACACATAAACGCACATTCAAAATATGTACTGAAAGCAACATACCAGTTGCTTTTTTTTTTTGCCTAAGTCATGTCTTTCTTGAAACCTGATAATTATTCTAGGCAGATATATTCTCATGTATTTTCAATAGAGATGAATGATAGATATTAAAACATCTGTATTTCACATATACTATAATTCTTTCCTGTGAAAAAAATTAATAATATTTAGGGAAAGCACGTAGTACAAAAGCTTTATTTATACCAAATTCTTTGATCCTTTACTTCCTAAGTAAAAAAGAAGGTAGAAGGAATCAAAAAAAATGATGGCTGAGGGGGAAAAAAAAGCCAACTGCTGATAGTGAAGAATATAGGGAATGTTCTGGGCTAGAGGAGATTAGGCAGAGGATGTTGTGACAGGTCTCATGAGGATGACCATCAGGGTCTGAGGAAAAATTCATAGGATGCTAGAAGCATCTGATGAATCACTGGACAAACACTTCAGGTCCTATTTAGGTTGATATTTAATTCAGTTAAATATTTATTGATAAAATATTTGTTATGTGCTAAGAATACAAATAAAATGAATCATCTTTCCTGATCTTATGAACCTGTAATCAATAGATAGCAAGAGAAGGCACAGAAAGCAGGCTTATTGATGGATCATTTTAATGTAGTTTCCTAAGTGATAAGCTATGCACATTTACCATGCAATATTTGCTTATTTTTCTTTATATTGTATGTATCTTACTTTTCTGCGTACCTTCACTATAGTATGCTTCATCACTACAAACATAAACAGCCTTGGGATTGCTATGGATAATTGAAGAGCATTTGTATATGTGCTTGAGTGGTCACTGTCTTTCTCTAGAGGCAGGGATAGTGGTAATCATATTTTATCAAGAAAAGTTGCTAATCTTGCATTAACAAGGAGTCCTAAGTATTAATGATTAGCAGAGTGAGAGTAAAAGATCAGAATACAGGAATGTGTCCAGGACAAAGCCTTTAATTCCTTTCATTCCAATTGTACCACTAGATGGGGATCCTTGAAGGGAGATCATATGTGTTCATATATGAATGGAAATTATTAACGGTGATTTGGTTTACAGTAAACAAAAATAACAAATAAAAGTTAATCCATATTTATTAGGAGCAAAGTATATCCATTATTTTATTTGTTTCTCACAACAAACCATTTTAGTTATTTTGGTAAACATTTGAAGCTAAAAGTTCCCTTCCAGCAGTGCAGGGCTTGGCTTAAAACACAAATAAATAATGTCACCATAATTAGTGAAACTAGTATTCTTACCTGGGGAAGTACAGTATCATGTTTTCCTTAAGCATAATAATTATAATTAAAATTAACTAATTTTTGATTATTTGTTCAATGTCTTTTTTTTTTCTGTTTGATTCTAAGCTCCATAATGGCAAAGGTTATATTTGTCTTGGTTCCTATTTTATCCTCTATACCCACATGACATACTCTTAATAAATAACTGTGATTTAATGGATGAATGAGTTAGTTAAATTCATTAAGTGATAATACTATGAGATATTTATTACTATCTGCATTTTATTTTATTTTTTTAACTTTACTTATTTAGAGAGAGAGTGACAGAGACAGAGACAGAGAGTCCACACACAAGTAGAGGAGGAACAGAGAGAGTCAGCTCTGCCCTCCCAGGACAGAGCCCCATGTGGGGCTTGATCCCCTGAACCAGGACTTCATGACCTGAGTCCAGATCAACAGTTGGACGTTTAACCAACCGAGCCACCCAGGCACCCCCCATCTGCATTTTAAACACGAGGGGAAAAAAAGCCCAAGTTTTTGCTCAAGTTTGCATATATTAAGTGACAAAACTAGCATCCAAAAACTAGGGTTTGAAGTCCCAGACTCCAGTATCTCTTATTCTACCCAAGATGTTTACTGTCCCTTAACTCATACACATGGTGAGATATTGTCAAAGGTGACCATATAATTCATAATAGCAACAATTAAAATAATAATATCAACAGTTAAAAAAATAATAGCAAGAGTTAAAATAATAATAGCAACAATAATTTATTGAGTGTCTTATGTCCCAGTTATGATGAAAATTGCCTTGCATGAATTATCACTAATAGTTGAGAAAAATATCAAGATCATTTTAACTATGATATTGACAAAAGACAAAATGGATCATATGGAACCTTTGTTCATTCAACCAGTGAAGTCATCAAAGGCACCCATAAAACACAGTGTGAGTAACAAATGGTACTGTTTACGAAAAAGAAAAAAATTCTTTAACTCTTTTTTTCAGCGTCTTAAGTAGTCCATCTAAATAGCCCATAGTTGGGGTACCTGGGTGGCTCTATTGGTTAGGTTAAGCATCTGATTCTTGACTTTGGTTCAGGTCATGATCTCAGGGTTGTGAGATGGAGCCCCACGTGGGGCTCACCCTGGATGTGGAAGATTCTCTCTCTCCCTCACCCTCTGCCCCTTCCCTGCTCATGAGTGTGCATGCATGCACATGCTCTCTCTCTCTCTCACATAAATAAGTAAATAAATAAATAGCCCTTGGTGAAAAGCATTTGGATAGTTGTAATTGACTGAGCAGTGTAGAGAAACCAGTTAAATCAGAAGCTTAGTAAGCATGTAGCTCTAACTGATCATCCAGGAGTAAAGCATTCAAAGATAAAAATCAGCCTTGAGAGATGATGAAAAGCAGGACACAAAACAGAAGGGGAGGAGGTGAAACACCAAACCTAATATATAAGATAATGCAGAAATAGGGAACTTCAATAGAAAGCAAAATAAAATATCTTTGTACATAACATACAGCATGCAAGAATTAAAAAGCAGACAATAAATTGGAGATATGTCACAAAATGTATAAATACATGATACAAGAAATACAAAAGAAACATACAAATTAATAGGTTTAATATAAACTTAATAGATTAAAAAAAGATACATTATGTACAAAGTGGAAATACAACTACATAACAAAATATGAAAGTGGGGCACCTGTGTGGCTCAGTCGGTTAAGCGTCCGACTTTGGCTCAGGTCATGATCTCGCGGTCTGTGGGTTCGAGCCCCGCGTTGGGCTCTGTGCTGACAGCTCAGAGCCTGGAGCCCGTTTCAGATTCTGTGTCTCCCTCTTTCTCTGACCCTCCCCTGTTAATGCTCTCTCTGTGTCTCAAAAATAAATAAATGTTAAAAAATATTGAAAAACATAAAATATGAAAGAATGTTCAACATTAAATGATATTCAAAGTCATCAATAAGAAAGTAAAAGAAAATTATGTCATCTTATAATATGTCATCATATTAAATGGGAAAATGTTTATGTAAACAATACTATGCAATATTACAGTGGTTCTAGTGAGTAGAGGTCCTCATATCCTTAGCTTTGGATGCAAATTGTTACACTAGTTCGAAGTAATGTGGCAATAAGGTACCAAGATTGCTAATGACGTTTTTGTCAAGTTATTCCACAAGTGGGAATATAGCCTATGTAAATAATTAGAGAAATGGATGATAATTTGTATTCAATGATTTAATTTGGAATCCAATTAAACTGCCAGATTTTTGTCTGTTTTAAGCTTCCAGAAAAAAAAAATCAAGTAGAAAAAATAAGAAGCTAGAATTATGGGAATTTTAATATCCGTGCTGAAAGTATATTAGTATCAAAGCTTTCAATGATCTAAATGAAAATGATTTCATCCTAGAAGTCCCTATTAAGCTAAATATCAATTAAGTGTAAGATAATATAAAGGAATTTAAAGAAATGAAAACTTTAAAAATAATTGCTTTTACACACACTTTTACAAAATAACACCATTAGAGATAGTGGGAGTGAATAAAAGAAGATGTGTGATACATAGTGAATTCCTTTGGTTAGAGTGAAAGGAGTTCTAGACATGTAGCAGTGCGACGTGTATGACGTGACTACAGAGGCTGGCTAGATCTTTACTAAGCACGTACTTTTTTCTGGCAAACAGCTAACAGGCAGTTTTGTAGTCCTCTTATAGCTAGAAGGGAGTCATTTGACTGCTTCCATCTATTGGAACATGGCCTGAAGTGACATTCTACACGTCCCGTCCCGACCTTTCCCCCTAAAAACACTTCATGCTTTACAACCCTTTCTCTCCCTTCCTTCCTCCAGTAGTCAGCCTTGTAGACAATCCAGCAAAAGCTTTGAACTTTTGCTTGAACTCATATCTCAGTAAAGAACCAGCCAGGAGATATATTCAGCTAGGATTGCATGATTTAGACAATGCATGAGTATGATACCCTTCGTCCACAGGTTACACGCATAAGACTTTGGATTCTAAGGGTTAAAAAAAATGATCTTTTGGTGATAGTGGCGATTTGCCAAATAAAGTCCCACCAAAGGAGACATGTTAATGGCCCAACACCTATTATTTTACATAAAGGTGTGCTGCAGCGTAAGAGGTCTTTGGAAATAGAATTGTTTGGCAGCTGTGACCTTTCTTGGCCAGTGAAGGGTCTTTGCCTGTTCCCTTCTCCCACCTTGCTTTCGCTTCTTAAAAGGAAACATGGGAACAAAATTGGAAGCTGGGGTACAAACTGACTGGATCTAACTGTCTGGGTTGAGATACCAGCTCCTAGACGGTAGCTGACTGAGGTAATCCTGCTGCTTAGTTTCTCCAAGACTTGAAGGACTGTGGATGTTGCAGCCTGTTTCACTACAGAAAGCTAGCAAGTGTCAAAGTGCGAGAAGTTGAATCTGAGCGCATTTTCTGCTCTAAGAAGAAAAGTGGGGGCCCAACACCCAGCTGGCTCTTTGTGTAGCCAATCAACAGTGAGCTCCGAGAATCATTTTTGGACAATCCTGCTTTACACAATACAGTGAAAAAATTTTTTTTGTTAAACTATTGAGATCTGGGGATGGTTTATTATAACAGTTATGCTCTGAGTGACAAGAGAAAAACTTAGATAATTTCTTAAAATGAAAGATCAAAAAATAACAGTATTATATTTTCTAAATTCTAGTTAAAATAACCGGAAAATACAGAAATGTAGCTAACAGGTTTGGAAGTGGTTGACTGTGCAGAGTGGGTCAAAGGGGAGAAAAGAGGAGAACAGGAATGCTGTGTTTGCCTAATAGACCTTGTAGGATCATTTGGCTTTGAAACCTTTTTTCACATTTTCTTTAATAATAAACATTATATTTTAATAGGAATAAAGTATGTTTATCACAATTTTTTTTTTTTACGAAGTTGAAAGCATGCACACACTCTTTATTCCAATAGCAGAATGATTACATGTATTTCTGAATATCCAGATAACGGACTACTACGCAGCCAAAAATGATAATCTTCCAGTAACATAATAAGAGAGGGAAGTTTGCACCTTATGAAATAGAATTATGGATAGATATTGATGTATGCTACCAGAATACATTCTATGAAATTATAGCAAAATATAGCTTAGGATCTTTGTTGAATTTAGGTTATAAATTGTTTCTGTTTATGAGCATTTTATAATTTTCACAATTCTAAAACACCATCTAAATGTGTATGCGTGTGTGTGTGAGAGAGAGAGAGAGACAGAGAGAGACAGAAAGAGAGAGAAAGATTTTTAGAAATTAAGAGTGATTTAAATTTTCTTTAGAGATCATCAGGCCAGTAGTTGAATGAATAGCTATTTATTAATGGCCAAGAAATGATTATTATTGAAGGAAATATCATATTTAGACCTCTAATTTTATAACATTTTATGTAATTATTGATAAGTGGTAGAATGATTTATCTGATGGAGCACTGAGTCACTAATCACATTATATTCTCCTTAAAGAAAAATACCGTTTACTTCCGGATGTCTTGTATTTCCATAGTGGTTTTGTTTGTCTGTTTTGCTTTTCAACTAAAGGCACTGAGTAGCTCCTGCTCAAAGATTATTATTTTTTTTGAAATGGCAATCAGACAATTTTTAATTTCAAACAGGACATAATTATTTAGTATTTTTGCGTTTCAGTCAAAGCCATATCAGTATCTGGATGGTGTGACATTTAGCAAGGATATAATGTTCTTCTCAAATTAAATATAATCTCAACTTGAATATAATATTCACTTGAGCATCCCATATCTTTGGATTTAGAAAATGTTCTTATATCTGAAACATAATTAAAATATAGAATGTGAAAAGAAGTAATTGCATTTAACAGTAAGGCTCCAGGCCTTTTAAGAGAAGATGTGTACTAACAACTGGTAGGGGGGAAAAAAAAGAAAAAAAAAAAAAAAGTAATAGGAAACATTACTCACTGGTAAATCAGAATCTAGAATGATAGATCAAAGAGATACAAATTTAACCACAGAAAAAATGAAAGAAAAAAAACCTTATTTATCTGAATACTGAAATAATTGTACCACCGCATCCAGTGCTAGAAATGATGGGAATAATGAAGTCATGTTTAAACTAAACAGTATTTGTACATTTCAGAACTCCAATTTAGAAACTTGCTTGTTTGATCCTTCTCCCATATGGTTTCTACTAGAAGACTGTCCTGACTAATAATCTTAAAGCCACCTAAATTCATCAGGCCTCATATTCCATCAACGAGGATGATATTAACTGCTGCAGTTCTCACCCTACTATCTTATTTATCCCCTCCATTAACCTCATTCACATGTTACTCTGCATTTACTATTTTCTAATTCAATTCCACATTAATTCCATTTACAAAACCTTGCATTGTGCCATCTGGAAACTTCCTGTCATTGTTATTAATGTCAAATTTAAAAATCTCATTTTCTTTCTGTATATTCCTTTCACTTTATGATCTTTTCTGAAGTCTAACTCTCTTCTATGTCTAATCATTACTCTTCTACCTTGAGTAAAACAAACAAAAAGTTTCATGTCTTAGGCAGTTCATATACAACATCTCCCTTATTTGACTTTTATCTACTACATTACTTGAAAATTTTGCTACTTACTGTAATCTTCCTCTCCAGCTCAAGTCTGTCAGTCATCCTAAGTGGTTCTACAAATGTGGATAAATTCAAAATTCAGCTGTGTCAGTTCCTTCGCCTCCTTTTAAAATAAGTTATATTCACTTCAATTTCACATTTCCCCCATTCCCTTAGCAATAACATGGATCTTGTCTTCACTTGAATCTCTTCAACCTGGAAACGATTAATTCAGTCATTCTATTCTTTAATTGCTGCTTCTTTGATTTCCAATTTTTTCACATTACTAGGTTTCATCTACTTTTAAAAATCTCATATTATTAAATCTCTTGATAATTTCTCCCTAGTTGTGACCTCTTTTATTATTGACATTACCCAGTATAGATTCCATGTTTCATAACTGTAATGGATCTGTCCCTGGTAAATATGCTTAATTTATTTCCCCTGTAGTACTACTGTTTTGCCTACTGGGCTATCTAACATGTGCCTAAATCTCAGATGTATAATCACATAAACTAGTAAGTCTAGAAATCCATAATATTCGAAGGCTGCATAACTCAACTCTATTTTCAATAGATACTTTTTTTTTACAATGTCACAAAGAAAAATATAAATAAGGGGCGCCGGGGTGGCGCAGTCGGTTAAGCGTTCGACTTCAGCCAGGTCACGATCTCCCGGTCCGTGAGTTCAAGCCCCGTGTCAGGCTCTGGGCTGATGGCTCAGAGCCTGGAGCCTGTTTCCGATTCTGTGTCTCCCTCTCTCTCTGCCCCTCCCCTGTTCATGCTCTGTCTCTCTCTGTCCCCAAAATAAATAAACGTTGAAAAAAAATTAAAAAAAAAAAGAAAAATATAAATAAAAACATCTTTACTTTGCTATTATTGAAGCTATGTATTAAACTTCGGGGTTTTTTCTTTAACTTTTCTTTGTAGCATTTTTCTAAACATTTAATTTTCTTATACCTATGCCTTTGTATTCCCATTCTTTGTTGAGAATTTACAAAACATTTCCCTTAATTTTACATTTCTAATACCTCCTATATTTTTAGTTAGGAACATATCCTGGATGTTCTTCTCTTTCAATTCCACACATTCTCTTCAGCCACTTCCAAGAACTCAATACACATTTCTTTGCTGATAATTCTCTAAGATATATTTCAATACAGTGTTACGTGCATCTGATTCGTCCACAGACATATGAAACTCACATGAAACATGCTAACATTCTTCTTCAAACTTTTCTTTCCTCTTTAGTACTCCTAAGTGAGAGGCACCATTATTGATGTAGTTTCTCAAACCAAAATGATAGTTATCACGTTTGAGCTTTTTATGTCTGTATTAGTCTGCTAAAACTGCCATTACAAAGTATTACACAAACCAGTGGCATAAATAAAATAATTTATTGTCTCAGTTCAAGGGCCTGAAGTCTGATTAGGCTGTCAGCAGGGCTGGCTTTGTTTGAAGTTGTAAGAATCTGTTCCACCATTCTGCTAGCTTCTGGTGCTTTACTGGCAATCTTGGAATTACTTGGTTTATAAAAGCATCATTGCTGATCTCTGCCTTCATTGTCACTTGATGTTCTCCCTGGATGCAAGTCTGTGTGTCTAAATTTCCTCTTTTTATAAGTACTCCAGTCGTATTTGTGTAGCGGAGACCCTAATGACCTCACTTTAACTAATTACATCTGTGACAACCTTATATTTAAGTGAGGTCACACTCAGACATGCGGGGTTAGGATGTCAACATATTGACTTTGGTAGGGAAATACAATTTTATTCATAACTCTCTCCTTCATTATTTTACCCAACAAATATCCAGAAATTCACCGAAGCCTAAATAGATCTTGAATTCATCCCCTTCATTCCATCACCAGTTGGCCTACCCTAATCCAGAATACTTTTGCCTAAATTATTAGCAGAGCACTTTCACTCCTCTCTCTACCCCTACTCTATAAGCAGTTAGAGTCACCATTATGAAATGAAAATCTCACTGTTATATTCTCTTATTATAAATAATTACTTCCAATTAACTTCACAATGTTTTAGAGAGTGTTTACCACAGTTTTAAAGCCTCCCCTCCCCTCCAAACTCTTTAGACAAATTACATCATCCAAAATGTATGCTCCAAATGTATGGAACTTGATTCTATTCATCTAATATCCTATGTTGTGTTTTGTCTCTCAATCATCAAGTCTGTTGTTTCCACCGTGGAACATTTTCCCTTCCATTTTCATTCATTCTTTCTTTCTTTTCTTTCTTTCTTTCTTTCTTTCTTTCTTTCTTTCTTTCTTTCTTTCTTTCTTATCTAAACAGTGCCTCACATTCTTCACCTCTCAATTTAGACATCACTTCTAGAAAGTTTTTTCAAACTCCTCATGTTCTAATTACATGCAACTTTTTTTTTAAGTTTATGTATTTATTTTGAGACAGACAGAGACAGCACAAGTGGGTGAGGGGCAGAGAGTGAGGGAGAGTGAAAATCCCAAACAGTCTCCATGCTGCCAGCACAGAGCCTGATGCAGGGCTTGAACTCACGAAAGCGTGAGATGGTGACCTGAGCTGAAACTGAGTCAGCTGCTCAAACAACTGAGCCCCCCAGATCCCCCCAGATGCAATTTCTACAAGGTGCTGTGGATCCCTGCATTCTCTGCCTTAGCATTTCCCAGATATTATTAGAATTGAGACCTAATAATCTCTGAGTGTAATGAAGGTAGGAGCTATATATGAGTGCCTGTATCAACATTACTGATAATATTTTCAGTATTAGTATGCAAATCATATAAAGTTAATTTAACAGTATAAATTTAGGTATATAAATCATAATTTATAGTTTTAATAGTCAAAATGAAAAATAACCTAGCTTTATTAATGTCAGAGCTATTTGTTAAATACATAGTCTGTTTCTTTTTCAACGTTTATTTATTTTTGGGACAGAGAGAGACAGAGCATGAACGGGGGAGGGGCAGAGAGAGAGGGAGACACAGAATCGGAAACAGGCTCCAGGCTCTAGGCTCTGAGCCATCAGCCCAGAGCCTGATGCGGGGCTCGAACTCACGGACCGCGAGATCCTGACCTGGCTGAAGTCGGACGCTTAACCGACTGCGCCACCCAGGCGCCCCATAGTCTGTTTCTGGTAAAAGGGTTTAGTTTATAATATATCTGGTAAAATCTCTGGTAAATAATGTGCATGTGTATGTATACACATACACACATACAATATTTGTAAATATGTATGCATTTATATGCACACATATAATATATATAACTGTAAAATTCTAAAAACAATCCCATTATATTCTATTATATTAGGGTCTAACAATATTTTTGCTTTCATTACCATTATTTGATTTTTTTCAACAAATGGTAAAATCATATTTAATGTGTAATAAAATTATTTCATATTTAACTATTAATATACTCATTGAAAATGAATAAAGGTGCTTCTTTCTGAAAACCTTTACCTACAATTAACATCATAAATATTTTAAAATTCACCAAAATAATATATTGGGTTAGAAATTACATTTTACTTTTGTTCCAGTCTGAATTTTTTTGGGGTATACTAAGATGTCCATTATATTTTTACTGAAAAATACGGTTGTAGATTGATAGGTGCATTGTGGTCTCAGTGTCTAAATCAACTGCATGTTTGTTGCATGCAAATAATATATGACTGATTATATTTATATTTATTTTTACTTTGTGCTGGTGTGTAGCTTGGGAGTACAGCAAAAGTAAGAACTATATTACAATAATTATTTCCATCTTGAGGAGTTTTTTTTTTTTTTAATTTTTTTTTTCAACGTTTATTTATTTTTGGGACAGAGAGAGACAGAGCATGAATGGGCGAGGGGCAGAGAGAGAGGGAGACACAGAATCGGAAACAGGCTCCAGGCTCTGAGCCATCAGCCCAGAGCCCGACGCGGGGCTCGAACTCACGGACCGTGAGATCGTGACCTGGTTGAAGTCGGACGCTTAACTGACTGCGCCACCCAGGCGCCCCTTGAGGAGTTTTATAAAGCTGCAAATAGCTGATGTATATTAAGTTACATAGTTCCATAAAAATTTGTTTTCATGGAAGTTTTTTTTTTCCCCTTGTGGATTAGGTTGAATAAACTACGTGTAAACACAATTATCATTCTTCAGGGTATAAATGTCTTGTCTCCTGCAGTAGCCTTCAATTAAATACTTTAAAAGTTGGCATGATTTAATAATGTGAGGGGGAAAAAAATCTCCTTTGTGTTGCTGGGTAAATATTTTTTGAACAAATGGATTGTCATACTGTGATAAAAAGAAGTTTGCAAGAATAATAGTGAGGTAGCATTACTGTTTTTGCTTTGGGAAAAGTAATGAAACACTAAGATTCTATCAAAGAGGTGCATTTTTTTTCTTTGTTGATGTCACTACTGGAAATAACGTGCTTTGAACAATAATTGTTTCAGAGAGCTAGGAAAGTCAGGGTCTGGCAGATGTCAGTAATGTAATTCTTTGATGTAACACAGATTTTATAGCTTCCATTTCCACTGAGTTACTGCAATGTGCATATGCTCCTAAAAATATAAATAGTAAAATTATAGATTTCCTTTTCACTCAAGCAAACAGTTTTAAAACCATACAAAGATAGTAAATTCTTCTCAAAAAAAAACAGTATTGGAAAGCACAGTTTAGATCATGCACATAAAACTTTTCTGTATCCTATTTAAAGGCTTTTTACTAAACACTTTAGAATAAACATGCTTTGTTCCTTAATTTTATGGATTAAAGAGGTGTGTAACCTTCCACAGTGAGACTATGTAAAACAATTCAGTAGTATTATCCAGCATTGTTTTTAAAAAGGGTATTCATAGCAAAAGGTTGTAAAAATTTAATTTCTCATAAATATTTGAATTATACAACACATTAGTTTGGAGGGCAACATTTGAAAGTCCACTTTCAAAAGTGTGAAAAGTCCACTTTCAAAAGCCCACTGAGAAAGTGTGCCCTCTTTTTCAGATTCAGCAGTAATACTATTACCATTTTGATATGAACCTTTAAGGAACTTTACAGCACACCCAAATACACACACACACACACACACACACACACACACACAGATATTTTCCTCATAGATATGATGCCCTCTCCATCTTTCAACACTTGGCTCTCTAACCTGTGAGGATAATGTAAGTGGACCACATCAGTCAGTCACTAGCCTGCTCTATAGTATGTTGATCACAGAGTGGGAAGAGTAAGATGAGTTTTATATTTCACTACATCCTCCCTGTCAGGTGGACAAGAGTTGGCATACTCCCTCTGTAAAAACCTCCACCATTCTGCCAGGTGGCCTTTTTTATTGTTCTTTTTAAAGGTTCTTGTGGTAACAATTTCTTGTAGGCATCCTACTGCCCCTTCCTTTACTGTTTCCCCAAATTTTCCTACACATTTACAAATAGTCTTTTCGGGGCACTTGGGTGGCTTTACTGGTTAAGCATCAGATTGTGCTGACAGATTCTGTGTTTCCATCTCTCTGCACCTCTTCCACTCACTTGCGTGCGTGCTCTCTCTCCCTGCCTCTCAAAAATAAACATTAAAAAAAATAAAGTAAATAATAAAAATTAAAATAGTCTTTTAATTATGTTATCCTTAATTATCCAATTTTGTTGTTTCATCTGTTCCTTGCAGCTGGGACCTTTCATCTATATCTATCTATCTATCTATCTATCATCTAATGATACATGTATATATCAGATATATTATCAGGTATATACAAGTATATATACTCTGTCTTTATCTCTGTCTCTATTTTTTCCAGTCTTTTCTAATACAGTATTTCTATGATGTAAATGATTAGAAATTGTGGAAAATATGTCATTATAAGCACAGTACCTGGAAGTCAGGTGGTTTTTCAGGGGCAATTTTGTAAAATAGCAGAAGTCATATACTCTCCTTTAGGAAAGAAACAACAACAACACATCTTGACTGCTGCACTGGGAGTAGGACTATTTGGGTTATATTTTAAGGAAATTACAGTCACATGCTTGCATCCAGAAGTCCTACCTCAGAGATGTTTATATAATCTTAGAAAGTTTTGGACTCGGGAGATTACACCGAACTTGCCCATCTTAATGATGGCCCCACTGTCCTGAGGCTAGCTCCATCTACCTTGCCCAAGAATTTGCCCTGCTTGAGTTAAAGGACGGCCAGAATTTCCGCTCTACTCTTTTGTTTATTGTCATTATCTATTAAAGCAATTTTCAGCCTTGCTGGATAGTCCAAGTTATCTTCCCAATGCCTAGTACTGCCTTTGTTATGAAAGTTTCAGTGTGTTTGTTACTATAGTAGTCCCCCCCCCTTATCTGAGGTTCACTTTCAGCTGATTAGCTCTGTGCCCTTTCAGTTACTGTGGTCCAGAAGCAGATGATCCTTCTTTTGAAGAATCTTCAGAAGGTCAATAGTAGCCTAATGGTATGTCACAATGCCTACATCATTTACCTCACTTCATCTCATCACACAGACATTTTACCATCTCACTTACGAGAAGGGTGAATACAGTGCAATGATATATTTTGAAAGCGTGAGAACACAATCATCTTTTATTATAGTACATTGCTATAATTGTACTATTTTATTATTTATTATCATTGAACTCTTACTGTGCCTAATTTATAAATTAAACTTTATCACAGGTGGGTAAATACATGAAAAACTATAGTATATATAAAGTTTAGTACTATCTGTGGCTTCAGACATCCCCCTAAGGGTCTTGGGATGTATCCCTCCTGGATAATGGGCGACTACTGTACTTCTGCTACAAAACTGCATAGCATTTGATTAGTATATATTTTTTCTCTTAAGCTCTGTAATTTTAATTCATGATTTTTTAAACTCAAAATTTTTTAAGAACACACATAACAAATGATATCAAAAGTCTGTATACATCTACCTATAAATATGTCTGTGTATCTACCTATCCATCCATCCATTCACCCATCTGTCATCTATTTTTAATGATTTCTTCATTTTCTGTTCTTCTCAGGAAGGTCTAACTTAACTGATAGAATATTTTCATCATGTGTTCCACTATAATTGCATAGATTGCTTTGTTTTGTTTTGTTTTAATAATATTGAGTTCTCAAATCTATTACTCATTTTTTTTTCTAACTGATGTGAAGTGGGAATTTAGTTTTCATTATTCTTCCAATTGAAAGACAATTGTTTCAAAACAATGAACAAATCGTTACTTTCTATGGATTTAAATGCCATTGTTATGGGAAATACTATAGTATAGGAAAGTAAATTAAAAAAAAGTATAAGGGGGGCGCGTGGGTGGTGCAGTCCGTTCAGCGTCTGGCTTTGTCTCAGGTCATGATCTCGCGGTTCTTGGGTTCGAGCCCCGCGTGGTGCTCTGCGCTGACAGCTCAGAGCCTGGAGCCTGCTTCGGATTCTGCATGTCTCTCTCTCTGCTCCTCCCCCACTCACTCTCTCTCTCTCTCTCTCTCTCTCTCACTCTCAAAAATAAATAAACCTTAAAAAATTAAAAAAAAAAAAGTATAAGGTAGTCAATTTTTATGTTGTTATAGGATCTATCTCTTTTAAACTAGAAATTGTTATATAGATGTAATATTTTGTATTCTTATGCTAATTATGACCAAATGCTAATTTTGCTAATTGGTAATGTAACTCTTCCTCTTTTAAAAAACAATGTATTTTCTTCAAATAGTCTCTTCCAAATGAATGTCAGGATACTCTATCAAGTTACATAAAATATAATGCTGTTATTTGACAGGGATCTTTGAGTTTACAGGTTAATTTGGGTATAACTTGAGCCGGTAAAATATACAAATATAAACACAGACACACATATGCCCGTACATACACATGAAGGTCAAATAACATTTTGTAGACTATAATTCAATTAGGTATTGTGCATCTTACCAATTTTATTCTTTGTGACTGTATTTTATTTTTTATTATGATTTTTTAATATTTATTTTTTTTTTTTTTGAGAGAGAGAGAGAGAGAGAGAGAGAGAGCATGAGCGGGGAGAGGTAGAGAGAGAAGGAGACAAAGACTCTGCGCAGTCAGCAGAGTCCCATGCGGGGCTTGAACCCATGAACCGCAAGATCATGACCTGAGCCAAAGTTGGACGCTTAGCCAACTGAGCCATCCAGGCACACCTGTGACTGTTCTTATTTTAAATTGTTATTGTGAACTAAGATATATTAATTATATTTATTAATTGGATATTACTGTTGTAAAGGAAGTTATCATTATGACTTGAAATTCTAACATGCCAACTGTATCAGCTAAGACTTTGCATAGCTGAAAGTAAAAGAAAACAACCTTATAATGGCATTCACAAAGGTCATGCAAAAAAAAAAAAAAATTAACAAACACACCCAGTGTGCCAGAGTATTGTTTATGAGAAAAATTCATGGAAACAGAATCAGCAGCAGGTATGCATGGAACTTCTTTATCAAACATCACAATCATTAGAAGCACACTATAGCCTAAAAATCCCAGACATATTTGGGAGAGAAGTTGGGAACCTTGGGCTATTGGCGTTTAATCTGTATTAATCAGTACAATAGTATTGACGGCTCCTTTGACATTATCATGGGCCAAGATACGGCTCTAGCACAATAGCACAATCTTGGCTGTGGTTTAGCATGAGTCTGTGTACTAACAGGTTGGACATTCAGCCATAGCAGTAGATAAATCAGCTGTGGTAAAATTGCATCTATGCTAATGGCTTCATGTTATAAGTAAATTTTTACCAAAAGGGCTAAAATTTATATAGACTCATTGTGCAGGTCCTAGTGTCTGCAAGGACAGGAGTTTGTTGATTCTTCTATTTGGTTAATCAGTGTCTCCTTGGTAGTGAATACCGCCTAATGAATATTGTCATAAGATAAAAAGATATGCACAATTTAGGTCCATTTCCATGTATCCAGTCCATTTCTATTTTGAAACTTCTTGGTCTTGACACTTCTTATCTTGACCCTTACAGACCTTTGACCAGCCATCCAAGTCATTTACCACTATCTAGGAATGTATATTGTTCCTTCCATATGTAATAGGACCAAATTCTGTTGTACAGTGGATTTCTGCTCTAAATAATTATTTGTGGGGTTCACAAGACTCAAATTAAGATTACAGTTCTGGTCACATAATTCCATCATAGTTCATGATCTAATGCTTGTTTTCCACTATAGTGCTATGACATTCCAGGAATTCCAGGAGCTGCTTTTCTTGCTTTGCTTTTCTTTCTTTCTTTCTTTCTTTCTTTCTTTCTTTCTTTCTTTCTTTTTTGTGATGAATACTTCTCTACTGTAGAAGGTGTAACATTGTTCCAAAATACTTTAAGTCCAGACTTAATCTTTCTTTTAGTGTTCTCCATAGTATGTTTTTATCCACAAAAGAAATCTATAGCACCATCAATATACCAGAGTAGGGCTGTTTATATTATAGCCTGAATCCTTTAAAAAGTCTGAAGGGTTTTCAGATATAATTGCTCACTCTAAAGTTGATAGCATTCTGAGTTGCCTAGTAAATGAATCAGAGTGACGTTCCCAGGTATGTGGTACACTACATCCAAAATCTGAGTATGCCAACCAAATTCTGTGCCACTTTCCTAAAAATCAAAAAAGCAAGATAAAAAACTGTCCTTTATCTTGGAAAGGATATCTTAGAATGACTCAGACCACCAGACCCTTAACATTCCAACAGTCTCACAGGCTTTAGAATCTTTTTAGGATTTACCTTCTAAAAAGACAGACCATATCCTCGGTCATAAAGCAAACCTTAACAATTAAAATAAAGAAAATTATACAGAGTATGATTTCTATGATCATAATGGAATCAAACTACAAATTAATAGAAGAAATACAACAGGAAACATGTAGAAATTAAGCAACATATTATAAATAACCCATGTGTCTAAGAAATTGTCTCATAAAAATAAATATATAGAAATAAATGAAAATAAAAATAACATATCAAAATATGTGAGGCACAGAAAAAGCAATGGTAAAAGGGAAATTTATAGCACTAAATGCTTACAGTCAAAAAGAAGAAAGGATTCAAATTAATATCTAAAGACCTTACTTCAAAAAACTAGAAAAAAAAAGTAAACTAAACTCAAAGCAATTAGAAGGAAGGTAATAGTGGAGAGCAGAAATCAAAGAAATTAAATCAGGAAAACAATGAAGAAAATCAGTGAAACAAAAAGCTGGTTCTTTAAAAATATTAAAATTAATAAATCCTAGCTAGACTAGCAAAAATAAAAAGACAAGATACAAATCACCAATATGGAATAAAAATAGGGACTTCACTTCAGATCCTGAAGCCCTAGGGAGATACAATGAGCGACTTTATGTTTATAAAATCAACAGTTTATAAAAAAAAATGGATTAATTCCTTGAAAATCACAAATTGCCTGTGGTAGACAGAATAGTACACCTCTACTAATATGTGAACCTTCTAATCCTTGAAGTGTGTAAATATATCATTTTTCATGGCAAAAGGAAATTTGAAGATGTGGTTAATTTAAGGATCTTGAGATGGGAAGATTATCCTGAATTATTCTAGTGGTCACAGTCACTCTCAAAGATTCTTTATAAAAGGGAGGCAGGAGTGTCAGTTTCAGAAAAGGCAATGTGACAATGGAAGGAGAGGTGGTAGAGAGATTTGAAGACACTATAATTTTGGATTGCAGCAAGAGGAAAGGTCCATGAGCCAAGGAATGCAGGAGACCTCTAGAAGCTGGAAAATATAAGAAAAATGATTCTCTCCTGTAGAGGATCCAAAAGAAATGCAGTCCTGACAATATCTGTCAAGACTGTAAGGTAACAAATTTGTGGGTTTTTTAAACCACTAAGTCTGTGATAATTTGGTTTAGTAGTAATAGGAGGCTAACTAAATCAAGATAAAATAAACAATCTGAACAGATTTATAACTACCAAGAAAATGGAATAAGTAACTCAAAAGCTCTCAATGAATCTGTATGTCCAGATGATTTCACTGGAGAATTCTACCAAACATTTAAAGGAGAATATTGCAAATTCTCTTCCAAAAGATAGATTTCCAACTTGTTTTAGCTGGCTAATGTTACCGTGATACAAAATCAAAGATAATAGAAAAAAAGAAGAAGGAACAAAGATAGGAAAGAAGGAAGGAAGGAGTGGAGAAAACTACAGGTCAGTGCAAAAATCCTCACCCAAATATTATCAGATCACTTTCAACAATGTATAAAAAACAGTTGTAAGCTATTATGTGATTGGTTCAACTTCAAAAGTTAATTAATCCAACATATTAAGGGACTAGGAAGAAAAATAAGATGATAAGAAAAAAATATGTCAAAATACCGTACCTAGTCATGATAAATACTCTCAGCAAACTAGAAACAGAGAAACTTACTTAATTTGAGAAAAAGCATCTATGGTAACTTCATAACCAATAATGATAGATTCAGTGCCCCACCCCCAAAAAATCAAGAGCTAGGCAAAGATGTAAAAGACGTGGCTATATCTTTGCCAGATTATTTTGTCATACTCATCTTGTAAAAATGTTTTTGCATAATATTCTCCTTTGAATAAATCATGAGAGAAATGAGATTAAAGATAAATCTTGTCAATTCAGTGTTTTTTCCCTCATAATATTACTTACAAGTTACCAAGTTTAAGGTTATGCACTTCTGAGTATGTACAGTCTGACTGCATTATACATTATATCAGAATACAAACTGTTGGGGCGCCTGGGTGGCGCAGTCGGTTAAGCGTCCGACTTCAGCCAGGTCACGATCTCGCGGTCCGGGAGTTCGAGCCCCGCGTCAGGCTCTGGGCTGATGGCTCAGAGCCTGGAGCCTGTTTCCGATTCTGTGTCTCCCTCTCTCTCTGCCCCTCCCCCGTTCATGCTCTGTCTCCCTCTGTCCCAAAAATAAATAAACGTTGAAAAAAAAAATTAAAAAAAAAAAAAAAAGAATACAAACTGTTATCCACATTGGGCAGATATGTAGGGTCAGCCTGCAAAAGAAAACTCTAGTGGGTTATGCTACATTATGTTGTAATGAGAGGAAACAAAAGATATCATGAAGAGTGGTAAAATGTGTGAAAAAACATAAAGGAAATTTGGAGCAGATAGTAAAAAGGAATAGTCTATTTCACAAATACTTAACTTTTCTATATACATTGATTTATTAAGAAACTCATTTTAATTAGATCTAAGGAAAACACCATTGCCTGAAACCTTCCAGAAGGTACATTAATGACATTTTCTTGAACTATAAAGTTCCCCTGGAACAAATACATTATTTATACACTTATTTGAAGATAACCTTACTTATCCTCAGATATTGAGGCTTTCTTTGTGACCAGATATGCTCTTGTGGTGTCATGGTATTAGTTTCAAAATATAATTTTCATAAAGGAACTATGTATGGATCTCATATTTTAGATTGCACTAATCAATGTGATAACCAGAAATTGTTACCTATTTAGTCCTTATAAATTCATTTTAAAAACAATAAAAACACCATTGCCTTTAAAAAATCCTATAGTTAACTTTATATTTAATGATTCAATGTTTTTCCCCATGAAATCAGGAATTAGACAAAGATTACTGCTACTCCTATTCAATAGAGTACTAGAACTTTTAGATTCTACCAAATGTGGAATATGACTTGTAGAGATTTTTAGAATTCTTCCTAAGTGTGTTAATTTTGACATATCAACTTTGCCCCAAAATGACCATTGTTATTCAGAGAAAAGTATAACTTTGCTATTTTCCAAGGTAAGTGTAAGAGTTTTCATTCTATTAAAAATGCATCTGAGAAGAATGATTACCAAGAGTGAGTTACAGATTTCACATAGATAAATCCATAACAAAAAAGGAAAAAGGCTGGAAAAATATGTCAGAAATTGATGCTCATAAACATTCTTTTGGAATTGCCCACCAAACAGGCTTTAGCGGGACAATACGATCATTGACTTAGCTACTATTGATTCTGAAATCTGAACTAAATAAAACAATTTTCTTGTAAAATTTGTCAAACAAGAATGTTTCACAATAGTATTTTAGACACCCGAGGCCAAACTTGACCAATTACCTTTGCATGAATTGTTTGTTGGTCTAGTCTGCCTTTAGCTGTTAGTCTTAAGGGACAGGTTGGATTGTAGATTTAATAATTTTATTTTACCTGTTCTCTATGGAGTGTAAGCATTCAAAAAAGAAAAAAAATCCAAATATACAGGAAAAAATCCAAGACCAAACTGAACTGCAGGGTGTTTTTCTTTGTACAAATAGTCTCATACCAGAGACACAAAGAGCAAAATCAAGGCAAAAAATATTAGACCAAGCAGGTTAATAGCCCACAAATATTTACCAAATGCTACACATACAAATGTAAATTTCTACACAAAGATCCAGTTCTAATTATTTAAACATAGTGCACCTCCCAACAAAAAATCAAATCACTTTAACACAAACAAATTTTATAATCTATTAGTGACAATGTCTAGAATAAGAAAAACTGATAGATCACGTTTTAGAGCAACTCATAAGCAAACTGAAAAGACAAAAGGCATTTGAATATAGGGGCTGGAGAACATGCCTAGTTTCAGTTTATGCGAGGGCATCATGGAATGATGCCAAACAATGGTCTCCAATATGATGTTGAGGGAACATCCAGAATTATCAAGGAATAAGTATATCGCAATATATAAAATGATAGGGTTGTATTTGTAGCTTACTTGGATAAAGAAGAGCTGGTTGGATGTGAACTCATTAAGTAAAGCAAACTGCTAATTGTATATATGTATTGGACAAAGAGTTCGTTTTGGGTTATACTGCTTAAAAACACAGGAGTGGTTGATATCAGTGTAAAATCATGATTTATGTTGTATAGAGAAGATGTGTTTAGTGTTGGTTTAAAGCAGATGTATGTTGATATTCCGTCTTAGAAGTGTGTTCACTGGAGTGTCTACCACAATGACTGATGTTCAAAGTGTGAGGCCGCACCAATTGGCTGGTATGGTTACTGAAGCAAGTTGTCATTGATTGATTATACCGGTTTACAATCCATCCTGGTGCCTACTTGTTACTTGTTACTATGACTATAGAGTTGTCATTGATTGATTAAATAGTTTGAAAAACATTCCTAATACCACTGGCTATAATGAGTTGTCAGTCTTTCCTAGGAATATGGGGACTACATTTTTGTTTTTATTTTTTAATCTCAGTGTTACTGACACTGAGAACTTGGTCTTGTCAGGAAACTAATTTACAGATAATTTTTCATTGCCACAATTGACATCATCCTTTGCTTACCCACTCTTTATATTTTGGTTATAAAAGTTAAGCAATGCACTTAATGACTTCCTATCTATCTCATTCTTAGAGACAATGGTTTCTTAACCACTGACAAATTCCTGTGTCAAGTGAAATTAACAGGACTCTATTATCTTTAGTACTTGGGAGTCAAGTTCATAGCAGCATCCTCTACAATCAGTCCTGACGTGGAGAGGACCACCAAGATTTTCGATGATACTGTTGCTCCTCTCATTAGCAAATTCCCTATCAATCTAGTAAAGGGAGTATTATTTTTACTCTTTCTGGAAACAGTTTTTGTGGATTTTCTGGCCTTATAGCATAACATGTATACCACCCTGGACACTAAAAAAATTTTTTTTATTTCATTTTTTTGAGAGAGAGAGAGAGAGAGAGAGAGAGAGAGAGAGAACGCAAGTGGGGAAAGGTCAGAGAGACCAGAGGACAAAAGATCCAAAGCAGGCTCTGTGCTGACAGCAGTGACCCTGATGTGGGGCTCAAACCCACGAACCAGGAGATCATGTGAGCCAGAGTCAGACACTCAAGTGACTGAGCCACCCACTCAAGTGACTGAGTCATCCAGGTACTCCTCACTTCCCTTGGCATTTAAAAACCCTTTATTTTTTATCTACCAAGGAAGTTACAGAATTTCCATTTTATTTGCATCCTTTTCCAACTTTCAAAGAGCTATTCCAGCAGCAAATTAGAGTTGACACAAAGTGACATTACTGGGTTATTAAATGTTGAATTTTAAGAATGCCTCTTAAATACATTCTCATATACAGTTTGTATACTGTGCCACTCCACCTATTCTAGCCCTTTCGAACTTCAGTCCCAGGTTCTGCTAATTCCAGATTCTGCACACTAGTATGGTTTTGCAACTCTTTTGTGAATAATCCTGTTCCTCTCATAACATGAGCAGAACCTAAATGATTACTACATTATGGAATTCATTGGACTTTCATTAAGGCCTAATATATGAACATTTAAAATTTCTTTTATCAGCCTTTAAAACATATATATATATATATTTTATATAATATATATTTATGTATATATTGTATATATATAATATTTTAGGAGTAGAAATTGTCATTCTTTGTATATATTAGGAAATAAATGGAAAATTGTGAATGGCATAATTTGAAAAACTACAAAATATTGCAAAAAGAAATGTAAAAGTCTTAACTACATAGACGGTATCATTCTCATGGGTTGGGAGAGACAATATTTTGTAGAAGGTAGGTCCCTACAAACTGACCTAGAGATTCAGTGCAAATCTTATCACATTCCTTGACAACCACATAAAATTGTTTTAAAAATCCTATCTGCCTTTCAGGAGAAATTGACAATCTTATTTCAAATTTTACTTGGAAATACAAAGGACTTAGGGAAGCTCAAATGATCTTAAAAAGAGAAGCACATGGTTGATGGATATGTACCATATGATTGCAAGATTTAATATAAAGTTGTAATAATCAAGACAATGTAGTACTGGTGTAAGTAAATACAAATATTTAATCAAACAAAATAAAGTATAGAATACTCACATTTATATTTTCAATTGATTTTCAGTAAAGATGCCAAGTTAATTTGATGGGATAACACCAAATAGCCTATAGTTTAATACTTAGAGTTACTAAATGAATAATTCAAACTTGCTAGTTACAAGATGCATATACAAAAATCAATTTCATTTCTGTGAATGCAAATGTGTTTCAAGTTTAAAATACATAAATACACTATAGTAGAGTCATATAATGAAATATTATACAGCAATTACAAATGAAGAGTGCCATAATATTGCAGTAATATAAGTAAATCCCACAAGCATACTATGAAACAAGAGAAGGCCAGAACTAAAGAATAAATACTCTACATTCCATTTAAGTGAATTTGCAAACATTCTAGATTAATATGTGGTGTAAAATATCAGAATAGAATTTAATTTGGGGGATGAGGAAAGATTGATGTTTTGGAGAAACCGTTTCTTTTTTTCTCTCTTTTTTAAAATTTATTGTTCAATTTACTTCCAAATTAATTAGCATATGGTACAAGAATGATTTCAGGAGGAGATTCCTTAATGCCCCTTACCCATTTAGAACATCCCCCTCCCACAAACCCTCCAGCCACCCTCTGTTTGTTCTCTATATTTAAGTCTTTTATGTTTCATCCCCCTCCCTGTTTTTTATATTATTTTTGCTTCCCTTCCCTTATGTTTATCTCTTTTGTATCATAAATTCCTCATATGAGTGAAGTCATATGATATTTGTCTTTCTTTGACTGACTAATTTTGCTTAGCATAATACCCTCTAGTTCAATCCAAGTAGTTGCGAATGGCAAGATTTCATTCTTTTTGATTGCCAAGTAATACTCCATTGTATATATATGCCACATCTTCTTTATCCATGCATCCATCAATGGACATTTTGGCTCTTTCCATACTTTGGCTATTGTCGATAGTGCTGCTATAAACATTGGGGTGCATATGCCCCTTTGAAACAGCACACCTGTATCCCTTGGATAAATACCTAGTAGGGCAATTGCTGGGTCATAGGGTAGTTCTATTTTTAAGTTTTTGAGGAACCTCCATACTGTTTTCTAGAGTGGCCACACCAGTTTGCACTCCCATCAGTAGTGCAAAAGAGAGCCCTTTTCTCTGCATCCTCACCAACATCTGTTGTTGCCTGAGTTAGCCATTCAGACAGGTGTGAGGTGGTATCTCATTGTGGTTTCGATTTGTATGTTCCTGATGATAAGCGATGTTGAGCATTTTTTCATGTGTCAGTTGGCCATCTGGATGCCTTCTTTGGAGAAGTGTCTATTCATGTATTTTGTCCATTTCCTCACTGGATTATTTGGTTTTTGGGTGTTGAGTTTGATAAGTTCTTCATAGATTTTGGATACTAATCCTTTATCTGATATGTCATTTGCAAATATCTTCTCCCATTCTATTGGCTTCAATTTAGTTTTGCTGATTATTTCCTTCCTTGTTTAGAATATTTTTATTTTGATGAGTTCCTAATAGTTAATTTTTGCTTTTGCTTCCCTTGCCTCTGGAGACGTGTTGAGTAAGAAATTGCTGCGGCCAAGATCAAAGAGGTTTTTGCCTGCTTTCTCCTTGAGGATTTTAATGTCTTCCTGTCTTATGTTTAGGTCTTTCATCCATTTTGAGTTTATTTTTGTGTATGGTGTAAGAAAGTGGTCCAGGTTCATTCTTCTGCATGTCGCTGTCCAGTTTTCCCAGGACCACTTGCTGAAGAGACTGTCTTTATTCCATTGGTTATTCTTTCCTGCTTTGTCAAAGATTAGTTGGCCATGTTTGTGGGTCCATTTCTGGGTTCACTATTCTGTTCCATTGATCTGAATGACTGTTTTCGTGCCAGTACCATACTGTCTTCATGATTACAGCTTTCTAATATATCTTGATGTCCAGGAGTGTGATGCCTCCAGCTTCAGTTTTCTTTTTCAAGATTGCTTTGGCTATTCAGGGTCTTTTCTGGTTTATATAAATTTTAGTACTGTTTGTTCTAGCTCTGTGAAGAATGCAGATGTTATTTTGATAGGTATTGCATTGAATATGTAGATTGCTTTGGGTAGTACCAACATTTTAGCAATGTTTGTTCTTCCAATCCAGGAGCATGGAATATTTTTCCATATTTTTGTGTCTTCTTCAATATCTTTAATAAGCTTTCTATAGTTTTCAGTGTATAGATTTTTCACCTGTTTGCTTATGTTTATTCCTAGGCATTTCATGGGTTTTGGTGCAATCATAAATGGGATTATAAATTATAAATTGATTTCTCTCTCTGTTGTCCCATTATTGGTGTATAGGAATGCAACCAATTTCTGTGCATTGATTTTATATCCTGCGACTTTGCTGAATTCATGGTTCAGTTCTAGCAGTTTTTTGGTGGAATCTTTTGGGTTTTCCATATAGAGAATCATGTCATCTGTGAAGACTGAAAGTTTGACTTCTTCCTGGCCAATTTGGATGCCTTTTATTCCTTTGTGTTATCTGATTGCTGAGGCTAAGACTTCCAATACTATGTTGAATAACAGCAGTGATAGTGGACATCCCTGTCGTGTTCCTGACCTTAGGAGGAAAGCTCTCAGTTTTTCCCCATTGAGGATGATATTAGCAGTGGGTCTTTCATATATGGCTTTTATGGCCTTGAGATATGATCCTTCTATCCTCGCTTGAGGGTTTTTATCAAGAAAAGATGCTGTACTTTGTCAAAGGCTTTCACTGCATCTATTGAGAGGATCATGTGGTCTTCTCCTTTTATTGATGTGATGTATCACATTGATTGTTTTGCAGATATTGAACCAGCCTAGCATCACAGGTGTAAATGACAACCAACTTGTTTATGGCGAATAATTCTTTTAATGTATTGTTGTATCCGGTTGGCTAGTATCTTGTTGAGGATTTTCGCATCCATGTTCATCTGGGAAATTGGTCTATAGTTATTTTTAGTGGGGTCTCTGTCTGGTTTTGGAATCAAGGTATTGCTGGCTTTATAGAAAGAGTTTGGAAGTTTTCCTTCCATTTCTATTTTTTGGAACAGCTTCAAGAGAATAGGGGTTAACTCTTCCTCAAATGTTTGATAGAATTCCCCTGGAAAGCCATCTGGCCCTGGACTTTTGTTTTTCGGGAGATTTTTCATTATTAATTCAATTTTTTACTGGTTATGAGTCTGTTCAAATTTCTATTTCTTCCTGTTTCAGTTTTGGTAGTTTATATGTTTCTAGGAATTTGTCCATTTCTTCCAGATTGCCCATTTTATTGGTGTATAATTGCTCCTAATATTCTTTTATTATTATTCATATTTCTGCAGTGTTGGTTGTCATCTCTGGGAGAAACCATTCCTTGGAGACCAACTGAGTGCTGGCAACATTTCAATTCCCTACCTGCATTTGTTTAGAGTGTAATAATTCATTGAATTCTTATGATTTGTACAAGTTTCTGCAGGTTATTTATATATCAATTAAAATGGCACCATTTTTGCATATCAGATTATTACCAGGTTGAAACTTGGTAGTCTCAATTTTTGGCAAAAGTGTGGAAAACTGGTATGTATATATGCTGTTGGAGGTTCTCTTAATTGGTATGGCCACATTGTTCAATAATGTGGATAATCTATCAAATTCAAAGTGATTATTACCTTTAGCTTAGTAGTGGGAAATTTATTTCAGCATTGTTTGTAATAGTAAGATAGAGAGTTGTCTAAGCACAACCTGGTATATAATCACAAAAATGGTATATTTTTGCTATATTCTTCAACTGTTAAAAATAATAAAAACTTTGCGGACTGGCACAGAAAGAATTCCAAGAGAAATAGTTGAACAAAAACAGCAAGGATCAGAATAATGCAAACATAATGCCACAAAACTAATAACCTGTGGGAATAAACTGGTTCAAGCTACAAGATACTCTTACAGTTTACACAGCTGGGTGATATTCATCAAGCACATTTTTACATTACATAATTACATATTTTTACATTATATATATATATATATATATATATATATATATATATATATTTACCCTTAAGTAGGAAGGGTAGGAATACCCTGGGAAATAGGATAGTATTAGTTCCAGTTTGCCAGTGAGGAAACTGAGATTCAGTGTAGTGGAGACAGAGAAACAAAACCACACAGTGATCAAGTGAAGATTTTGGCTTTTCAACTTAGTAACTAAATGAACGCCACACGTTATACACTGCATGAAAAGATTTCAAGATCTATCTGAAAAGCAAGGGCTTTGGGAGAACATCAAATCTAATATATAAAATGAGGCATCTTGAATCACACTTCGATTGTTACTGTGTAAGCTGAGTCTCTACCATCACTAACTTCTCCAGAATATTAGAATGCTAAACATAATTTCATAATTCATGAAGAGCGAGGGTGCTTTTTCTTATTGGTTTTAGCAAATATACCTCCAGGTATACATGGTTGTTATCGTCAGTGATCTTCTCTATCGCTCCAGATAGCTTTTTTTTTTTCTCCTCACAAATAGGAGGTAGAAGAAAACACTTTTGCTGAGCAGTGTGTATGATCCTGTTCTTACTGTTGCCAAGGAAGGGCTGTTTTGAAAGATAAGGCTTAGGGAAAAGACAGTGGTGACATTTCATCTACACAGATCTTAGGGAAAAAGTTGTCTCCAACTTACTGGTTAGAAACAAATCAACAAAGATAAGACCTTGACCAAAGGAACTCCTCCTTTTGTAGCTCCTTCCTGTGGAAGGACAGAATTTAGGTTTCTCCCGGGTGGCTTTGTGTTGTTACCACAAGCTGACAGAATAAGTGGAAGACTTTTCTAAAGCTTTTGAGCAGATAATTACTTTCTCTGATATCCCAATATTATAGTTTTACAACTAAATGGCAGATCTTACATTTAAGAGCCAACTCCATTTAAAATTACAAAGTACATGTCTGAACTTTTGACACAGACATTTAAAAGGCCCAGTAAAATAATTATTGCCATAAAATCCACAAGCCTGGGCTCTTCCTCTTTAGAATTTTTACAAGCTTGCTTTCTTTCTTTGTGTACAAAATCCATTCATATTATTTGGTTTCTTTGAATTTTTATTAGTATTAATTATCCTCGTGTAGTATCATAGTATCTTTTCTGGTTAAGTATTGCCAGTTGTGACAAGTGGAGAGTGACTAAAATAATTAAATTTGTTTCCCAAATTGATTTTGCTTAATTTATCTTCTATTTTTTTTTTTTTGCTATAACTCTGGATGTCACATTTTGCACATTGACCATTATCATTATGTTATGTTCAAAAGAAAAGAATATCTTAACAAATATATTTTAAAAAAAGATTATTTTTGGTAACCTGTGAGTCTTGAAAGTAAAAGAAAAAAGAGAGGTAAAATTTATTATGATTCATTTTATTCTTTCTTCCTGTTGCCGAAAGAATTGAATGGTATTTATGTATCTTTCTGAAAATGAAGGCCCACCTAAGCAGTGTCAGGTATGATGTTCTACCACATACTTCCTTTATGCTAAAGTTTGTTATTTTGATTGTGCCTACAGAGAGTAGTCCAACTATAGAAGCTTAATTCTGAAGTTAGTTTTCTATTTTGCATCCCATGGTTTAAAAGCAATTTTTAAAATGTCATGCAAACAATGATAATAATTTTCATAGAATTGCTCCTAAAGTGGGAAAACCACTTTGATATTTTACAGATGTGATGACCCAGGTCAAAATAGGCTAACTTGATTTGGGCCAAGTTGTGAGAGTTCATTTTAACAGTTAGAATATCTCAAGCCTTCTAACTCTAGGCAATAGGATTTCTTTTTCTATTTAATGTTTCATCCAAATAAAATGCCAAATAATTTTATTTTTTTGGTTTATTTTGTTTTTACATTTTTAATTATCTTCACTCAAGCTTACAAAAATGTGTCTGTACCTGGCAGGTCCTACAATGGATGATGAGCAAAATGGATTTTGGCAGTGTTTACCCTTTCATTTGCAAACTCCATCTTAAGAAATTCCTATCAATATTTAATCAGCAGTATTCACTGACATCCATAGCAAGCTATTTACTTTTATATAACTTCCATTTTTTATGGTTAATTTTTTTCACACACTGACGGTTTTCCTATGGAAATAAAGTGAGATTATAAAACACTAATCTTGGGGAGAGACAATATATTAGCAAGAATGATTCAAAATATACCTCAATACTCATAGTAATAAAACCAACTACAAAATTTGCTTGTAATACCCTGAAAACGAGACTTTGGTGTTTACAAGCTCATACCATTATTAACCCTGTCTCAGGTGTAGTTCTCTAGAAGTAGAGCCTGAGACTGGGATTCTTAGGCAACATATTGGAGAAGTGACTTTAGGGGAAATTGAATAAAGAAAACACAGAAGATGGGGCTTGTGGTTGGCTCAGTCAGAAGAGGATCAACTCTTGATCTCAGAGTCATGAGTATGAACCCTACATTGGGTGAAGAGATTACTAAAAATAATAACAATAATAAGAATAATAATAATAAAAGAAAGCACAGAGGGCAAGATAAGAAACTAAGCAAGAATGTGGTCTCAGCTGGAGACTATATTCAAGCTGATCCCACGGGAATAATCTGGGATACAAATTACACCAAGGAATTAAGCTCACGTTTAAGGACATATGACCAGTCTTACATACCCCATGAGAGTCAGTCATTGAGAGATACCCTGGTATGTCATTATGGGGAGTATAGTCTTGTGAGAATAGTGCCTCCCATTTGGCAAATGGCCATTCTCCAGAAAAGACAGCACTATGATTTATTCACGATGGCTGGTATACAGGTGCATAAACTGGGTGGGGCATCAACAATACCCACGATAACCCATGCCCTGCACCACCAAGATACATTTGCTTCTTATACTAAATTACATAACTGAGGCAAAGTTTCTCCAGGCTTACAGATTTATGGTTGACCACAATTTGGGGGAAACTTACAAGGGGGCTAGTTAGACAAACAATAATCCCCACTACTCTATTTGTTCCCAAAGCCTTGGCTAATGTTCATCACTGTTTTACTATTTCTACCACCCATTCTTGATAACTTTCAATCTCAACTTGCATTTCCATTGATTTAGGTGGCATTTCTGGTGAGTTGACCCAGATTCTCATCTCTGAGTGCTTTAAATTTCTATTCCCATGCCCCTATTATGCAAAGGTTGCTGTATTTGCTGATTTACAGTTAAAACTAGACATTTTACTGAATTCATTTTCTAGTTCCAAAAGGTTTTGTTGTTGTTGTGGAGTAGTTAGGGTTTTCTATACCTATAAGCACGTCATCTGTAAACAGACCACTTCCTTCTTCCTTTCCAATTTGGATATCTTTTATTTTTTCTCTTCTAATTCTTTTAGCTAAGACTTCTGTACTCTGTTAAATGCTAGTGGTGAGAGTAGGCATCCTTGCTTTGTTTCTGATCTTAGAGAAGAGCTTTTAGTTTTTTACCATTGAGTATGTTTGCTGTGGGCCTTTTACATGTTGAGATAATTTCCTTCTATAGCTAGCTTATTGAGTGTTTTTATTATTGAAAGTGTATTGAATTTTTTATGTTATTGTTCACATCTATTGAAATGATCATGTGATTACATCTGTTCTTAATACCTCTGGTTTTTAAAAAACCAAAAAAAATAATAATGCAGTCTCTTGTGTGCTGTCCATCTATCTGTCTCTGAGAAACATTATATTCCCTTTGTCACTTCTATAGTCTCTGGATGTTGGGCATTTTTGCCTGCCATTTTGAATTTTTGACTGATTATAGTATCCCTCATGTCATGACTCAGTGCCCACTTACATGAAGAAGTAGAGATATAATAATTTAAAACATGGAATTTGAAGTCAAAGAGAATTGAATCTGGACTCTATCATTCACTAACTTCTTCAGCATTATCTACCTTAGCCATTGCTTGACCTCGTGCATTCTTTATTTATTTTTATATTTGGTATAATGGTAAATATTTTATAAATTTATAGTAATGATTCCATAAGTTTACAAATAGTTTTAAGTTCCAAAAGATACAGTAATTTATTCTACTTAGTGTTATTGCCAAAAAAAGAACAAAATGGTAAAAATACGTGTCACACAATATTTGAAATTCATTTTGCAGAAGTTTATGGCCTTTACTGACAGGCTGAGTGCCTACTCTACAGTCTAAAAACATCGGCAGAAATGACAACAACAAAAAATAAGAATAATATTAAAATTTAGGTGTTTTGCCAAGTAACAAAGAGAAGGTCCCTTGGAATTATATTTCACAAATAATTTGTACACTGATTTCATTTGAATCATCAGGTGAGCCCCACCGGTTCTCATGTTGATACAAATCTGTACACATTAGGTGCTATACTGAAGTAAACAGTGAAAAGTTCCCAAATTCCTATGGTCACATTTCTACCAACAGTATAAGGTACAGAAATAACTGGTAAAGATAGGCACTAAAACTGAAAACGTGTTGCATTTAACACTGCATTGAATTTAATTTTTTTTCTTGTTTATCAAAAATGCAGTCTATATTCTATGCACAATGTTATGGCAACAATGTATCAAGAAAACTAGACAATTAATTAAGCAAATGTATTCATAAAGTATATATCTGCCACCATTATAGATTTTTGGAGATACACCAAAGAAGTAAAATCATCTTTATTCTTTTTTTTTTTTTTAATTTTTTTTTTCCAACGTTTATTTATTTTTGGGACAGAGAGAGACAGAGCATGAACGGGCGAGGGGCAGAGAGAGAGGGAGACACAGAATCGGAATCAGGCTCCAGGCTCTGAGCCATCAGCCCAGAGCCTGACGCGGGGCTCGAACTCACGGACCGCGAGATCGCGACCTGGTTGAAGTCCGACGCTTAACCGACTGCGCCACCCAGGCGCCCCTTTATTCTTATGGAATCCACAATCTAGGCAGTAATTCTCTCCTAGGAGAAATTTGTCCCCAGGTGACAGTTAGCAATGTTCAGAAACATTTTTAGTTGTTCCAGCTAGGGACAATACTACTGGGGCCAAGCCTAAGAAACTCTGGTCTAGAAGGAATAGAAGAAGGCAATAAGAAAGAAATAAATCAACAAACTATTAAATAAAAAAAAAAATGATGCTTAGATTACTGATCTGGGTCAAAGAAAATTGATATTAGCTAAAGAAGATTGAGGTTAAAGAAGGCTTGAAGGAAAAAAATCAAGAATTCAACAAGTGTTATGTTTGATATACTTCTGTGTCATACAGGTAGAAGTATCTAGTAAGCCACTAGGTATATGACTAAACTCAACACATATATTTGCCCTGGAGATCTATATCTAAATACCATCATTGGATAGATTGTTATTCAAATTCACAGGAATAGAAGAGATCATCTGTGAATAAAGTATATAGAGAGAAAAGATGAAGCTAGAACTGGGCTCTAAAGAGTTTCATTCTTTGGTGATTCAGTGAATAAGAAAGAGTAAACAAAGAAGACCGGAAGGGTCAGATGTAAAGAGTCAGACTGTTCCATCTCTGTACACAAAATTCAATGTGTTGGCTATCCTTTTTTCTTAAAATTTGGATGATAGACTCTGGTTTTATGATGTCACGAAGAACAAGGGAGTGTGGACAAAAGAAAGATTGGATTGTTCGTAGAATAGGTAAAGTGTGCTGAAATGCAGTCACCAGGAGTAAACAACAGATTGATAAATGTAATCACTAAGGAGAATAGAAAAATGGGACAATATTTGGAGGAGGGTAGGCTTACTTTATTTGTATTTTATTTGATTTTTGTTTATTTTTTTTAAGATTGGCAACACTAATGCATGTTTTTGAGCCAATGACAGTGATCGGATAGAGAGCAAGAGGTTGACAAATTAAGTTTCAGATGACAAGGGAGTGAAGTACTTAGGCAAATGAATGATAAAACAGAGATATCTCTACATTAGTCAACCAAACTGAACAACTGACAACTTATTGCAGTTTTTATGTTTGAGTAAGTATTCCATTTGATTTTATCTTTCAGGCCTGCAACTGAATATCATGGCCTGTTACTGAGACTAAGACTCTCAAAAATTTTAATTGACTATCTAATAAGAAGTGAAATAATTTAGCTTTTAGTGTTTTTGAAAATTTGGAAAAAAAATCTCAGAATATTATTATTCTGAAACATGCATGTTCATTTATATATGTTAAATATATATTTGCTCAAAGGTATAAGAATTATATGAATTACTTTTTAACCTTAAAAAGGAAAACAAATGTAAAAATGCCTAACATTTCATTTACATTTCATTCTAACAAACTAATATTTGTGCATGATTCCCAAAAAAGCTAATTTACCAGAAATCAAGAAATCCATTATTTGCTTCATGACAAAAAATGCTACTTCTTTCAACACTTCTTATTTATATATATATAATGTTTTTATTTGGGGCAAGAATATCATTTAATTAGAGACTAGTTTAAAATTTTAGTTGGCATTACATTGTTTTAATTTTATGAATAGATACAAGTATGGCTTACACTTGAAATAATACTCATTAAAGTTCTGCAGGAATCAAAATAGCTACAAACTTTTGCAATGATTGCAAAAAATATATATTTAGTATTTTGCTTCCACTTTATATGAGTATTTATCCTTTTTCTTTGTAAAGGAAATAGTTTATGAATCTTTCCTGTTGCAGAAAAAAAAAACAGAAAAGAAAAAGAGTTCTTCAAACCATCTTAATTTAATACTGTTATTTTCCTTTTAAGATAAATAATTTTAGGGGCACCTGTATGGCTGAGTCACTTAAGCGTCCTCTTGGTTTTACCACAGGTCATGATCTCACCGTTCCTGAGATGAAGTCCCATGTCGGGCTTTGGACTGATTGCGCTGAGCCTGCTTGAGATTCTGTCCTCTCTATGCCCCTCCCCCTGCGGCGTGCATGCTCTCTCTCTCTCAAAATAAATAAACTTTAAAAAAAAGATAAATATTTTTAAATCTTCTTGAGTCAAATATTTGATTTATCACAGGAATAGCAAGTTGTTCAGTATCTTTCCATTCTCAATGTGCTACAGAAATAAACCTGTCAAAGATGAAGTTTAATAGAATTTTCCTGTTTTTAATGTTTTAGTAATGATGTCCATAACAACAACAAAATAATGTCCATAGCAAATCTAGTAATTGCCTGAAACATGACAAATATAATAAGCGTGTTTTCATGTCCATGAAATAATTCCAAAGTTATATTTCAAATAATTTGTTCAGAAAAAGTTTACTTCTACTTTCTTTTATTTTTTCCATGAAATTATTTATTGCCTCAATTTTGAAATTATTTTACAGAGCTATGCCTAGACATATATGTTCATGGGACACATAGCTTCTAAATCTTATCTCTTCCAACAGACTTAATTTGTGATAATGCAGAAAATGAAAACTCTCAACATTAATAATTTAAATTATTTTATTTTCACTTTTATTTTGCTTATTATTTTTGATATTTTATGCATTAATAAGATATAATACAGTAGTTAAACTAGCGTATTAAAGTGATTAAATTATATGTGTATGTGTGATTCACAGTATGCTGTTTAACACACAGCAGGTATTTTAGAAGTGTTTACGTTTTCTTAAAATTTAAGGTACAAACTGGGGCGCCTGGATGGCTCAGTCAGTTGAGTGTCTGACTTCAGCTAGGTCATGATCTCACAGTTCTTGAGGTCAAGCCCCACATTGGGCTCTGTGCTGACAGCTCAGAGCCTGGAGCCTGCTTCAGATTCTGTCTCCCTCTCTTGCTGCCCTTCCCTCACTCACACTCTATCTCTCTCTCTCAAAAATAAATAAATATTAAAAAAAAATTAAAAAATTTAAGGTACAAATAAATACTTACAACTTAAATTAATAAATAGCATAGTTAGTAAAATCCATATACACAATAGTTTCAACTATTTTTTTTTTAATTTTTTTTTTCAACATTTATTTATTTTTGGGACAGAGAGAGACAGAGCATGAACGGGGGAGGGGCAGAGAGAGGGGGAGACACAGAATCGGAAACAGGCTCCAGGCTCTGAGCCATCAGCCCAGAGCCTGACGCGGGGCTCGAACTCCCGGACCGCGAGATCGTGACCTGGCTGAAGTCGGACGCTTAATCGACTGCGCCACCCAGGCGCCCCAGTTTCAACTATTTTGATAAATGCCTATTCAAATATAGGATAGGTCTTTATCAAATATTTTACCCATTCAGTCATTCTAAGTTATCTGAATACCTATTATGTGCCAGACTCTCTGCTATACATGAGGAATATATTCGTAGTTAAAACTTTTGTAGTCCTAGGCGTGTTGAACTCATATTCTAGCTGGTTAGAATAATCAAATGACCCCTGAAATAAACTTAAGTATAGACTATATGAATACCACAGTATAATATTTGCCAAGATTGGCTAAAGTAGCCAATCAAAAGGTAGTTTGGAGTAAAAATCTCGAACGATATTGTTAGATTGTGATGGGCTAGTTGTCTCTTCAAATTGCATTTTTAAGTTACATTTGTTCTTATTCAACTTTTTGTTGTTTAAAAATGTTAATAAAAATTGCTCGGATTAGTATTTCCATATGAATCTTGCCAGGTGATCTAGGCCGTAAGGATAGTCTCAAACAAGAGGCATGAGTGCACCCATTATTACGATAGTTTTATTCTAGTAGGCGAAGAAATGCCATAAACCAAAAACCAAGAGATATAAAACATGAAATTCTGTCCATTGAGATTTTCCTTCTCTACTGCTCATTACAACCACTTACTGTGAATGAATAACCCTACAGCTATCCACTTAAAAATAGTAGCCAGCTTAGAAATTAGAGCTATCTCTAACTTGGGTAATGTGTCCCACCTTAATTAACTATTCAAAAGGATTTACCCATGACACATGGATATTGAGGGAAGAATGACAATCTGTCAGTACAAGTCAGCTTGGGACTCTGTGACACTTGCTCATTAAATTTTCAAGTACCTGTAGAATTATCTTACATTTAAAATATCTAATGTGAATTGTTTTAAGAATAAATGATTAGTTTCATCACATCTTTGTTGTATTATTCAGAGTTCTCTAGAGAAACAGAACCAATAGGATGTGTGTGTGTGTGTGTGTGTGTGTGTGAGAGAGAGAGAGAGAGAGAGAGAGAGAGAGAGAGAAAAGGAAAGAGTTTAAAGAATTAACTCATATGACTGTGATGGCTGACAAGTCTAATATCTGCAGTGTAATCTGGTAGTCTAGAAACGCAGGGAAAAGTTGATATTTTAGCTCAAGTCCAAAGGCAGTCTGCTGGTAGGATTTCATTTTAGTTTGGGGAGGTCTGTCTTTTTTTTACCAAAACCTTCAACTGATTGGATGAGGCCCATTCGCATTATAGAGGTTGTTAGTACTGATTTAAATATTAATTATATCTGGGGCACCTGGGTTGCTCAGTTGACTGGCTGAGCATTCAACTCGTGATTTCCGCTCGGGTCATGGTCCCAGGGTTGTGGGATCCAGCCCTGCATGGGGTTCCACACTGAGCGTGGAACCTACTTGGGATTTTCTCTCTCTCCCTCTCTCTCTCTCTCTCTCCGTCTCCCAAGACCCTCTCCTCCACTCGCACCCCCATCTCTTTCTCTAAAATAGATATAATTCCATCTAAAAAATACCTTAACAACATCCAGACCAGTGTTTGACCAGATAGCTGGATACTGTGGTCTAACCAAACTAAAATATAAAATTAACCATCATTTTAAATAAATATCATTTCAAAAGGTACTAAACTTTCTTACTGCATTAATATTGAAAAAACCCACTCAGATGCAAAGTCACTTATGATTTTATTTTCTTATTTTTCAACTGAGAAAATGATCCTAATCCATTTCCTTCTGGAAACAATTCCTAAGCTGTACACCTTTAAAGAAGCTAAAAATAGAGAAAATAAGGGTGTCCTTGTTTTCCAGTGTTCTTTGATGCTTTACATAAAAGAATCATTTGCTTATGCTTTTCTTTTATTATTAATTTTTTTCTAACACAATGTTCCTCCAAGGGAGGGAACATCACTATGTTTATGTTTATAGATAAAAATGGAATGAGTATCATTATGGTTCAAACTGGAATGAGTTGACAATATATCATCTTTCTTGCTAAATCCTCACCCATTTGACCTCACAGAATGTTCTCTTTCTTTTGTGTTGTGTGTACACATTGGCCACCAGAACTGGGACATTTTCATTATGTGTTGCTATAAATGTTTTTAAATATAGATTATTTCTCTGTCTGTTTCTACTATAATTCCTATAGATTTGGTGAACAAGTGTATATGGGCCAATGAAATAAAACAATGCAACTCTCATGAAAATAATGTGTTCGGTGTTTTTCTGTCTGTCTTCACATTGTTTAAATCGACAATCACGTCACAAAATATATTATTTTTATATAAACTTGCCACTCATTTTTAGAACACTTGAAGAACATATCTGGCAGTAAGCTCCTAAAAGAGTCTCAGCAGAACTGTTTGCAGACAAAACATTGAACAAAGTAAAACTTTTCTATAACATTTCTTTTTGTAGTTAACTGGATAATATTTACAAGGTTAAAATAATTACTGGCTAAAAGAGTTGTCATAGTTTCCACAGTATCTCTAGGAATATATCGGGTACTCTTTTCAAAATGATGAGAGACTTTGAATATTAATATTAAATGTGACTATTTTATTTTTTTTTTTTTATTTTTTTATTTTTGGGACAGAGAGAGACAGAGCATGAACGGGGGAGGGGCAGAGAGAGAGGGAGACACAGAATCGGAAACAGGCTCCAGGCTCCGAGCCATCAGCCCAGAGCCCGACGCGGGGCTCGAACTCACGGACCGCGAGATCGTGACCTGGCTGAAGTCGGACGCTTAACCGACTGCGCCACCCAGGCGCCCCTAAATGTGACTATTTTAAATGATGCTGCAGTGAACACAGGGATACATATATCTTTTGAAATTTGTATTTTCCTTGTCTTCAGATAAATAACTAGAAGTGGGGATTAAGAGGTACAAACTTCTAGACATAAAATAAATCAGTCACAGGGATGTAATGCACAGCATAAGAATATAGTTAATAATATTGTAAATAATATTGTAATAACTGTTTATGGTGACAAATGGTAACTGGACTTATGAAGATCATTTCATAATGTGTAAAAATATCAAATCACAATGATGTACACTTGAAACTAATGGGATTTTATATGCCAACTATATTTCAAATTAAAAAGATATATAATGGTGGATACCTGGGGTGGCTCAGTTGGTTAAGCGCCAATCTCAGCTCAAGTCATGATCTTGCGGTTCGTGAGTTCAAGCCCCGTGTCAGGCTCTGTGTGGACAGCTCAGAGCCTGAAGCTTGCTTCAGATAATGTTCTCCCTCTCTGGCCCTGCCGCACTCACACTCTGTCTCTCTCTCTCTTTCAGAAATAAACATTAATATATATGTGTGTATATATACATATATATATATACACACACACATACACATATATATATAATGTAAGCTTTAATAAATATTACAGATTACATTCTAAAGAGCAAAATAAGATGTATTTATTTATTTATTTATTTATTTACATTTGTTGAGAATGAGGGGGAGGGGCAGAAGGAGAGAGAGAATCTGAAGCAGGCGCCACACCCAGCATGAAGCTCGACATTGGGCTTACAACCATGAGATCATGATGGAGCCAAAATCAAGAGTTGGATGCTTACCCAACTGAGCCACCTAGGTGCTCCAAATATATGATATCTAAAATACACAATTATTAAAACACACAATTTTAAACTGGCCAAGATCGATCTTTGTTGTTTTTACTATTTCTTGCCACCAACTCCCACTCTAATCAAACAATGGCTCTTTATCTTGTGAAAGAAGTCTTAAAAAAAGAAATCTGAAATTGCCATGAAGCATGAGATTTATTTTTTTTCAACGTTTATTTATTTTTGGGACAGAGAGAGACAGAGCATGAACGGGGGAGGGGCAGAGAGAGAGGGAGACACAGAATCCGAAACAGGCTCCAGGCTCCGAGCCATCAGCCCAGAGCCTGACGCGGGGCTCGAACTCACGGACCGTGAGATCGTGACCTGGTTGAAGTCGGACGCTTAACCGACTGCGCCACCCAGGCGCCCCAAGCATGAGATTTATTTTGATGTGCCTTCAATTATTCTACATATTCTACCTATCCAGATATTCTAATATTCTGATTATTAATTTATTTTTGATTCATAACCATATCACCCTACACGCACACACACACACACAGAATAAATGATTGATATTTTCAGAAAATATTCATTCAAAATTACAGAAACATTAAATCTACCACTCTGATGGGGAATATTGATAATGGGGAGGCTGTGTATGTGTGTGGGCAGAAAGTATATGGGAAATCTCTGTACCTTCCTTTGGATTTGACTATGAACCTAAAATATTCTAAATGATGAAGTTTTAATTTAAAAATTAGACATATGTGACAAATAATTATATATTTAATTATTTATTTTACAGACATGATCAGAGGCATAGCTGATAACAATGTTATGTGAAATTATTATATAAAAAGTGTGAATTCAAGACTGAAATATCTTAAATATCCTATTTCATAGATATGATATAATTAATTTAACAAAATCTAAAGACAAAAGCAATGCCAAATTACATTTTAGTCACTACACCAGGTAAAAAGAGACAATTAAAATGTATTATATATATTTGGATAGCATAGGAAAAAACACACAAAAATATAAAAGGTGATTTTTGTCTAGGGTTAGTGATTTTGTTTGACTTCACTTTCCTTTTCATGCTTTTTCTCCATTTTTCCAATCATTTTTTAATGAATATTTGCTGTATCAATGATCAAGAAAAGGATCTATGTAAAGAAAAAAAAAAACACCTTTGACCTAATGACCATTTGGGCATTTAAATTTTTTTTTTTTTAATTTGAAGTATATTTGACACACACTGTCACGTTAGCTTTGTATACAACATAGTGATTTCACAAGTCTATACATTATGCTATGCTCACCACAGTGTAGTTACCAGTGCCACCATACAAAGTTATTACATTCCCCAGTTGTACTTTTTATTGCCATGACTTATTCATTCAATAACTGAAAGCCTGTATCTCCTACTCCCGTTCATCAGTTTTTCCCATCTCCCACTTCCTTCTCCTCTGGCAACCACTAGTCTATTCTCTGTATTTATGGGTCTATTTCTGCTTTGTTTGTTTTGTTAAATTCCATATAAACAATATATTTGTTGTTTGTTTTTACTGTCTGACCTATTTCACTTTGCATAAAACCCTCTAGGTCTCTCTATGTTGTCACAAATGGCAAGATCTCATTATTTTTTATGTCAGAGTTATAGTATACACACACACACACACACACACACACACACACACACACCACATTTTATTTATCCATTTATCTATCGATGGACATCTAGGTTGCTTCCATATATTGATTATAATAACTAATGCTGGAACAAACATATGGGTACATACATTTTTTTAAAATAGTGTTTTCATTTTCTTTGAGTAAATACCCAGTTGTGGAATCAATGGATCATATGGTATTTCTATTTTTATTTTTTTGAGGAAACTCCATACTGTTTTCCACAGTGGCTGCACCAATTTACATTCCCATCAATAGTGCACAATGATACCTTATTCTTCAATTCTCACCAACATGTTTATTATTTCTCATCTTTTCATTACTAGCCATTCTAACAGGTGTAAAGTGAGATCTCATTGTAATTTTGATTCTCATCTCTCTGATAATTTGTGATGTTGAAATTTTTTCATGTGTCTGTTGGCCATCTGTATGTCTTCTTTGGGAAAAAGTCTATTCTGTTCCTCTGCCTATTTTTAAGGTGGATTATTTGATGTGTGTGTGTGTGTGTGTGCATTTGTGTGTGTGCATGTGCATGTGTGTGTTAAGTTGTATAAGTTATTTATATATTTTGGATCTTAACCCTTATTTGATCTATTTTTGCAAACATCTTCTTTCATTTAGTGCATTACCTTTTTGTTTTGTTGATTCTTTTGTGTGTAAAATCTTTTTATTTTGATGTATTTCCAGTAGATAAATATCTTTTTCTTGATTGGAAAGCAAAATGAATTAAAAGTCAGATTATTCTAACCCCAGACCTTTTATCTACCTATCATGTGAAATTAGCATATATGAATTTGTTTAAACACTGGAAGAATGGGATCCATAATATTATTTACCCTCATCTAACTCATAGGCTTATGGTGAATAATATTGAGATATTATGTCAATAAATTTGCTTTGATTTGACCTATTATGCCATATTATATATTTCATTTAAATTATGACATTTTCATATCTGTAGTTTTCACATAATTTTAACAATTAGCTTTGCAATAATACACCTTTAAAATGTATACAGAGTGATAACATATATGGTATATAATACGCATTTCTAACAATGAAAATAGCCCTATGTCTAGTACTGAAAAGCAGAAAGCAGAATATACTATTTTGACTTATTTTTACTTGATACAATCCATGTCATGTGAGAAGCAAGTGATATAACTGCTGTAGACAGTTGTTAGTGTTTTTTGATGAAACACAAAAGAAAACGGTTCTACAAAGTCTGTGTCACTGTCATGGCAGAAATTGCAACCTGTATAATTTTAGTGTTATATACATGTTTGTACCATTTTTTTATTGAAGGCTATGACTTTGGCACTCTTCCCAAAGATGTACATTCTTCTGGTACAGAATAAAAGGTTGATGGAATGCTCTTTTAAAATGTTATTTTCAGCAGAGATCTGAACAATAAAATATGGACCAGTTAAAATGTCCCTAATAGCCTTCTACACCACAGAGTGTTTGGATTAATATATGACACAACTCCCCATTACCACAAAAGCATTTAAAACAAAAATCAGGATAAAAGTATTAGTAAAGATGGGAAATATTTTAAAACATATTAGAGTGGCTATTATTGGTTGTCTCCCTTGCATGGCTTCACCTCTCTTCATTTTCTCATAAATCTAACATTTTTCAATTTTGTGTTTACTCAGCTCAGTTTTTACGTTTACTCATGCATTTAGTTAAAGATGCCTGTATGTTCATTTCCTAAGGTGGCTGATCGGTGTATAACTAATTCCATTCATCTAGGCAATCGATGGTTTATAATGATCATGTTACCTGAACCAATGAGTCGAAAGCAGTGGTTTGCTAAGAAACATCGGCAAACCTTTGTTCTTCCAGTTAAGGTTCAGAAAATGAACCTGTTACGTATGGAAGTAAAGAGCAAATTTGCTGGAGACATCTTACCACATCATGATCCAATACATTTTGTGGGCGTTTTGAGTTAGGTTACATATTATTTGAAGATGAATGTATCCCAACTGACACAAAACAAATGAGGAAAAGCAAAACGAAACACAAATTACATTTAAAAGTAATGCGCAGTGGGTCTTTTGTTCTGCTATGATCTGCTTTCTAATGAATGGCATTATGGCATTATATATAATTTATTCATTTTAAAATTGCATAATACAACATGAGCAACTACATTACAGCATGAAAAATAAATCAGATCTGTTGGGATATTTGAGACTAAACATAAGGTATATTTGATATACTATTTGGCCTAATTGAAAGAAATAAAATTAGAAACCCTGAGAGAAGTCCTAATGAGGCAGGATGGGAAATAAACATAAACAGATGAAAATAGTACCAGAGGCAATTTATCTTTTTCCATAAACAGAATCAAAACATATTCTCTCTATTTGGGTGTCTTAAGGGTATCATTATAAAGAACTGTATAGTAAAGGAAGAACCAGAAGACACTATCCCAAGGGTCCTTAGAGCACAAAAATGTTAGCACTGGACACATTTAAGTTTTGGCTTAAACAAAAGGATAAGAAAGATACTTTCCACATCTTCATTTATTTCCTTCACCCATTCAGCATTCTATTAGGCTTCATTCATTTGCAAAATTCTGAGTCTCGATGACCAAAATTCCACCTATGTGTTGCATAGCTGTGCCAGTTGACTATTTCCTCTTCTCATTATTTCATGCATATTAATTAATACGTGCTTTACAAACCACCAGAGGCATGACTTGTAACCTATATTCTCTTAAAATTCATGAATTTGACAGATAACTTTTATATAACCAGTAGTTTTAATAAGCCTGAAAATTATGCAACAGGGACATTTACAAAGTTTGAGTCAGTATGAGTTTTTCACTAATCTATGCTGCTACAATGTCAATTTAGAAGATACGCTTTGAAAATTCTTACCATTGTATTTTTTTTTTTACTTTATATTTCCTATTCCCTCTAGAAAGAATCTAGATAATGAACGAAAATAGTTTAGACCAGGTGTATATAATTTAGAATAAATACAATGTTCGAAAGTATACCAAAGTGCCAAAATAATTATTTGTTGATTGTACATGGTAAATTGTAATCTTGTCAGAATATTCCTTACTGCACTCTCATATGCTCCATCTCCTATCAAACTTCCCTTAGAAGGAAAAGTATACTTTTTGCTATACCATGTGATTTGCTTTGGCCAATAAAATGTGTGTGTAAATGTTCATCAAAATACTAATGAAGCCATTGCGTGGTTTCCATAGTTGCCTTTTGCTCTGCTTTGAGACTGGAATATCCCAGATAGGGATCCTACAGGCTTGTTTGGAAAATTAAAAGAAAAACCATGATGGACATAAGTCTGGTTGTAAGCTACCAACTCTGTGGGTCATTTGTTATCTCAGTATATATTGACCTAGGCTAAGTGTATAAATTCTGTACAGTGTCATGCCAAATATTTTATATAAACTGTTTCTTTTAATTTTTATGATTTGTTGGTAAATTATGACCTGCATTTTAGCAGTGAGAAAAATAATAGGTAAACTGGAAACTATAAAATTAATTTAATAAATAGTCTGATTTTAAAACCTATGCATTTAACTACTATACATTATCTTTTATTTTAAAAATAAATCACATAACTCATGAAGTTTCTGAAAGCAAACAACTATATCTGAAGCATAGTTGCATAATTTCAAGTCTTCTTTTCTCTTCACCACATGAATATCTTGCATAAAAATCTTGAGTAATAAAAAAGTTGTTCTTTATGTGAAATTTTGTTTTATATGAGAATGACCTTAGTGGTGACAGTTTTATATCATGTGGAAATAAATGCTGGAAATTACTTTTTTAATTTTTATTTTATACAATTATTTTGAATACAGTTTGAGAATCAAGATAAGTAAAAGAGAGTATTACATGAGAATTCCCTCCCAACAAAAGAAATTACCCAAATCTCCAGTATAGAAGAAAACAATGTTAGGTTTTTGTGTACATTCCTAGAGGTAATATATGTATTTAAATGCAATACTCTGTATCTTGCTTTTACTATTTAATATTAAGTCTGAACAATCATGACAGGATATCATTATATATAGATCATATATAGACATAAATATATAAGGAGCTTTCTTACTCTCTATAGTAGGATTGTGATTTATTATTGGATATTTGCAGATATGCATGTAAATCTGTAGAAAAACTATTAGAAATACAGAGTTAGGACAATTTATAATTTTTATCGATATTGACAAATCTCTTTCTTGAGAGGTTTTACCAATTTGTACTCTCATAAGTAATGCAAAAGAGATTCCCCACACATTTGTTTATGCCAGCTCAATAGGCGAGAAAGCATATTTCAGTGTGATTTGATTTGTATTTCTCTTTTATAATCTGAGGTTGGGAATATTTTCATTTGTTTAGGAGTTGTTTGTATTTACTTTTCTGTAAGCTATCTGCTAATATCATTAATTTGTTTTGTTAAAAATGACTTTAAAAAGTCATCATTATAACCAAGATCATCTAGTTTTTTTTTCCTATTTTATTTTTAGGAATCTTATAATTACACATTTAACATTTAGGTCTAGGAAATCCTTTGATTTAATTTTGGTGACGCATGTGAGTCCATCTGTAGATTCATTTTTTTGCAATGTGGATGTCCAGTTGTCCCAGCAGCATTTGTTGAAAAGGCTCTCTTTGTGTCATCACATTTCCTTTGCTCATTTGTCACCTATTAGTTGACTGCATTTATGTGGTCTATTTCTTTTTTATTTTTTTTTATTTTTTTTATTTTTGGGACAGAGAGAGACAGAGCATGAACGGGGGAGGGGCAGAGAGAGAGGGAGACACAGAATCGGAAACAGGCTCCAGGCTCTGAGCCATCAGCCCAGAGCCCGACGCGGGGCTCGAACTCCCGGACCGCGAGATCGTGACCTGGCTGAAGTCGGACGCTTAACCGACTGCGCCACCCAGGCCCCCCTATGTGGTCTATTTCTGAGCTGTCTATTCTGTTCCATAAATCTACTTATCAGGTAGTGCCTCCAACTTTGCTTTTCCTCTTCAGTTTTTTGTTGTCTATTCTGGATCCCTTGTTTCTCCATATACACTTTAGAATCAGTTTGTTGATAACCACAACATAATCTTTGGGATTTTGACTAAGATTGCATTAAATTTATAAATGATGTTGGAAAGAATTAACTTCTTGACCATATTGAGTCTTATTATCCATGAACGTTGGATATCACTCCATTTACTTAGTTCTACTTTGATTTCATTCATCACAGTTTCGTAATTTTTGTCATATATATCTTGTACATATTTTGTTAGATTAACACATCAAGTATTTCCTTTTTTTGGATGCTAGTATAAATGATAATGTGTTATAAATTTCAAATTCTACTTGTTCATTTCTGGTATATTATGACTCTTTTTTTGTGCAAATATATAGGGACACGTTTTTCCTCATAACATTCACCTCACTTGTCACTAATTTATGCAATGGTCTTATTCCATGTGCTTTGATAATAATCATTTAAAATATATATGAAATTTGGTAGCATCAAGTTTATTATTAGTTAATTGAATATATCTTATGTGTTTATTTTTCAATGTTGGTACTAGTTTGTAAATTCTATATTCATTATATCTATTTTCGTGGATATTCTAATTATTAATTTGAAAACCTTATATATGTATTAAGTCTAATGTAATATTGCCATATACACTGATCAAACTCTGAAGTTAATATTATTTAAGACATTCCCAGAATAAAACTATCTCAAAAGATGAAATTTCCACATAAAGACTTTTCTCTCCCCTTTCTTGGGTTGTTTTTTAACTTTTAATAACTTTAATAACATTTTAAAATTAATTAGAATATAAACATTTGTCAGATATTTTTTTGCATTTCTGATTTAAGGAATTGCCTGAAGCAAAGTTTTGCATTTTTAAAATACTATCTTTGACGGTGATTTTAAAATTAGTTTATAATTTCTGAGAAAAAATTTGAAAATATTGTACGAATTGAATTCAAGACAAATATATAAATCCTGATAAATTTAGACAGCCACTAAAACTCATTTTCCTGAAAGAAGTAAGTAACAAATAGAACTATTGATGAGATCAATTGTGACACGGTCTCCAATTTTGAACAAAGTTTCTAATTCAAATCAATTGTTATAAACCGTTGGATACTTTGTGATATAAACTATTCAGATTAAGAAATATGTTTTTATCAGTTAAAACATTTTTAGATGAAATATTTCACATCATTGAACTTTATATTTGTTACAAAATATTATCACAAGAAAATACTATTGTAGTATGCAGTTGAACAACTGATGAGCTACAAAAACCCTGCGCAATAATAGATGAAATCACTATCCTTGGGGCGCCTGGGTGGCTTGGTCGGTTAAACGTCCGACTTCGGCTCAGGTCATGATCTCACGGTCGGTGAGTTTGAGCCCCCCGTCAGACTCTGTGCTGACAGCTCAGAGCCTGGGGCCTGTTTCAGATTCTGTGTCTTCCTCTCACTCTGCCCCTCCCCTGTTCATGCTCTGTCTCTCTCTGTCTCAAAAATAAATAAATGTTAAAAAAAATTTTTTTAAAGAAATCACTATCCTTACTGGCTGTAATTTTGTAGAAAAATATAATATTAGTAAATTAAATTATTCTTAATTATTGTAAAGCATTTTGAGAATTTTATGTTTCAGGCACTGAGTCTTTTTAATTTAAAGAATACACATTTAATAATGTAATGTACCTTTTTTGCTTCTTTTGATCCTTGTAGCTACCTTTCTATTATATCATTTCACATTGTTTTTTCCTTAAAAATTCTAAGATATAAAGGCTCCTGTGTGGCTCAATCAGTTGAGTGTCTGACTTGATTTTGGCTCAAGTCATGATCCCAAGGTTGGGGGATCAAGCCCTGCATCTGCTTAAAATTCTCTCTGTCCCTCTGGTCCTCTTTTCCACTCATGCTCTCTCTCTAAAAAATAAAATAAAGTAAAATAAAATAAAATAAAATAGAATAAAATAAAATAATAAAATTATAAAAACTCTAAAATATTTTGGAAAACAACTCTAATTCATTATTCTGATAAATAAACAAGGAAGCTACTTGAATATTCTCCTTGAATATTCTACATATGCCTCAAAGTCCATATTTTCAAAGAAAATTATCACTTTCATCCTCCATACAATGTCAACAATCAACTGTTAATATAAAGTGGCCTATTCCAAAGAAAGTTACCTCAATTTCACTATGCTATCTTGACCATGTTACTATTGCTACTATGGGTAATGAATACTTAAGGGGATTTTTTTCTAAGCTATTGTATCTAAGCAATTGTATATCAGCTCTCAGCACTCTTATTCTAGTTCCTATTTTAAGATATTAGGCAGGTACATTCCATAATTTATGTTTTATACTGTGGTAATTTTATTCAAAATGGCATTTCCTTCTCCTTCTTCAATTTCTCTCTCTTTTCAGTATTTGTTAGTGAAGGGAATTTTTAAAAGGGAATAACCACATCAATTCAAATATTTTATACCTTAAATTTTTTTCCCTAAATTTATTTATTTATTTTGGGAGAGAGAAAGAGTACATACATGTGTGCACGAGTTGGGGAGGGGCAGAGAGAGAGGGAGAGAGAATCCCAAGCAGGCTCCGTGCTGTCAGTTCAGAGCCTGTCGCAGGGCTTTATCTCACAAACCATGAGATGGGGACCTGAGCCGAAATCAAGAGTTGGATGATTATTGACTGAGCCACCCAGGTGACCCATTATACCTTAACTATCTACCTGTTTATCATTTATTTAATTTATTTTTTAAAAAAATGTTTATTTTTGAGACAGAGAGAGACAGAGCATGAGCATGGGAGGGTCAGAGAGAGAGGGAGACACAGAATCCAAATCAGGCTCCAGACTCCGAGCTGTCAGCACAGAGCCCAACGTGGGGTTTGAACTCACGGATGGTGAGATCATGACCTGAGCCGAAGTCAGACGCTTAACTGACTGAGCCACCCAGGCACCCCTCATTTATTTTATTTCTTAAGACATTTTACTTTTCAAAGTAGTCTCAGCTTTATCCCAAGTCTCAAGTAGAGAGTGAATAATGTTCAACACTTCCTAAAATTTCCCAATGTTCTTTATATCCTGAATGCACTTCTTAAACATTGATTTTCCTAAAACAAAAACTAAAACTAAAACTAATAATAATAATAAAAATAATAATAGGTGAGCCTTTGTTGACATGTAGTAGTTAAATTGGAAATACATGCAATAATTCCTTTCTCCCTCCTTTTGATAGAAGGTTACTCATGGACAATGGTTCACAGTGGTAATAATGGACTTCAGTTTGATGCCATGGTTAGTCATCTGGAGGAGATATGAAAGATCAGTGGTCATGTGTATCAGTTGCTGGGAACATCAAAGGCTCTGCTCAGAGTAGTTTTGCTCCCTTAATTTGAACTGAGGCTTTATACTATGTTACACTGATTCTTCACATTTAGGGAGTTTCAAATTGATTAGTTCCTTGCCTGGGTCCTATTTAAAGACATAGGTAGACCAAGAAAAGTCATTTATTGTATTCTCTTTCTTGGAATATCTTTGGAATATCAATAATAAATATTCACTTATAATAATTTCTAGATTATTACTTTTTTTTTGTCAGAACACAAACTTTGAACACTGATGAAAATACTTACTGGTTGTCAATCACTGATTAACAGTTCAAGTATATGCTTACTGAGGAGTCCAGGTCTTGGTTAAAAACCTCCATGTGACTTTTTAGGCCTGAACACAGGTAATTCAAAACCTTTACCTGACAGGGTGTTCACTCTTAAATCTGTTTACCTGAGACCTTCATGGTGATCCTTTTCAAGAGCCTCTGCTGAGAGTTCCTAATGAACGGAGGAGGAAGATACCTTGAGGACACTTCCCACTCAGTACTCCTTCACTCCTAGGCCTTCCTGTTTGCCCTCCCTACATCCCCAGGGTTCATAAAATTCTCAAAGTTTTTTGTTTGGGGGTTTCCTAAACAGTAAGGTGACCCCAAACACCTGACCTTGAACCAGTACACATTTCATAAGGGACATCAATCAGGGAGGAGTTGGTATGTTCTCTGATTTTAGACCCTCACTTGTACTATTGCAGTAAGTGATTAAAGGCTTAACTTTTTCCATTCTATTTTCTTTTTCTCTCATTTTTTAAAATCAGTTTCTCCAAAACTTTAAAGCTCTCTCTTGCCCAGTTCAGCTGAGTTTCTGACAGTTAATTAATATACCTTTACGTTCATGACAACTTAATTTCATTTACTTAATGACACTAACACTAGGCACCAATTAGAAAGGGATGCATATAGGGAAGTGAATATTTTTAGGATTCTTTTATTTTATGACAGATTGTCTTCATAGGCTATTATGATATACAACATTATCAACATTTATCTGAAATCACCTATTGCTTAAATTTTCTTAGTGTCATGATACATAAATAATTATAACCTATAGAATTTAGTTAATAAAAACTGACTATATAGCTTATACTAAGTTCTTGTAATTCTTAAATTTTGGTTCTAATCTGCTAATATCCCCTGTTCAACTTTTCACATGACATAATAATTTGTAGTTGCATAATTTTAAGTTAACTACAACCTGTATAATTTCTGCAATTTTAAAAATTTCAGTTATGTAAAGTAAGAACTCATTTATTCCTTGCTTTTTACCTGACTCTAAGTGGAGTTACAATTATGTATATTTTTTCTCAGCATTATTAGAAACCTTCTGCTCTATCTGTATTTGATTGTTCCAGAACCTATTTAAGCCTATTTACAGGCTTATATTCCTTTTGATACCTATTCTGTTGTTATTTTTTCCTACTGGTAATTTATAAGTCTGCTTTCAAAAATTGAAATTAGGATTATTCATAAAAGGAGAGCAGAATTTATTTTTCTTAGAAGTCTCAAGCCATTCTATCCATGTCTTTAATAGTATCTGGTCATTGTTCATATCCAACTTTTCTAAAAATTTTGATACCTGTTTTCCTAATATTAGTCCCAAATTCCCCCAGTTGTGTTAAACACAAAAGGTATGTTCCTTTGTTCCTTTTATCTCATTATGAAAGCTATAATGAATGAGCATACAACATGAATCAATGGTTTCCTTTATCAAACCAATTATAAAATATTTCTAAATATTTACTTGTGGAACTCAAACAACCTTAAGATAATTTGTTTCATAGTGCGTTTACAATTAATAATTCTACCCTAATTAATAATTCTACGGTGCATTTTATATATGTTTTAAGATGCGAGCAAACAATGGCTAACATGCAGATTATATTAATATCACATATCACATATAATTTTCTATTAACTAAACAAAGACTATAATGACAGATGGTATAGTACAATGCCAACAGCTTTGAAAAACTTGAAAAGAAAACATCAGAATTCAGGGTGCCTGGATGGCTCAGTTGGTTAAGTGTCTGACTCTTGATTACAGCTCAAGTCATGATCTAACTGATGGTGAGATTGAACCATGCATCACCGTGAGCACAGAACCTGCTTTGGGTTCTCCCTCTCTCTCTCTTTGTCCCTCCCCTGCTTTCAGTCTCTGACTCTCTCAAAATAAATAAATAAACTTAAAAAAAGAATTCAAATTCTGAATATAACTTACATTTACTGTATACTTGGACAAGTTGAATATTCTTTCTTATCCTGTCTCCTCACTTATTAATACAGAAGTTATCTAGTTGTTGTAAGAATTAATACAATGTATGAAAAAAAAACCCTCAGCTTTATGTGCTGTCATAAATATCAAATAAATTAAAGCTGCTAGGATTTATAATTTATATTAATAATGAATTCTATGAATGTCTTTATAAATTTTATTTAAAAAACATATTAACAGGGGTGCCTGGGTGGCTCAGTCAGTTGGGCGGCCAACTACAGCTCAGGTCATGATCCTGCGGTCTGTGAGTTCGAGCTCAGACCTTGCTCTCTGTCTCTCTGTCTCTCAAAAATAATAAACATTTAAAAAAAACACACATTAACAGTAAAATATGATACCCTGAAGATATTTTTACACATATTTAAAAATCTAAAAAAGAAAAAAAAGACAATAATGAAAAAGAGAGAAAAGGAACCAGAGTTAGTTTGCTTATGTCTCTAGCCATAATAATATGAATTTTTTAATGTTTATTTATTTTTGAGAGAGACAGAGTGCGAGTAGGGGAAGGGCAGAGAGAGGGAGACACAGAATCTGAAGCAGGCTCCAGGCTCTGAGCTGTCAGCACAAAGCCCAATGCAGGGCTCAAACTCAGGAACTGTGACATCATGACCTGAGCCAAAATCTGATGCCTAACTGACTGAATCACCCAGGCACCCCTAACCAACTATAATATGAACTTGAAGTTAGTGACATTAGTTTACTTTTATATGCCCACCACATAATACACTGGATGGATTAAGTGGATATTAGTGTATGTTTGTAGAACACTAATCTGTGTTTTTCTTTACTCCAAAGTTTACATCCTTTTCAATATCATTCTCTATTTATTACATAAGATCAAGCTATCAGTGAATAACTGTGGAATGATAAAGAATTAGAAATGATATGCTTTTATAATTCATATGGATTATTCACAGGTGCAATATTATAGTAAATTATAGCCTTGAATTTTAGAGGAAAAAAAGAACTATTTAAAATCCAGATGTGGGTTTTCACTGCTATTGGGAAAAAAATAATCATTGTCCTTAAATTTACAATTTAAAGGTTTAATGAATAGTGATTATAACTCCATATTTTAAAAGGTTATCTAAAGATGAATTTGTACATCTGCTGTATACTCTGTATTTCCTAGATATCTGAGTGTTTATGATATTAATTATGAGCTTTTCTATGAGTCCTCTTTACTAAAAATCTGTATCTACTGATTTTTCAGTAATCTAATATATTCAAAAGCTCAAATAAGAAAAAAATAATTTTCAGGAACTGAAACTAATCAGTGAGGGGCACATTTATGCTAAATGATACTACTGGCATGGAGCATTATGATAATCTAGTTCATGTTATTATTTTATAGTTAGGGTAAGTGATGACCAGAAGTATTAGCAGACTTATAAGTTACAGAGCAAATTAGTGGCAGAGTTTCAAGTCTCTAGTGCATTGTTTATTATAATAATTAGTTTATTATTTTGACATATAGCATGTGGTATTTGCAGGGAAAAGCTGGGTTGGAAAAGACATTTAATATTCTAATATCACTGCATTTCTTGCTGACAATTCTTTATCATTTAATATAATTTTGTTTGAGTTCAAAACAATAATACACTTAAGTACCAACACAATTAAAACAAACAAAAATAGTTGAACTGACAGGAAGGCAAAAGAAATAGAATTTTACTAAAAGGAAAGTGCAAGCTTCTTGTAGATTCCATGCATAAACTGACAGCAGTTTATAAAAGCAGTTTATAAAACACCGCAATAAAGGGTGTTTTCAAAGTAAATTGGAGAGTTTAGTCACGATCATAGGCAAAGAAACAACTTCCAACAATGGGCATTGTATGTACAGAACAGCTTACTTTAAGTAGTATCTTTATGTTTCCATTATCTACTCTTTTTTGGTCTTAGTCACTTTACATTTCCTGTTTGATTGCTTCTTTTATAGCATGCATAATTTTCCAAGTTTAATAACATTATAATACAAATGATTTCCACAGTTTTCTAAAGTGAACAAAATATTTTCAAATTATTTTTCTGCAATCTTTGACTTTTAACTTGGTAACGTTTTTCAATTATTTGTGGTGTTTATCCTGTATATTCTTCTTTGTAGCTTGAGAGAACTTTTAATATCAAGGAAATCCCCATTTAAAAAAAAATGTACATAGATTTATTCTTCCTGTAAGTCTTTTTTTTTTTTTAACGTTTATTTATTTTTGAGACAGAGAGAGACAGATCATGAACAGGGGAGGGGCAGAGAGAGAGGGAGACACAGAATCTAAAACAGGCTCCAGGCTCTCAGCGGTCAGCATAGAGCCCGACGCAGAGCTCGAACTCACGGACCGTGAGATCATGACCCCAGCCGAAGTCGGACGCTTAATCAACCGAGCCACCCAGGAGCCCCTATTCTTCCTGTAAGTCTTAACCATCCACATAGTTGTTGGCAGAAAGACAATTTCAGATTTAGAGGTAACGTGCTGGTTGTTCTGTAGAACTTCTACTCTTCTTTTCTTTTGTGTTTTATTCATAACAGATATTTTGAGGCACATTGGATCTCTACCTGCTGCCTCGTTATTTGTTTCAACAAGTTTTTGTATAACAATATGATGCAAGGCCTTTTCCCCCTTCAACACAATCTTTACTTGCACAATACTTCCAGGATTATTTTCTTCTAACTACCAGAATCACACCGTCAAGGTAAGGTTCTATTCTTTGATCACTTCTGTACCTAATCATAAAGAGTTGCTACAAAAAAGGCCAGAAATGGGCAGTTTATTGAATAATCTAGTTATGAAATAAAATGATCCATGAGTTGAAAATATCATACAAAAGAAAACCAGGCTAGCAAGGTTTTGTTTTTGTTGTCTTGTTTTGTTTTTAAAGCTGTACATTAAAGGTGGGTCCTACTTTTCATTTCTCGCAAATAGTTCCAATACTTTGATTTATGGCTCTCCCTGAATTGTTATTAGTAAAAATTTATTCAGGCGTCGCACAAATGTTGATCAATATGAATAGTGCAGTGCTCTTTGTCTCTTTTGTTTTGCTTTCAACACTATTTCAATAGAACATGGGATTGGGTGGTTGTGGTTTTGTTAGCTTTCCTTCATCGTGAACCATAGTTTTATTAATTCAAGAAATGGTGAACTCCGTTATTAGGTCAAAATCTTTCTTATCCTCCATTTATTTATTACAAAATCATTTATTAAATGCTTACTATATAATATCAACTGTGATAAGCAATAAGGAATCAAAAAGAACAAGATAGGTGTCCTCTGTCCATAACATTCTAACGGAGGAACTAAACCTACAATAAGTAAGCTGAAAAATTAGAGGTATTTGTCTTACTAAATGTTTTGAAGAAATACCATAGGGAAAAAGTGAATAAAGATGATATAAGGTAAAAATGTAAAAGACAAACAAACAGTGCCTTTTTCATAATGCTTCTCTGAAGAAGGGGTATTTAAGTAGTGTACTAAAAAAAAGAGGCGTTATCTGTCAGAAGAGTAGAGATACTATTTGTGAAAATGTTCACTATTGCAGAAAGAGATCATACAGAGAACACTGACATGTAGCAAATATACTAAAAATTGTTAAAAATATTTAAGAGAATAAACTGATGGTTATCAGAGGGGAGGTGGGTGGGGGATTGTGTTAAAGAGGTGATGGGGATTAAAGAGTGCACTTGTGATGAGCACCAGGTGTGGTATGGAAATGATGAATCACTAAATTGTACCCCTTGAAACTAGTATTATACTGGAATTTAAATAAAATTCTTTTAAAAAAATAAATAAAATAAAACATTATGGAACCTGTCAACATTTTATCAAATTGAATTAAATGAAAAGTGCACCTAGAGTAGTCTAGACAAGTAAGGGATTTACTTTCTTACCTAGCAAGGATTTTGCTGGTAGGCAATACAGATCTGTAAAAGTCTATCAATGAATCAGCCCATTTCTTTAGAAAGTAATTTTTATCACCATAGTCATTGACTTTTCCAGGAAGGAGAAAAGGGTAAGTTCAAGGGCAAAAGTGTCTGCTCTTTGCATCTGAAAAGAGTATTTTTTAAAATCTTTATTTATCTTTTGGAGAGAGAGAGAGAGAGAGAGAGAGAGCGCACGGGGAAGGGGCAGAGAGAGAGGGAGACACAGAATCCCAAGCAGGCTCGAGCTCACAAACCACGATATCATGACCTGAGTCAAAGCTGGATGCTTAACCAACTGAGCCACCCAGGTGCCCCTAAAAAGAGTATCTTTTGTAGAAGAGAGTAGGCTCTTCTCATATCTCACTGGTCAATTCTTCACATGGGCCACCCGTAGAAAAGGATCCAGGATAATCCAGTTAATGCCAACACATAAAGCATGTCAAAGGGGACATAAGACTTCTATAGAAATAAATTAGTAAAGACAAAGGTTAAAAGCATGATTTTGAGCAAAGCAACTCACAAACTGTAAAAACATACATTCAAGCAAGTTTGAAATTATGTTACAATCTTATAAACATTATGAATCCTAATGTAGTTTTCCTGGAATTATCTTTTTTTTTTTTTTAATGTTTATTTCTGAGACAGAGATAGAGCATGAATGGGGGAGGGGCAGAGAGAGAGGGAGACACAGAATCCAAAGCAGGCTCCAGGCTCCAAGCTGTCAGCACAGAGCCCGACACGGGGCTCGAACTCACAAACCGTGAGATCATGACCTGAGCTGAAGTCAGTTGCTCAACCCACTAAGCCACCCAGGCGCCCCTCCTTGAATTATCTTAAAGCAGCCTGAATTATCATAGTTCTCATAATGTCATCAGCAAAAGAAAGTCAAAAGGAAATTTATGACTTAGTTTTTATGGCTGTTTGAGATTAAAGGAAGAGGAAATTTAAGATTTTTTTTCCTTGGATTATTTTCCTATTATCACTGGCATCTCTAATATAGCCACCAAACAGATAGTAAACTTAAGATCAAGTGTAAAGTATAATCATGGCTACTGTGACAAACTGAAGATACATAATCTATCAAGACTCTTTTCATACAATGTAATTCATTATTGTTTTATTTTAGTGAGTCCAGAAACATTTTGACATAGCTCTCCACATCTTTCTTATAAAATATAAAGTTCGTTACCTTCAATAGTCTTATTACAGATTGGCAAAGACTTTGCCTGCAATAAAACATGAATTTGAGTGAACTTGATTATAATGTTTTTTTTTTTTTCCCATTAGAGGTGGTAAAGTTTTGTGTCTATGGAGTATGTCAGCCAATGAATAATTACTAAGTTAATTTTCATCATCTGTTCTAAATAGATGATAATTTCCATCATGTCAAATTTTCAGAAGGCAGCTATTATTAAACTAAAATAATTATGTAAAATAGGGTAAAAACTGTACAAGTAATTAAAGAATAAACCTAAGCCTCACATGTGCTTAGCTCAACATTATTCTGAATAAAAGTGAAAAGGACAGCATCAGTGTGGGTTTTTAATGGAAATACATTTTTATTACTTAATGGCATAGACTTTGGGAAATTATTTGGCAAGTATCTATGAAAATCAGAAGTACATCTAAAACTTTATCACGGATTTTTTTTTTTTAACTTGAGAGACAACTCTTTGGCCATTATATTGTGTTTTATACTGCAAATATTATGATGTTATTGGCCTGTAGACTTATACAATTGAAGAACTATTGACTGAATAGGAGATTGTTTCTGACAGCAGATGCTGTTAGGATGGAATCTGAGAGAGAAACTATATATAATTCTCAGAGTTCACTCTGATATCTATTTACTGACCTACATGAGACACATTAAAGACTCAGAACTGAGCAACCTTCTCTTTTAAGTTTATTTTGGAAAAAAAAAAAGAAAGGAACAACTGCTGTCTTTCTGTTAACTCTTACCAGTACTTGAAATTTACTATTTCTAATTGATTAGTATAAGTAAGTAGGTAGTGACCTTTCTTAGAGGTTAAAACGGTAATGTTAGTAACTTCATGTAGTTCGGTCTAATATGTTTGGTGTTTTTCCTTATACTTCTGCATTTCTATATGAATATAGTTGGTGTTCATATGCAATATATGTGTTTAATATTACTTATAACATTAGTACATAAAAGTTAGGGGATAAAAATGGCTCTACTTCCCTTAAAATGATACATTATATTTTATTTTTAAAGATACTACCTCTATGACCAATTAATAAATTATTTAGTATTTAGTATAAAATTTTGAGAAACTCTAATTAGTAAAGTAAACATGAAATCTTAAAAAAAAAAGATTTATTTTTGAGGATGAGAGCACAAGCAGGGGAAGAGTAGAGAGAGAGGGGGACAGAAGACCAAACAGGCTCTGTGTTGACAGTAGTGAGCCGGATGAAGGGCTCGTACTCACAAACCATGAGATCATAACATGAGCCAAAGTTGGACGCTCAACCAACTGAGCCACCCAGGTGCCCTAAAATCTCGATTTCAAATGATTACTATATAGTTTTTTTAAAAAAATGAATAATCAGGAGAATCTAGGTGGCTCAGTCGGTTGAGCATCCAACTCTTGATTTTGGCTTGGGTCATGATCCCAGGGTCATGGAATTGAACCACCTGTCAGGCTCCACACTTAGAGTGGAGCCTGCTCAAGATTCTCTCTCTCTCTTTCTCTCTTTCTCTCTCTGCTCCTCTACCCCACTCATTCTCTCTCTTTCTCTCAAATAAATAATAAAAGATAATGAATAATTATATTTTTTCTTTGGTAAGATATGCAATATTTTTTGATGATAATTTATCCAAAAATAAATTCAGTCTATAAGTGAATTTCAGATATATTTGATAGATTTCTTTAATTACTCTTCAGTATTGATGATTAAAAAATACTTCTCAATTATGATTAAAATTCATGGAATATAATCATAATCCTCACAACTTTTACATGCATTTCATATTTTATCATTTTTCAAACATAAAAATTTAATTGCAGGAGAAGATAATCAATATTTTATAAAAATATTTAAAAATTTTAATGTTTATTAAATGTTATAAAATGTAATGTTTATTAAATGCTAAAAAATGGAATTTTTTAAATATTATTTTTGAGAGAGAGATAGACACACAGCATGAGCAAGGGAAGGGCAGAGAAAGATGGAGACACAGAATCTGAAGCAGGGTCCAGGCTCTGAGCTGTGAGCATAGAGCTGGATGTGGTGCTTGAACCCATGAACAGTGAGATCATGACCTGAGACGAAGTCTGATGTTTACTCGACTGAGCCACCCAGGTACCCTTCTAAAAAATATTATTTAAATATCCAAGATAGATAGATTTTACACATAGACATGTACACACATTTATACTACTGTAATTTTTTTTTTTTTTTTTTTTTTTTTTTTT